>NC_084799.1:57869377-58182024 GCF_963169125.1 Humulus lupulus
TGTCTGATTTTCCTATTGATGTTACTAACACTTTACCACATACCTCTCAATCACCACCTGATGCTCCCATCAACACACATCCCATGGTTACTCGCTCCAAGGTTGGAATATTCAAGCCTAAGACATACTTGCCTGTTGTACCATCGGCTTCTCTTATTTAGCCTCCGTCTTTTGCTCAAGCTATCAAACATTGTCATTGGTAGCAAGCTATATCCACTGAATATGATACCATTCTTCAGAATCATACCTGGTCCCTTGTGCCATGACCACCTACATGCACTCCCGTGGGTTTTAAATGGGTATATCGAGTCAAACTTCAACCTGATGGCACTCTTGAATGGTACAAGGCTTGTCTTGTCGCTAAAGGCTTTCACCAAAATCAAGGTCTTGATTATTTTGAGACATTTAGCCCCGTTGTGAAGCCCACAACTGTTTGTGTGATTCTTGCAATAGCATTTAGTCAACAATGGGTTCTCAAGCAACTTGATGTGCGTAATGCTTTCTTGAATGGTGGTCTCTCCGAAGATGTATATATGGACCAACCTCCAGGCTTCATTTCTAATGTCCATCCCACTCATGTTTGCAAGCTTCACAGGGCTTTGTATGGTCTCAAACAAAACCCTCGTGCCTGGTACAACAAACTCAAATCTTGCTTACTGCAGTGGGGCTTTAAGAGCTCTCAATGTGATACTTCCCTATTTTATCTTCATTGTGGGTCTCTTCAGATTTTTCTCTTAGTCTATGTGGACAATATTATCATCACCAGTTCCGATTCTACTCAAGTACATCTCTTTATTTCTTGGCTGAATGATAATACTACACTAAAGGACCTTGGTTCACTCTCCTATTTTCTTGGTCTTCAAGTCACTATTACTCCTCATTTTTTCCACTTGTGTCAACATAAATATATCACTAACTTGTTACATAGAGCCTCTATGTTTGATTGCAAGCCTGCTGCCACTCCTATGTCGTCATCTGCCTCTCTTTCAACTTTGGATGGCTCTCTTCTTGATGACCCCTCTGAGTATCGCAGCATAGTTGGTATCGTTTAGTATTGCACACTTACACACCCTGATATTTGTTTCTCTGTCAACAAAGTGTGCCAATTTCTTCATAATCTGACCACCTCTCATTGGCAGCTTGTGAAGCGCATTCTTAGATACTTGAAGCACACCATCACTCATAGCATCACCTTTCAACCGACTTCTGACCTTACGCTTCACTATTATACTGATATTGATTGGGCCAGTTGCCCAGACGATTGTAAAAGTACCAGTGGGTTTTGTTGTTTTCTTGGCCACAATCTAATTTCTTGGTCGTCCACCAAACAAAAGGTGGTTTCTCGGTCTAGCACCGAATCAGAATATCATGCCTTAGCAAATGGTGCTGCCAAAATCATTTGGATTGAACAACTGTTGTCTGAGCTGCATATTTCCTTTTGCCCAACCTCCAGTACTACTATGTGATAATGTTAGTGCAACTCATCTTGCTGCTGACCCAGTGCTTCATGATCGCACCAAACATGTGGAGATTGATTATCATTTCATTTGGGATTGAGTTGTCAAAGGCCAATTGTAGGTTGTGTTCACTCCTTCACATGAGAAACTTGCTGATATTCTGACTAAACATTTTCCTTCTACTGCGTTTCATGCTCTGCCAAGCAAGCTCATTGTGCTTCACTGACCCATTCTCTTGAGGAGGATAATAACCAAGACAATCCAAATGACTAGTGTATAGTATTGACTGTGTACTCATATGTAGCATAAACAATCCATTCCTTTATTTGATTTATTATTTTGTAGTCACTATTGACTGTTGGACACCTGTCCAAACCCTTTGTATTCTATCACAATACTTTATTAATGAATAACACCATATCTATTGAGATAGATTTTACACAAAACAACCTTTATCATTTGTTTCCTTATAGTCAGCAAGGGTGCAACATCAAGCTAGAATTTTTTTTTCTACAATGTTGGCAAGGGGTTCGCTTGAGGAAGAAGAAGATAGAAGATGAGCATGTATATTCTGGGTTTCGGTTGATTTGGGTATTGATTGAAATGTACGTTGTTGACCTAAGATTTGGCCAACTGACACGGAGTCAAAATGTGATTGATATGAACGAATGTATAGAGAAGAACGTAATGACAAAAGTAAAGAAAACACAGTAATTTATAGTGGTTCGACCCCAGGATCTGGTAATGACCTACGTCCACTTAGACTGATATTGATATAAGAATCAGAAGAGTGATCAAAGAACCAGGGTTCGATGAGTTTCACTAACCTCTGAAGAACAATACAAGTTTACTTGAAGAATTACTATAGTTCCGAATGATTCAAAAGCCAAAAAGTCCCCTTCCTTGAGCTATCTCTTGCTATTTATAGGCTCAAGGAGGGTTACAAAAGATTGTTACAGATATTCTTACCTGAATAATTGGATACCCAGAAGATTGTATGAGATAAAATCGGGATTCATAAAGATCTTCTCATAACTGCTGCCTTGTACACGGAACCATCGACCAGACTGGTCGCGGGTAAGACGGGCTTACCCTGCTTCTACTGTGTCTTCTGGTCGATACTCTAGCAGACGCTTCCAGGTGTCAGCCATGTGTCCAGAGATTACTTGCCACGTCACCAATGCTAATTTATTGGATAACATTTGCCCCCCAAAGTTTATTTACTACGAACAGTAAATAAACTTTTGAACGAACGACTCTTCGGTAACCCAACCTGACGTGTCAGAACCCTTCGTGTGTTCTTGAAAAAAGCAACCCACTTCTGTCTAATCATGTCTTTTCAGTTCCCCAGAAAAGATTTCGGTGGCCATCCTGTTTCCCCATACTTTGAAAAAGGAAAACTAATGATTACACTTTTTTAATATCAGAGACAAACTTATATAAGACCGTCGAAGCCTCCTCTTTCCTTTTACGCACGCCATTGTCTTTGCAGAAAACCCTAAAAACCAAAGCTTTAAACTTCTCCGGAGACCGTTTTCCTGCACTTCCAAGACTCAGACCGTGGACTCCTTAATCTCCGAAGAACTTTCTTCCACCTCCACGATCACTCTTTTCGGTAAGTTTTCGAAACCCCATGCTTCTAATTTCTCGTGGTGCATGCTTCTGATGGCGTACTGTTTAAGTTTTTCCATTTCTGGTTTAAGGTGCTTGTAGACAGAATGTTTTGTAGGCAAAGTAGAGTTACGAGTTAGTTTAAAATCCAGGATCATGCTTTTCAGGACGTAAAACCGAAGTAAAATTTCGATCTTTAAGCCAGTTGAAAAATAAATTTTTCCCGCCCTAAGGGGAGTTGAAAAAGCTTTTCCATAAAAACTTTTTACTTTCACCCTTTGATCCGTTTTTCAAACTGTTCGTGTAGAATGATTTAGCTTTTTGTTAGAATGCTGTTGTATAAAAGCCTAACTTTTATACTCGACCAACGTTATTCTAAAAAGCCTTTTAAAGTTTCATATCCTCACCTCCCCATTCTTCTGTTTGCAGACTTTAATGCTAGATTTGTGGGGAGGTGAAAGACCCATCGATGACGACCTTCTCGCCCAGCTGCTCGAGGGAGAAGAACAATCAGCTGACCGTGTCCACGAGATTCCTTTCTCGCGATCCTCTTCCAGACCCCATTCTTCCTCTCCAATGGACCGCTCCAAGTCTACTAGCAAGAAAAGACCTGAGTCCGAAAGCAACCCAAATTCTCCTGCCCAGCCTGATTCGCAGGCTAGGGCTCCCTCGACCAGTGGTCAAGAAAATTTTGTTCCTGACCCTAATATCCAAACTAGGGCCCGCCCTCGTCATCGGAATCCGCCTGATGTCGAGTGGTATACCTCCCCAGCCAGTCTAGTGACCCCTCGAATGGTCACTAACTGCTTCAGGAAATTCCCCCTCACGGGGGTTACTATTATACGTCCTACCGCAGACCAGAGGGCTAACCTCCCAGGAGGCGCGAATAGCGCCTGGTCCCGATATCACATTAAGGCGGGAGCTTACCTCCCACTTCATCCCTTTTTTGTGGGGGTGGCTAATTATTTTGGTGTCGCCCCCTTCCAAATAACTCCAAATGGATATAGGATGCTGGCTGCACTCTATATTCTGTATAAACTTAACAAATGACCAGAACATTTGCCCCACGAGGTCAACTATCTCTTCGACCTTAAGTCTAATCCACAGCACAACGGGATGGGCTTCTTCCACTTCTGCCACCAAGAGACCGGCCGGACGTTCTGGAGTGGCACTACCCATATATCAAACGTGGGGCATTACAATAAGGAGTATTTCCTTACTCCAGACATAACCAGCAACAATTTAGCCTTCGCACGAGGAGGTAAGAGCTTGTCTTTGACTGGTCGATACTTTAATCTAAGGTGTCTCCTTTCATTTTTCTCAAACTTTAATCTATTTTTCAGGCCCTTGGTTACGTCCGGCCCCAACACCAGACATGGTGTTGAGGTCCAACACTCTGGCCAGGATGTCTGACGAAGCAAAAAGTGTCAAGACCCTGATAACTGAAACAAATTTGAGGCAGTCTGGCCTCCTGGCTCCTCGCCATGAAAATAGAGGGTTCGTGGTGGACGAAGCCACTGCCGAGGGGGTTCCCGAGCAGCAACCTCCTGTGCCTCCTCGAAGGAGGAGGCTAACGAGGGTTACAATCAGGGAACCCACGGGCAGCCCTTCCGCAGAAAGGCCTTCTGCTCCCCAAGGCAAGGGGAAACAAAAGGCCAAAGAGCCTATTGTTGACTTGGGAGAATCCTCCGACGATAATGGTAAAGTTATTTTTCTTTTAAATGGTTTGCCAATTCCCTGTCACTTGTTTGACGAGGATGGTAACTTTACATATGCTCCAAATCTAGGGCCAGACTTCTTCATGCCAGATAATGAGTATATGACTAATAGAGTCAATAATGTAGCGACCAGTAGTTCTAGCTCGGGTATTTACTTTGTTACCTTCTTTCAGTTGTCTAACATACTTTCACCTGCCTCTTTTCTTATTAACTTGTCGTGTTTACCTACATGCAGATATGTCGACTCCCAACATCTTCGACATGTACCAGGCCGAGGACGAAGAGGAGGTTCCTCAACTCCAAAGGAAGCCTAAGAAGAGAACTGGTGAATCCAGCCGAGGCCCTTCAGCCAAGAAGGGTCGAACAGAAGACCTTCCTCAGGACGCGCCAACTGGGCAAAGTCCTACGCCAACAGGGCATACTTCTACCCTTCCTCCAGTTATTTCCGAGCAGCAGACTCCTCCTGCCCCGTCGAAACCTCCTGCCGCGCCTACCGGAGAGCAGCTTACTCGTGAAGAAGCTCTTGGGGCCAGACTCATGAGCCGTGCCATTCGATCTGCCAGGGACCGTCTCGATCGCATCGGCAAAGGCGACCATGTTAGAGCTGCAATGGTAGAAGCTGAAGAGCTGCCAGTCGACCAGATCCTGAACAGGGCTCTGAACGAAATCTCCAGCGTAAGTACTTCTTTATATTTCAAGCTTTTAGTCTTTTAGTCCTCATGATAAGTTCTAACTCCTTTTTGCTTTATTTACAGGCCTTGCTGTCTGCCACTACTGCTCGTACCCGAGCCCAGGCTTACCTCGAGCAGGCCAAGGCAAAGGCCATCGAGAGGTATCAGGTGAAGGCGGCCGAGGAGCTTTCGGCTGCTGAGGCTGGGCATGCCAAGGAGTTGGAGGCAATGGTCCGAGAGAGGGATGCGGCGGTGACTAAGCTGTCAGAGGCTGAAGCTGAGAAGAATGCAGCAGTTAAGTTGAGGCAGGAGTATCGAGATTTCAACCAAGCCCATCTCCGTGAAATCAAGCATTTGGGAGAGGTACTCAAGTCTAAGGATGAGGCTATTGTCACTCTCGGGGGCAAGGTGAAGCAGTTGGAGCTTGACAACTCCAAGAATCTGGAAAAGTACAAAAGGACGACACTCCGATGTTTCTACAATTTCTGGAAATATAATCAGGGTGCTGACTTTAGTTACCTTTCAGAGGAAGTCAGAACTGCTGAGTTGGCTCGATGCGCTGCCCAACTGGCCGAAGAGGAGGCAAGAGCTGCAACCCTTGCCACTCCAAGCGTCGCTGGTGTGGAATAAGAAGAAGTTGTCGAGGACGCGACTAACCAGGATGCTGCCCAGGACCCTCCGGCCCCGAATGCCTCTTAGAATTTTCTCTTATATTTTTTTCTTTCTTTTTGGATATACGACCCATGGTTCGTGATGTAAAGACAATAGTTTATTTTTAAACTTTGCTGCACAGGCAGTAAATCTCTTTTCTTTTTCTTGAACAGTTACATCCAAGCAGCGATGCTTGCGGTGTAAAAGCTTAAATCTTGATGCTATAACATTTTTACTTATTATAACATTTGTCTGAATGACCGAACTTAGCATAGTACTTTGGCATGATTAATCAAAACCTAAATTTTGAAAAATACTCTAAGTACTGTAGCACGCTTTCACTCATTTTGTTCATGTGTTTACATACCTTGAGAGTATGCTTTGCTATCGATGTGCCTTATATGCCCCCCAAGTGATCGAGGAGCTTTTAGTTCCTTGGTCACTTGCCTTGACCATGGCCTGTTCGAACATTCCTGTTCGTGTAAAAAATGATACTTGTAATACAGCAAAACAACACACGTAATGAACAAATACTTACAAATGTAAATTCACAAAGGTTGGCAAGAATGACTGGCTGCGCACAGTCCCTTGTAATCTCGTATTAAAAATGGACTAAACATGTCTTTACGAGTGATTCTATGATAGAACCTTACATATACGAGCAGTTAGCCATACAGCGTAGCTAACCCTCTTTGCAAAACTTGTAAAAAAAATTGAAAATTTTTACACAAGCCAGTCCTTTAAAAAGGATTGTTCATTGATAATACTTGCGCAGGTGTTCTCCATTCCAATAGCGTGGAGCGAGATCTCCGTTTAAGCGTGCAAGTTTGTATGTGCCTGGGTGAAGGACTTCTTCAATCTGGTAAGGTCCTTCCCAATTAGGTCCGAGCACTCCAGCAGTGGGGTCGCGGGTATTTAAGAAAACTTGTCGTAGTACTAAGTCACCGACGTTGAATTTTCTTTCTTTAACTTTGGAGTTAAAGTACCGGGCGACTTTTTGCTGGTAAGCAGCAACTCGGAGTTGAGATTTCTCTCGCATTTCGTCGATTGTGTCTAGGGAGTCCATCATTAGCTGGCTGTTCTGATCTTGGTCGTAAGTTAAGCGCCGATGTGAGGGGGGATCTAACTCGACAGGAAACATGGCCTCATATCCATAGGCCAAGGAAAATGGGGTATGGCCTGTTGCTGTACGGTGGGACGTTCTATACGACCATAGGACTTCAGGCAGCTGCTCCGACCACGCTCCTTTAGCTTCTTCAAGTCTTTTCTTCAGGGTATCTTTAAGAGTTTTGTTCACGGCTTCGACTTGCCCATTCGCTTGGGGGTGTGCGACTGAAGAAAAGCTTTTAATAACTCCATGCCTTTCGCAGAAATCGGTGAATAAGTCGCTGTCAAACTGGGTCCCGTTGTCTGAAACTATCTTCCTGGGCAGACCATACCGGCATACAATGTTCTTGATGACGAAGTCAAGAACTTTCTTGGTCGTGATGGTTGCGAGTGGTTCAGCTTCGGCCCATTTGGTGAAGTAATCAACTGCCACAACTGCGTACTTTACTCCACCTGTCCCTGTAGGCAGGGATCCAATCAAATCTATTCCCCATACTGCGAAAGGCCACGGGCTCTGCATCTGTTTTAGTTCATTTGGAGCTGCTCGTGGAATCTTGGAGAACCTTTGACATTTGTTGCATCTTCGCACATACTCCATCGAATCCTCGTTCATTGTTGGCCAGAAGTAGCCTTGCCTTAGAATCTTTTTCGCCAAACTTTGCCCCCCAGCGTGATCCCCGCAAAAGCCTTCATGCACCTCCTTCATGAGTTCCTTAGCTTTTTCTGGTGTAACGCACCTGTGTAGTGGCATTGAATATCCTCTTCGGTACATAACACCATCGACCAGTATGTACCTAGTGGCTCGCCTTTGCAGTGTCCTGGCTTTGTTTCTATCTGCTGGCAGTGTACCATTCGTCAGATATTCCAAGTAAGGCACCATCCATGTATCTCCTAGACGAATCTCCATATTGGCTTCGACTGCTTCTATGCTCGGCTTATTCAGTCTTTCTACTAGAACTATGTTCAAGGTGTCTGCATCCTTTGCGCTCGCAAGTTTAGCTAGGGCGTCTGCATTCGAATTCTGGTCTCGCGGAATTTGCTGGAGGGTGTACTTTGTAAACTAGGCTAGCAAATCCTTCGTTTTATTCAGGTAGGCCATCATTTTTAAGCCTCATGCTTGATATTCTCCCAGGACTTGATTCACGACTAGCTGTGAGTCACTGTAAATATCAAGCGTCTTTATGCTCATATCTTTGGCCATCCTTAATCCAGCGAGGAGTGCTTCGTATTCCGCTTCATTGTTTGATGCGGCGAAGTCGAACCTGATTACGTAGTGAAATCGATGCCCTTCCGGCGTTATCAATATCACTCCCGCTCCAGCGTGGGATTCATTGGATGAACCATCCGTGAATAGCTTCCACGAAGGAGTTTTGTCTTGAGGCATGGGCGCCTCAGGCTGTTCGCACTGCTCACTGTCTGGGAGTTCAGTGAACTCCACAACAAGATCGGCCAAGACTTGTCCCTTTATTGCTGCTCGCGGTGAATAAGTTATATCGAACTGCCCTAGTTCGAATGGCCATTTTAACAATCGCCCAGCCGCCTCAGGTTTTTGGAGGACTTGCCGAAGGGGCTGGTCGGTTAGAACTGCGATAGGATGGGCTTGGAAGTAAGGATGCAACTTCCTGGAGGCTAGTATTAAGCAATATGCTAACCTTTCGATTGGCGGATATCTTAATTCTGCATCGATTAGCCTTTTACTGACATAGTAGATTGCTTTCTGTACGCCTTCTTCTTCCCGTACAAGCACCGCACTAGCAGCAACTTCAGTAATCGCCAGATAAATAAACAAAGTTTCTCCTTCGATCGATTTTGACAAGATTGGAGGTTGCGCCATATGAGTTTTCAAGGCTTGGAATGCTTGCTCGCAGTCTCCCGTCCATTCAAACTTCTTATTGCCCCTGAGTAGATTGAAGAAAGGGACACATTTGTCAGTTGATTTGGAGATGAATCTACTCAGGGCAGCGATCCTTCCAGTCAAACTTTGTACATCCTTGATCTTCTCCGGTGACTTCATGTCGATCAGGGCTTTTATCTTGTCAGGGTTGGCCTCGATTCCCCTTGAATTCACTATAAACCCCAAAAACTTCCCTGATCCGACCCCAAAGGAACATTTGAGGGGATTCAACTTCATCTGGTACTTTTTTAACACATCAAAGCACTCTTGCAGATCCCTTGCATGTCCTTCTGCCTTTTTAGACTCTACCAGCATGTCATCCACATATACCTACATATTTGCACCGATCAGCTCCTTAAACATGTGGTTGACTAGCCGTTGGTAAGTCGCACCTGCATTTTTCAGTCCGAAGGGCATGACTTTGTAACAGTACAAGCCCGTATCGGTCCGAAAGCTGGTGTGATCCTCGTCAGGGGGATGCATGCTAATCTGGTTGTAGCCCGAATATGCATCCATGAACGAGAGGATCTCATGTCCTGCACTCGCATCGACCAGCTGGTCGATTCTTGGGAGTGGGAAGCAGTCTTTTGGGCAGGCTTTATTGAGGTCTGTAAAATCCACACAGGTCCGCCACTTGCCGTTAGGCTTGGGGACTAGCACCGGATTTGAGACCCATGACGGATAAAACGCCACCCTGATAAACCCATTCTCCTTAAGTCTTTTGACTTCTTCCTTCAAGGCTCTTGATCTATCTTTATCGAGAAGCCTTCTTTTTTGTTGCACGGGTGGAAAAGTTTTGTCTATGTTCAAGACATGGCTGATTACCACAGGATCTATCCCCACCATGTCTTTATGTGACCAGGCGAAAACTTCCTGGTTCCTTCGCAAGAATTCCACCAGTGCATGCTTCGTGGTAGGCTCTAAATTTTTCCTAACCTTGATGACTCTGGTCGGGTCTTTTTTATCGAGTTGGACCTCCTCCAGGTCCTCGACGGGTCCAACATTCTCTTCAAAATCCCCAAAGCGAGGATCCAAATCTCCATCCTCACTTTGGGCAACACCCTATTTGGTGACTTCACCACCTGATTGGGCTTGCGTATCTACTGCCATCTGCAATCGGTCTGGAGTGGTGTTTCTCGACGTTCCACCTTTCGCCTTTGTGATCGAGGTGTTGTAGCACTCCCTGGCTTCCCTTTGGTTTCCTAAAATGCGTCCTACCCCTGCGTCCGTTGGGAACTTCATGGCTAGGTGCCACATAGAGATGACGGCCTGTAGATCAACCAGTATGGGCCTTCCGATAACGGCGTTGTACGCCGAAGGACAATCGACCACTACAAAAGTGGCGAGTAATGTCCTTGTTGCAGGCGCTGTACCCGTCGTTACTGGAAGTTTGATCATTCCGGCTGGGGCGAGTCCTTCTCCAGAGAAGCCATATATCGTCTGATTGCAGGGCTCCAAGTCCTTTACGGACAATTTCATGCGTTCCAGTGTTGACTTATACAGGATGTTCATTGAACTTCCTGTATCGATTAGTACCCTCTTTACCATCATATTGGCCATCTGGATGTCCACGACCAGTGGATCGGAATGTGGGAACCGGACGTGTTGGGCATCGCCATCAGAGAAGGTTATCTCACTTTCCTCTGATCGAGCCTTTTTTGGCGCACGGTCCTCCACAGTCATCATCTCGATGTCCTAGTCATGGCGCAGAGTCCGAGCATATCGTTCTCTAGCCTTTCCGCTATTTCCCGCGAGGTGCGGGCCTCCACAGATGGTTAAGAGTGTTCCAGCCACGGGGGCAGGCTGTAATGATGGCGAGCGTTGGTGTGTGGACGCCTGCTCGTTGCCACCTGGAGCTTCTCGTTGGGAATTTCCCGAGGCCCGTACGTACCTTCTCAAGTGTCCTTGTATAATAAGGAACTCAATTTCGTCTTTTAACTGGTTGCATTCGTTAGTGTCATGTCCGTAGTCGTTATGGTAACGACAGAACTTGGTAGTGTCTCTTTTCGAAATGTCCTTTCGAATGGCTCCAGGTTTTTTGTAAGGCACACTAGAGCTTGAGGCCTGGTAAACCTCTCCCCGAGACTCAACGAGGGCAGTGTAGTTAGTGAACCTAGGTTCATAACGATTACCCTTGGCTCGTTTGTTGTCGGAGGTGGAAGGCTCGTTATACGGCCGTTTCCCACCATTCTTGCCATTACCGTTGCCGTTTTCGTTGCCTTTGCCGTTGCCATTAGGTTTGGAACCATTGGCGGCTTTGGCGGGTTCGGCGGCCTTCTTACCCTTGTTCGAGGGTTTTCCATCATCAGCAATGGCCTCTTCGAGCTTGATGTAACGATCAGCTCGGTCCAAGAACTCCTGGGTTGTTTTAACTCCTTCCTTTCGAAGACTTTTCTAGAGGGGAGAGCAACGTTTAACCCCTGCGGTAATGGCCATCATCTTGCCTTCGTCTCCGACTGTTTTTGCTCCAACTGCCGCTCGCATAAAGCGCTGGACGTAATCCTTCACTGACTCTCCGTCCTGCTGGCGAATCTCGACTAGCTAGTTTGCTTCGGTTGGGTGCACACGACCCGCATAGAATTTTCCGTAGAACTCCCTTACGAACATTTCCCAGGAAACTATGCTTGCAGGCGGGAACTTAAAGAACCACTCTTGCGCTGCTTCAGAAAGTGTTGCAGGGAAGATCCTGCACCGAGCGTCTTCGGACACTTTATGAATGTCCATCTGAATCTCAAACTTATTCACATGCGAGACTGGGTCCCCATATCCATCAAAGTTTGGGAGCGTAGGCATCTTGAATTTGCTGGGAGTTTCGGCGTTAGCTATCCTTTGGACGAAAGGAGTGCCTTTTCTCCTATCGTGGTCGATGTAAGAAGTCCTTCCTCCGACCAACTGCTGAACAGCCTGGTTGAGTGCGTCTATCTGGGCCTGCACTGCGGTAGGAATCGCGGTAGCCTCTGTTGCTGGGGGAACGTTCTCGTCGTGCCTCTCACGGAGATCATTGAGTACATCTCTCAGGTCCGCTTCTCTTCTTCGATGCTCGCTACCACCGAGTCGGTTGAAGACATTATTTTTTCTGGGCTGCCCCCCAGCATCCTGTCTATTTGGTTGGTCATCTTGAGGTACTTGGCTCCTGCTTTTACCTCTTTCTCCATTCCTCCCACTGGCATTTCCCTTGCCTGAGTCAGCCTCATTGTATCCATGGCCATCTCTGAACCTTGACTGGCTATGGTGAGATCGACTGTTCCCCCGATGCCCGTTCCTGGCTGAACCATCCCGAGCGTTAGAGGGTGGTCTGCGCTAGTCGTGGTGTCCCCGTGCATCATCGTGCCGTGGGGGGCCCCGGACCGCAGAGCCTAACTCTGAGTCTCTCCTGTTGCCAGAAGGGTACCGACCTCTGTTCGGTAGGTTCGGCCCATCATCCCCATGGCGTCTAGGGCTGCGAGGCTGATGCTCGGCCCTATTATGCCTCTGTTGTGGGGGATTACCCCAAGCAGCTTGGGATGGTGGCTACGCCTCAGGACCCTGTGGGACATCGTCATGGGGCATCTGAGGCTGCTCGTGCCTTTGTGGACTCGAAGGTTGAATCGGTGGGCTCGGATTAGGACCCCTCTGAGGTGGCCCATTCACCGGTTGGTCAGGCTGCAAAGCAGGTGCAGCTTGATTTCTAGCCAACAACAAGGCTGCCATGGCTTCATTCTGGCGGCGATCCACCTCTGCCTGCCTTTCGCTCAATTCCGCACGCTGCCTTTCTATCTTTTGCTGTTGCCGTGCCATAACTTCAGCGGCAGTCTCCTGACTGGCTCTCAGGTTAGCCAGCTCTTCTTGCAACGCGCCCAGGGTACTCTTCAGCGTCGCATCATCCATTTCCTCCTCTTCAAAGTCCAGTTGTGGCTCATCCTCCGCCATGCTCGCAGGAGGAGGAGGTGGCGGGTTTGACGGTGCAGCGGTGGCCGCCTGTCCAGTTTTCCTTCCAGCTTTTGCCATTAGTTTTCTTAACAGCAATAAATTAATCTCTCAATGAAAGCACCCGAATGTTGACCCAAGATTTGGCCAACTGACACGGAATTCAAAATGTGATTGATATGAACGAATGTATAGAGAAGAACGTAATGACAAAAGTAAAGAAAACACAGTAATTTATAGTGGTTCGGCCCCAGGATCTGGTAATGACCTACGTCCACTTAGACTGATATTGATATAAGAATCGGAAGAGTGATCAAAGAACCAGGGTTCGATGAGTTTCACTAACCTCTGAAGAATAATACAAGTTTACTTGGAGAATTACTATAGTTCCGAATGATTCAAAAGCCAAAAAGTCCCCTTCCTTGAGCTATATCTTGCTATTTATAGGCTCAAGGAGGGTTACAAAAGATTGTTACAGATATTCTTCCCTGAATAATCGGATACCCAGAAGATTGTATGAGATAAAATCGGGATTCATAAAGATCTTCTCATAAATGCTGCCTTGTACACGGAACCATCGACCAGACTGGTCGCGGGTAAGACGGGCTTACCCTACTTCTACTGTGTCTTCTGGTCGATACTGTAGCAGACGCTTCCAGGTGTCAGCCACGTGTCCAGAGATTACTTGCCACGTCATCAATGCTAATTTATTGGATAACATACGTGATTATTTCATTTCTATATACCTATATATTTTATTCTTTGAATCACCACTATATCTAAGATGTAGGCTTTGTTGCTAGTTTTTCTTTGGGGATTTTTGGAGAAACTGAATCTGAAACCTAGCTTAGCTGTATGTACTTACTGCATTTTTTTTTGGATTTTTTTCTTGGAAAAGAACTCTTAGATTGAAAGAAGAAATTAGGGGTTTGATCTATTTCTGTCTAGTTAAAGAGATGGAATTCAGCTGTAATGTTCTTTCGTTGATGCTACCCTCAAAATCATTAGGTCAATGGATGTCTATGGTAATGAATTTGACATCTGTGTTTATAGTGTTTGAAAATGAAGATGCCGATGAAAAAATTATAGTTAGATTTTGATTTTTTTTTCTCATTTAAATTTTAGGTTTTGTTTTAATATTCAAAATATTTTTTTCAAATATTTTATTATTTTTAACTCAATTTTTTTAAGTTTATATTATTTTTTAAAATTAAAATAATTTTTTAAAAATATTTATTAGGTAGACCAATTACGAACTGACACGTATTAATCTAGTCAGCACCTAACAGAGCCTAACGAACTAAGACTAACAGAATTACTATTTTACTAACTTTGGATACTTTCCCCACTAAAAAAAATTGGGTCCATGCCGCATACAAACCCCAAACTTTGGGTAATTTTGCCGCAAATATCCCTTAAAAAATCACCTCATACAAAAAATCGAGTGAAAGATTATGCCTATTGAATGAATTTCATCGAACATCATCGAGCAGTATCGAGGCAAATCGATTTTTTCATATAAGTCAAGTTTTTTATGGCACCATTAAGATGGGCATCGAGAACCATCAAATTTTTTGAAATTCCTGGAGATTTCGAGCTTCAAATTTGAAAAAAAAAATCATGATATTAATGGCAGATGGAGACGCCAACAAAAATAGACACAAGACATGAAGAGAAACAGAGAGATGGGGGATAAGGGATGGTTTGGGATGATTTTTAATATTTTTAAAAATAACGTGGTGGTGCTTACAACGGGTAGGGGGAATGTGAGAGAGTGAGAGAGATGGAGAGACAGCAACCAATAGGGAGAAGCAGGAAATGTAATGGGTATTTTTGTCAACAGATAGAAGATTGTCATGTTTTATCAAGGATCCCATTATGTGGGATAAATTTTAATTATTCCCCCACATTAAGCATAGTATTTCAAATTTTCCTTTTATAATCATTTATATATGTATTGTTTTTTAATTTGAGTAAGTTAGTTCTACAATGTTAAATCTAAGTCGTAAATGTGGGTAGGCTTGGCCCAGCATAATCCATATTTTTGTACCTCTTGATGAAAAAAATTCTTTAGAAAAAGAAAAAGAAAAATTACATGTAGAACTATAAATGATATGAATGACAGTTTGTAATAGTGTTACCGCTTGTTACAATTTTGTATTTAGTTTGTAAATGTTGTTTGCAAAATTGTAACAATGGTTACAAACTTGTAAACTTTAGTTACAAATTTGCAATCTTTGGTTACAAAAAAAAAAAAAAAACTGTATTGTTACAAATTTATAAAATTTGTTTACAAAATTAAAAAAAAAACTCTGTATTTACGATTATGCCCCTAATTTTTTCCAGATTCCGTATTTTTAGTATTTTTTTTTTTAAATCTTAGGTATTTTTGTAAACTTCCCTAAAAAAAAGTCAAGCTGGACTGGCCCACATTTGAGAAGGGTGTGGATTTGAACCCCAACCTCCTATCTAATAGTTAAGGAACTAACCACTAAACATACCATTTGGTTTAAATTATAGTTTCATTTATTTTTATATGTTTTAAACAATATTTTACATACATTTACATTATATATAAATATTTATAATGATTAATTATTAATTATTAGAATTTGAATACATACTCATAAGTATTCAAATATGTTGCTAACAAATCTTAAAACAAATTAGTATAACACTATAAGAAAAATCAATTTTAGAGGCGACATTATTAGGGGCGACACCATGTCGCCTCTAATATACACAATATTAGAGACGACACATGGAAAGTCACCTCTAATATCCAGGAATAGTATTAGGGGCGACATGTCGCCCCTAATAAATGGATGAGTCACCCCTAATAATGAGGGATTTTTCCCAATTCAAGAGAGAAATTTAGGCGGTTGGTCAAATTTTTGTGAAAATTATTAGGGGCGACGTGTCGCCCCTGATAGTGTTATAATTATAGGTTAGATGAAAATTTTTTGAAAACTATTAGGGGCGACATGTCGCCCCTAATACCCCTTATCACTTAAACAAAAAGGACTTTCCTTCACGATTCCCTCAGCTAAAAAACCAATCCCCTCCCTCACGATTCTCTCTCTCTCCCTCCCATACACTTCCCTCTCTCTCTCTCTCTCCCTCATAGTTTCCTCTCTCTTCCCCTCTCTATATCCTTCACTCTTCCCCTCTCTCTCTCTCCCTCACTCTTCCCCCCTCTCTCCTTTCCATCGCACAGACCCGCCACCACCGCCGAACAGATCGGCGCCACGTCGCTGCATCACCGGCACACGGAGCCGCCGCCGCGAGTTCACCACCACACGGAGCCAAGGACCTCCTGTAAGAGTAAGTATATATATTATATATTATAAATCTGTTTATATGTATATATATTCAGTTTTTTTATTTAAATTTATATATATAATTGTTGACGTCGTTTTTCGTCAACTTAAATCGCAGAACAATTAAAAAATATAAACTACGGTGCGAACGAATAGTAAAGAGGAACAAGAAGGTTTTTACGTGGTTCAGCAGTTAAATCCGCCTAGTCCATGAGTCTGTGTTATTAAGACTTAGAGTTTTCTGGAAATTCTTTAAGGATTAATTGCCCATAGTTTTCTCTCAAGATCTCAGATTATTGATCCCCTTACAAATGGTCCTTCCTTCTCTATTTATAGGGAAGGTTACAGAGTCTGTTCCCACATATTTCAGGAAGATATTCTGTATATCAATTTAAAATAATGACATTGAATGCTATATCTTCTATATACAAGGAAACGTCCCCTGAAGACCCGTGAATGAATAACAAACTAAATAATATCCCTTTACTATTGGGATTTTACAATAATAAATATGTTCACACATACACAACGAGTTATCTTAGGTGACTCATCGATTCTTCGAGGTCAACGATCAGCATCGTGACTGTCAAGACTTATGGACTTGTTACGAACTTGCCATCTTACTCCAAGACCTGCTCGAAGCAGATAAATACTATCGAGGTAGCTTGCACTTCTTAAGCTCGGGCTACTCAATCTGAAGGCACTCGATAATGGATGTATCCCGATGTCATGCCATTTCGAGCCTAGAAAGAATCCCGAGGTTGCGTTTTCGAGATTGCCATTTTACTTCGGAGGTTTTACAACTGGACCATGCAATGTGTTTCCTATATTTCGAGCTCATACTTGATGAATCCAGTTTTTCGAGGTCATAATCTCTGGTCTCGAAATCTGGGTGTAACAGTTTGCCCCCTCAAAAGTATTAGTTCAAATCCCATGAGAAGGAAACTTTTGAACTACTCACATTGGGAATCGTACCATCAAATACATGGACACGCGTCAGTTGGGTATTAGCCAATCAAAGTACTTGAGTGCCTTGAAACTCTGCCCACGTTCATTCGCCTGCCAGCTTTATGGTATTATCATTTCATTTGTCCCTGCCCGTCAGATCTGATACGAAATCTGGCCAATGGCCCGGATTAGTTTGACTTTTAACATTCCTAGGGTCTATAAATATATCCCCATTCGTCTTCCCCATTTTTCTTTCACGTTCAAATTCTCAGAGAGAAAAAACCATAAACTTCTTTGCCCAGTATTTGCATGTTCTCCAAGCCGAGAAGACAAAGCAACGTTGGCCTCCTTGATTCTGTGAGATCGTATTTGCAGCCGCTGATACAATCATCAATTTCTCTGTTTTCACCGATCACATTATGTAAGTTTTCTGTTCATGGCTTCGTATGTCCATATATATGCATTATTTTCATGCGTGCTTATATTGTTGCACTGTTGGTCCACTCGTTAGTTTAATGTACTAGAATGTTTCTGCTGATAAATATTAGACTTAAGTTCTAACATCATGGGTTCCAAACCCAGATCATGCGTAAAAGACCCAAATATGGTTCTTTTACTGAGTTTTTGAATTTCAGATGACATATCTTGTACACCAAGATATTGGGTACAAAATTAGGGCTTTATAAATTGCATGTTTCCCAAAAATATCACCTTTTGAGTAACCGCCACCTTTTTTCCCTGATATATCGAGATCTCCAATGACAAGTCCACCTTCCTTTCCTTCGGTGGAATGCACGCCCTAAGACTGGCCTCGTCCTTCGGATCGAGTTTGCCTTGTAGCCTCGATCATTCGAGCTTAGGTCTTCTAGTTTTTCATTATTTCCTGTTCGCCTGTCCCTCACCCTTTTTCTTTCTTATTAGATGCCGCAGAACTCGGGAAAGTGGTAGGGGTCAAAGCATCTGATTCCTTATTCACCAGTAACTCCGAGCCCGGAGTCTCCTTTCATTCGGAACCAACGCTTGATCTGGGAGCATGAACTGAGGTGTGAACAAGTGGACATTCGAGATCACTTTCAACGTCAAAAAGACAAGGTCGAAGAAGGAAAAAGGAAAAAACTAAGATTCGCCCTCTATCCAGATCTAGACCCCAAGCCTAGACCGATCCCCCTTGACCCTACGCTCAGGGTGACAGTTGCCTTCAAGCCAGGTGATCTCCAATTCTCGCTGATGGGGGAACCTTCTACCTCGCAGCCAACCTTCGTACCTACCCTGAGAAGGGAATTTTTTGAGGCCGAGCACTATTGGAGCTCGATCTCATCATTAGGGTAGATCTCTGACATCCTGGCCCTTCACAACATTGGACTGTCGGGCTCATTGAGGTGTCGAGCTCCGGCCTCCCACGAGCGAAGTTGTCGTTCGTCAGGAGATGGGAATCCTGAAAGCAAGCTGAGGTATGCAGCTTGGAGCAAAGAGCACATGAAGGCGGGGGGGTTGTACTTCCTTTGAAGTCCTTTTTTAAAGGCTTCTTGGATTTTGTTGGGTTGGCTCCTTTCCAGCTCAACACCAATTCTTACAGGGTTCTGTCCGCCCTGAGGTCTCTTTACCACGAGCTGAAGTGGGAAGGACCTTCGCCTGAAGAGATCTTATATCTCTTTTGTCTGAAAAGCAATCCCTCCCGGGCTCGGGGAGGAGACGACTTCTATTACCTCTCAAGCCATCCCAAGGAGAAGAAGATCTTCAAGGATCTTCCCAACCATCCGCCGGACTTCAAGAAGGCCTTTTTCTAGACAGATGGCCTAGCTCCATCCCGATACTACTCGCTCGGGGGAGAGTTCCAGTTAGGTTTCTCTCCGCTTGTCTTTTCATTCTTTGCCTATCTGCATCATGCTAACTTATTTTGTTTTGGAATATCTCATAATGCGATGTGAATGTACAGGTGATATGGAGTTCGACCTCGACAACATACTCGCTAGCGGTGGAGCCCAAAGGAGTAAGCGCCCGAGGGGGTCGCGGAGGTCAGACCGACCTGCTAAAGTCCTTAAGAGGACCGAGAAGACACCTCCTCCACCAACTCTAGTTGTTCCAAGCCCATCTGTGAATCCAACTCCTCAGGTCGAGGCGTCCTCTACAACCTTGCCTTCCACTCCTCCTTCGATCCAAGCCGAATCCACGCTTGGCCCACCTCCGAAAAAACCCTCAACCTCCAAAACACATCTGCTTTCAATTTCTACTCATGTCGATGAGTATGTAATCGATAACGCAGCCGGACCTCACGGGGCTACGCTTGGCTCAGACATTCTGTCTCGGGTGGGCAGAGTTTTGGCAGCTTCGACGCTCCTCATTGGTAGTTCTTGAACAATGCTCGAGATTGCAACACTCTTTATGAGAAGAGCATCGAGCTCACTGCTGCGGTAATCTTTCTCATCTCGCTATTAGCTATTTTTATACTTAGTTCATATTCTAATTTGATTTCTTTGTATGTCAGACTCTTGTTGTCTCTACTCAACTTAACTATAAGTTGAACAATGAGGTCCATTCAAGCATGTCTTATGCTCAGGATTCTAAGGATCTCCAACTCAAGCTCAGTGACGAGCTCAGGGCCACAAAGGCAAAGATGGAGGCTGAAGCTGAGCAGCTAAAGGTCAAGACAGTCGAGCTCAAGGAGCTGAATGCTCGGCTTGTGGAGCTTGAGAAGATGAATGCCGGGGTTGCGAAGCTTGAGAAGATCAATGCCAAGCTTGAGGAAGAGAAGGCCGCCACTTTCGAGATCATGGAGGGCAAAAAAGCTCGTCTCCTTGCAGAGTTTAAGGAGAAGAAGGATCGGGCGGTCGACCTGGCCATGTATAGAATCTGGGCCAATAATGTCGACCTCGACACCAGCTTCTTAGGCTCTTTTGAGGCAGAGCTCATGGCTAAATGGCAAGCTCGACTTGATGTGGAGGAGGCTGCTCGGGATGAGGCAGAGAGAGCCAAGGAGGATGCTGAGAAGGCCAAGGAAAATGCTCCTTCTTCCTAGATCTTGCTTCGGGGCTGCGTCCCTCTGAATACCTTGTAATAGTTTTTGTGTTTGATTTTTTGCTTTTTATGCCCCTGGGGCTAAGACAATGTT
Source organism: Humulus lupulus (assembly GCF_963169125.1). Classification (NCBI taxonomy): domain Eukaryota; kingdom Viridiplantae; phylum Streptophyta; class Magnoliopsida; order Rosales; family Cannabaceae; genus Humulus; species Humulus lupulus. The sequence goes on from NC_084799.1 coordinate 57,889,770, forward strand.
ACAGCTCGTGAAAGAGCTGCCTTCTTATGAGCTATTTTTGAGCTCATACTTATGATATTTGTGATACCATTTTTTACTTTGCTTTATTATACTTGCTTTACATTTCTTAGGTCGAAATATTTTACGCATTTTATATTAAAGTGTCTTATATATCTGTTTATTCATACAAACATATGGTGTATTTAAGCCTGAGGTTCAATGCATTCACACAGTTTGCTCGAAATATCTGCATCCGATCTCGTTATTTTGTCAAGGTCGAAGATTACTTTTACCATGCACCCGAAGGTACTTATATGGCGCGTAACGTAAGTGGTTTAGTTATATCTTACTTTTTTAGTTACTTTTCCTCATCCTCGGGTAGCTCCCTGAGGTTATGAGGTCGAAACTATCGTTTTGCAAGATACTCCAACCTCGATCTCGACTTAACGGGTAGTGGGTTTATGTTCCAACTTACTATCTATTAGTATTAGCTGGTTTGTTCCAAACCTATTAAGGTCGTATTTGGTTTGTAATCCATACACTTATATTTTTGATCTAGGTCGCATATTTGGTTACATCCAAACACTTTTATCTTTTGATAATTTGGTTATGTCCAAACTTAGCTCGCGTGTTTGGTTATATACAAACACTTATATGTTTTTGATAGTTTGGTTATGTCCAAACTATTTTAGCTCGCGCATTTGGTTATATCCAAACACTCGTATGCTTTTTGTATATGCTATTTCATTTGTTCAAGCTGATGGTATATGTACCACTAATTCCCCCTTAATATCCTATGAGTGTGACCAAAGGTTATTTGATTAAGAGAGATTGCAAAAAATACAACATATTAAAACAAAATCAAACTTTACTCGAATAATTTATTAACCGGAATATAGTAAAAATTAACAGACATGGTTACAGGTGACATCATTCCTACACTATTAATAGTAAGGTCGTAGATGTTCGCCATTCCATGCTCGTGGTACCAAACTCCCATTCAATCTTGCCAACTTGTATACGCCGGGTCGGATAACTGATTCGATCTAATAAGGTCCTTCCCAATTAGGCCCGAGCACGCCAGCCACTGGATCCTGTGTCGCCAAGAATACACACCTCAGCACCAAATCCCCCACACCAAATTTTCTATCTCGAACCCTTTTATTGAAATACCGGGTAGCTCGCTGTTGGTATGCAACATTTTTTAACTGAGCTTCGTTCCTTCTTTCTTCAATTAGGTCCAGACTTACTTCGAGCTGGGATTGGTTCGAGGCTTGGTCATAAGTGAGGGCACGAATTGTGGGAATTTTGACCTCGATTGGCAACATAGCCTCGCAACCATATGCCAGAGAAAAGGGGGTATGTCCTGTTGAAGTACGGGTCGTGGTTTGATATGCCCACATAACTTGGGGCAATTCTTCAGGCCATTTCCCTTTAGCTTCTTCCAACTTTTTCTTCAGCGAACTCTTTAGGGTTTTATTCACAGCTTCGACCTGGCCATTCGCCTGGGGATGGGCCACAGAGGATAAGCTCTTTATTACCCCATTTTTTTCGCAAAAGTTTTTAAACAGATCGCTGTCGAATTGAGTACCGTGATCGGACACGATCTTCCTTGGCACCCCATATCGGCATATGATGTTCTTTACCACAAAGTCCAAGACTTTCTTCGAGGTGATTGTCTCCAGAGGTTCGACTTCGGTTCACTTCGTGAAGTAATCTATGGACACTACTGCGTACTTCACTCCGCCTTTGCCAGTTCGCAATGAGCCTATGAGGTTAATTCCCCAGACTGAAAATGGCCACGGGGAGGTCATCATAGTTAGCTCAGAGGGTGGAGCTCGAGGGATTGTTGCGAACCGTTGGCACTTGTCGCATTTCTTGACGTAATCGAACGAATCTGCCTTGATGGTAGGCCAAAAGTACCCCTGGCGTATGATTTTCTTGGATAGGCTATGCCCAGTGTGGTCTCCACAGAATCCTTCATGAATTTCTTCTATGATCTTCTTAGCCTTGGGTGGAGTCACACATCGGAGTAGTGGCATGGAATATTCTTTTCTATATAGGTTTCCATCTATAATGGTGTACCTGGGGATCTGATACATTAGTTTTCGAGCCTTGGTCCGTTCTTCTGGGAGAATGTCGGCCACAAGGTATTCAACTATCAGAGTCATCCAGGTTGGCTTGGAATTTATCATTCAAACATCTTCCTGCTCAGGCTCGGTTATACTGGGTGTTGTTAGATGTTCGATCGGCATGACATTCAACTCATCGACCTCGGTGGATGTAGTGAGCCTGGCTAAGGCATCTGCGTTCGAGTTTTGTTCTCGGGGGACCTGTTCTATCGCGTAGAACTTGAAATGCTCGAGTGCCGCTTTTGCCTTTTCTAAATACACAGCCATTCTTGTCCCCCGAGCCTGATACTCCACTAAAATTTGATTAACCACCAACTGGGAGTCACTGTAGCAATGTATTGCTTTGGCCTTGAGTTCCTTGGCTATACGAAGTCCTGCCAGTAGAGCTTCGTATTCAGCTTCATTATTCGACGCTTCGAAGTCAAATCTCAAAGCAGAGTGAAATTGACTTCTTGTTGGGGTGATCAGAATTACACCTGCCCCTGACCCATTTTCATTGGAAGACCCGTCAACATAAAGTTTCCACAGCTCGCGGGCCGAGGTTATGACTTCATCGTTAGTCACTCCAGTGCATTCCACTATGAAGTCTGCCAGGGCCTGTCCTCTTATGGTCGTCCTCGGATGATAAGTGATCTCGAATTGTCCGAGTTCAACAGCCCATTTTAGCAGCCGACCTGAGGCTTCTGGCTTGGACAAGACTGGTCTTAGTGGTTGATCGGTCAGTACATGGATGGGGTGTGCTTGGAAGTAAGATCAGAGCTTTCAAGATTAGTGGATTAGGCTGAGAGCCAACTTCTCCATCAAGGGGTATCTCGATTCTGCCCCAGCAACCTTTTGCTGACATAGTACACAAGCCTTTGCACTTTCTATTCTTCTCAGACGAGTACGGTGCTGATGGCGTGCTCGATCGTAGCAAGGTACAGGTACAGAACTTCTCCCGTGATGGGTTTCGACAAGATAAGGGGGTTCCGCGAGGTGCTTCTTGAGCTCCTAAAAAGCTAACTCACATTCTTTTGTCCATTCGAACTTCTTGCCCCCCCTCAAAAGGTTGAAAAACGAAAGACAACAGTTTGTATATTTCGAGATAAACCTACTCAGTGCCGCCATCCTTCCAGTCAAACTTTGGACATCCTTATGCTTTCGAGGTGAGGGCATATCAATCAAAGCTTGGATCTTGTCTGGATTTGCTTCTATTCCCCGGGCATTTACAATGAAGCCTAGGAATTTTCCCGAAGATACTTCGAAAGAGTACTTCTGAGGGTTGAGCTTCATGTTATACCTCTGTAACACGGCGAAGCATTCTTCGAGGTCGTCCACATGGTTATTGTTATGTTGAGATTTAACTAACATATCGTCAACATAAACTTCCATGTCATTACCTATTTTTTCGGAGAACATCATGTTTACGAGTCGCTGGTAAGTGGCTCCAACATTCTTGAGTCCGAACGGCATGACATTGTAGCAATACAACCATTAGTCCGTCACGAAACTCGTATGCTCTTGGTTAGGGGCATGCATGGCAATCTGGTTATATCCAGAATAGGCGTCCATGAATGACATAAGTCCATTTCCTGTCATGGCATCTACAAGCTGGTCGATCTGAGGTAAGGGGAAGCAGTCCTTAGGACAGGCCTTATTGAGGTCCGAGTAATCGATACAGGTCCGCCATGTCCCGTTAGGCTTCGGAACTAGCACCGGGTTGGCTACCCAATCGGGGTAGAAAGCATCTCGGATGAGTCAGTTTGCTTCAGTTTGCTTTCAACCTATCGACTTCCTCTTTTAGGGCATTCTTCCTGTCGTCATTCAGTAGTCTTCGCTTTTTCTGCTTCGGGGGGAAGCTTTTGTCAATATTCAAAACGTGGCTCACTACATTCGAACTTATCCCTACCATGTTCGAATGCGACCATGCGAAAACATCCTGATTCTTTTTCAAAAAGCAAATTAATTTCTATTTCGTCTCTTCGGGAAGGTTTTTCCCTACCTCTACTGTCTTCGAGGGGTCTGCTTCCTCGAGTCTGACCTCTTCGAGCTCTTCCAGTGGTTAAAGGTCATCTCTTTCCTCTATTCTTGGATCTATTTCTTCATCTATTTCGAAGACTGTCCCATCCTTATTCTAAATTATGATGAACGTTTGTGCACTCGTCTACTTCTTTCCTCTAATGGAAATGCTATAGAATTCCCTCCCTGCCAGCTGGTCTCCCTTCAGTGTCTCGATGCCACTAGAAGTCAGGAACTTGATGGCCAAATGTCTCACAAATGAAACTGTCCCTAGCCCTACTAGGGCGGGTCTCCCGAGCAACGCGTTGTAGGCTGATGGTAGGTCCAATACTACAAATTCCATCATCTTGGTTGTTGAGACTGGGAAGTCTCCCAAGGTCACAGGGAGTTCGATGGACCCCATACAGGAAATCCCCTCTCCTGAAAAGCCATACAACGTCGTTGCACAAGCCTTTAGGTCACGAAGCGCGAGTCCCATCTTTTCTAAGGTGGTTTTATAGAGGATGTTCATCGAGCTCCCATTATCAATTAGGACTCGGTGAACCCTCTTGTTCGCGAGCTGAAGGGTGATGACCAGTGGGTCATTGTGAGGAAATTGGACATGGGACGCGTCATCCTCCGTAAAGGTTATAGGTTGAGATTCAACCTTTTGTTATTTCGGAGCTCTAGGTTCAGGTTCATAAGGGGACCCGTCGCCAGTTTTTAGCTCATTTACGTATCGTTTTTGGGCATTCCTGCCTGATCCTACGAGATGAGGCCCGCTCAAGATGGTTACGACGTCTTCTCCATCAATCAGAGGGGGTTTCTTGTCTTCCCTTGCTCGGGAGTTGCTGTTTTGGGCAGGCGGTGGTGCAGCTGTCTTCTGGCTGGTAGAAGCCTGATTATTGTTCTGGTTCCTTACATACTACCTGAAGTATCCTCTCGAGATCAGACCTTCGATTTCGTCCGTCAGCTGCCTGCATTCATCAGTTGTGTGTCTGATATCTCTGTGAAATCTGCAGTATTTACTGGAGTCTCTTTTGGATTTCTGGTTTTTCATGGGGTTTGGACGTCTGAAAGGGACCTGGTTTTCATTAGCCAGGTAAATATTCTCCCGAGACTCGTTGAGCTCGGTGTACACCTTGTACATAGAGAAATACCTTTCCCCTTTCTTCTTCTTTGCCCCTTCTGCCTCGGGGCTACTTCCTTCATTCTTCTTTCTTTTGGAAGGGTTTTCTACAGGGGGTTTCAAGGATGGTGGGTCCGCCGAGGTTGAGGCAGAGTTTAAGTTTGTCGTTGTAGTTATGGGCTGAGAGGCCATATTCAGCGTTGACCTCGCCTCCTCTACATTGATAAGCCTCTGAGCACGTCGATTAAACTAGGTTATGGACCTCACAGGTTTCCTTTGCATATCTTCCCAAAGGGGACTTTCTGGCATTGCCCGGCTCGAACAGCCATTAAATGGCCGTTGTCGTCTACATCACGAGCTCGGGCGACTTCCAGATTGAACCTTGTAAGGTAACTTTTCAGCGTTTCATTCGGTTGTTGCCGGACATTGGTCAAGGCAGACGCCTCGGGCCTTATTCCAATCATGGCTCTAAATTGCTTATTGAAATCCCTGGACAACTGTTCCCAAGAAGCAATTGAATGCCTCTTATATTTTTCGAACCAGTTTTTTGCTGGTCCTGTAAGCGAAGCTGGAAACAGCATTCATTTGAGCTTGTAGCCCACATTGCTTGCTCTCATAATAATGTTAAACATACTTAAGTGACTGTACGAGTCGGACTTCCCATCAAATGGTGGGACATGAGGAATCCGAAACCCTTGAGGAAATGGGGTGCTGGAAATATGGGGGGCAAAGGGTTCGAGTTCCTCGTCAGACTCTTCGTCCCGATCCCAATCTCGTTCATTCTGTAAGAGCCTGAATGCTTTTTACAGTTGATCAATCCTCTCCTGGACTGGATCCACGGGGGGTCTAACCTGAAATTGGTTATCATTGATCACAATTCTAGGTTTGCGCCTTCGCATGGGATCCTTGCGTCCATTTAGGCGATCCCTCAGGTCTGGGTTCGAGGGGTTACCATTACCCCGATTCTGATTCAGGTGTTCCCGTAAGTCAGGGTGGTCCCTTTGATTCTTAGTATTTCTGCATCTTCAGTCATACATACTGACCGATCTTGTGTCTTCTGAGCCTTCAGTGGCAAGGCTCGCCACATAGTTGTTTCGATATGGGTTCCTTTCAGGTTGTCTCATCTCTATAGTGTGAGACCGAGACATTTGGCTTCTTGTAGGCTGGGCACCTCTACGTTCTCTAGCAGTTTCTCCATTCCCATGTTTCCGTCCAGCCTGCTTTTCCCTATCACCCTGAGTCGGTTGTGTGTTTCTCCGAGGCGGTGAGGGATATCTTATCGGCAACAGTGGGTGCCGTATGGGTGTTGGTGGCTGCCATCCATTTCGGGGACTGGAAGGTCCCGAGTTCGCCTGTGCTGGTTCGGGAACGTTCTACGCGTTACCAGGGTTCTGGGTCCGAGCCACTGGGGGGCTCGGTTATTCCTAGTTTCGGCTGGTAACTCAACAATTGAGTTGATAGGAGCTCCGGCCCGGGTGTTTCTCCGGGGCCTCGAGGGAGCAGGTTGTTCTGCCGGTAGCGGAGGCTGCTCCGTTCTTCGTGTGGCAGCGTTTTTGCGAGGTCGCCCACGGGGCCTACGGGGAGGAACATGAACATCTTGCGAAGGTGGAGCTTGGGCCTTAGGCGGAGGCGGTGGCTGAGCCGCCTGCGCCTCAGCAGCCAATCTGGCCAGCTCCTCATTACAATTCTTGGCCTCCGCCAACTGCTTTCGCAGTTGACGGTTTTCAAGCTCTACAATAGGGACATATCGCTCAGGGTTATAGTACATGTCCTCGTCGTCCCTAGGGGCCGGTGGTGCAGGTGGTCCTCGAGAGTCAGAGGATCCACTCCTCTCATCCGGGTTCGAATTCATCATCGGCTGTTTCCTAGGGCGCGACGAATAGCTAACTTCTTCTTCAGGAATATTAGGATCATTCGCGACCATAGTTGATTCAGGGAGGTGTCTTCGATGGACTAGACTCATATTTGTATTAGGATCATTCTTTAGAAAAAAAATTACATGTAGAACTATAAATGATATGAATGACAGTTTGTAATAGTGTTACCGCTTGTTACAATTTTGTATTTAGTTTGTAAATGTTGTTTACAAAATTGTAACAATGGTTACAAACTTGTAAACTTTAGTTACAAATTTGCAATCTTTGGTTACAAAAAAAAAAAAAAAAACTGTATTGTTACAAATTTATAAAATTTGTTTACAAAATTAAAAAAAAAACCTCTGTATTTACGATTATGCCCCTAATTTTTTCCAGATTCCGTATTTTTTGTATTTTTTTTTTAAATCTTAAGTATTTTTGTAAACTTCCCTAAAAAAAAGTCAAGCTGGACTAGCCCACATTTGAGAAGGGTGTGGATTTGAACCCCAACCTCCTATCTAATAGTTAAGGAACTAACCACTAAACATACCATTTGGTTTAAATTATAGTTTCATTTATTTTTATATGTTTTAAACAATATTTTACATACATTTACATTATAAATAATGATTCATTATTATAATTTGAATACCTACTCATAAGTATCAAATTTGTTGCTAACAAATCTTAAAACAAATTAGTATAACACTACAAGAAAAACCACTTTTAGAGGCGACATTATTAGGAGCGACACCAAGTCGCCTCTAATATACACAATATTAGAGACTACACATGGAAAGTCGCCTCTAATATCCAGGAATAGTATTAGGGGCAACATGTCGCCCCTAATAAATGGATGAGTCGCCCCTAGTATTGAGGGATTTTTCCAAATTCAAGAGGGAAATTTAGGTAGTGGGTTAAATTTTTGTGAAAATTATTAGGGGCGACAGTGTTATAATTACAGGTTGGATGAAAATTTTGTGAAAACTATTGTCGCCCCTAATACCCCTTATAACTTAAACAAAAAGGACTCCCCTCACGATTCCATCAGCTAAAAAACCAAGCTCCTCCCTCACGATTCTCTCTCTCTCTCTCTCCCTCACGCTTCCCTCTCTCTCTTTCTCTCACTCTTCCCCTCTCTCTATCCTTCACTTTTCCTCTTTCTCTCTCCCTCACTCTTCCCCTCTCTCTATCATTCACTCTTCCCCTCTCTCTCCTTTCCATCGCACAGACCCGCCACCACCGTCGAACGAATCGGCGCCCCACCGCTGCATCACCGGCACACGGAGCCGCCACCGCGAGTTCACCATCACACGGAGCCGAGGACCTCCTATAAGAGTAAGTATATATATTATATTATATTATAAATCTGTTTATATATGTATATATATTATATATTATAAATCTGTTTATATGTATATATATTAAGTTTTTTTTATTTAAATTTATATATATAATTGTTGACGCCGTTTTTCGTCAACTTAAATCGCAGAGCAATTAAAAAATATAAACTACGGTGCGAACAAATAGTAAAGAGGAACAAGAAGGTTTTTACGTGGTTTAGGAGTTAAATCTGCCCAGTCCACGAGTCTGTGTTATTAAGACTTAGAGTTTTCTGGAAATTCTTTTAAGTATGAATTGCCCAGAGTTTTCTCTCAAGATCTCAGATTATCGATCCCCTTACAAATGGTCCTTCCTTCTCTATTTATAGGGAATGTTACAGAGTCTGTTCCCACATATTTCGGGAAGATATTTTGTATATCAATTTAAAATAATGACATTGAATGCTATATCTTCTATATACAAGGAAACGTCCACTGAAAACCCGGGAATGAATAACAAACTAAATAATATCTCTTTAATATTGGGATTTTACAACAATAAATATGTTCACACATACACAACGAGTTATCTTAGGTGACTCATCGAATCTTCGAGGTCAGCGATCAGCATTGTGACTGTGAAGACTTACGGACTTATTACGAACTTGCCATCTTACTCCAAGACTTGCTCAGAGCAGATAAATACTATCGAGGCTATCACACTCGAGCTTGCACTTCTTAAGCTCAGGCTACTTAATCCGAAGGCACTCGATAATGGATGTATCCCGATGTCATGCCATTTCAAGCCTAGAAAGAATCCCGAGGTTGCGTCTTCGAGATTTCCATTTTACTTCGGAGGTTTTACAACTGGACCATGCAATGTGTTTCGTATATTTCGAGCTCATACTTGATGAATCCAGTTTTTCGAGGTCATAATCTCTGGTCTCAAAATCTGGGTGTAACAATAATATAATATAATTTATTTAGTAACCGTGAGTATGTATAAATATATATATATATTAATAGTTTATTTATTTATTTTATAAAATATATATAATGTGTGTGTCTGTGTGTATGTATATTTATATATATAATTTTACTGTTTATGTATTTATATTATTTTTTATAACTATGTATATTATGTTTGTGTAAAAATTGAAGAAATATCTCTTGGAAAATTTATGATTAGGGTATCTCTAATTTTGAGGCATCAAGGTATATTTATTTATTTTTATTATGTTGCTTAATTATTTTAATTAATATGTGAATTTGGGTAAAAAAAATATTATGTGTTTAGTGTTATTAATATGTATGTAAGAAAATGTATGATGTGTTAGTGTTTAAATTTGATTAATAATATGTATACTGTGAATGTTTTGTGATTTTCTGAGTGTCATTTGCACGGTTTTTAATTTTTGGGATAGGTTAAAATGTAGTTGTTATGTTGCCGAAATTTAAGTAGAATTATGATAAATTTTAGTAGGATTAGGGTAAATCACTAAAATTCTCATATAACAAATAATTTAAATTATATACTAACAAATTAAATCATTTTAAAATAAATTGTAAAATTAGATAAATAATTTAATATTAATAATTTAACAAATTAAATAAATAATTAATATTAACAAGTTTAATCATTTAAAAATAAAGTAAAAAATTAGATAAATATATTAAAAATAAATAAATAAAAATTATTTTATTTAAAATTAACAAATTTTTTAATTAAAAAAATTAGATAAATAATTTAATTTAATATTAACAAGTTTAATAATGTAAAAATAAATTAAAAAATTAGATAAATTTTTTATTTAATATTAACAAATTTAATAATTAAAAAAATATTCAAAGTTAGATAAATGATTTATAAAATTATAACTTAATTTAATATTAACAAGTTTAATTATTTAAAAATTTAATTTATGTTGTTTTTATTTGGTGATAAAATTTAATTATAAAATATCATCACTTTTTTATGGTATCATAAGACTTTATAAGATATCATAAAATAGCTAGTGTTAAAAAATAGTTAGTGTTAAAAAATATTTTATTTATGTTGCTTTTATTTGGTGATAAAATTTGATCACCAAAGATAGGATAGAAATTTTATATATTATCACCTCGTGATAATTTTTTCACCACAGTTGTTTTAATTAGATTAATATGTGTTTATGTTTATGTAATATTAGTGTTGTTAATATTTATTTAGAAAAAAATAAATTGTGAATGTTTATTAATATGTGTTTTTAAAATGTATTGTGAATCTCAGAATTTTCTGAATGTCGATTGCAAGCTTTAAGAGTTACGGGAATTAAATAATACATAAAACTTTGAATAACTTGAATTAACAAAACATTGTAATTTAATTTAATATTACTAATTTGAATATTTTTAAATTAAATTAAAAATTATATAAATAATGTAATTTAGTATTAACAAATTTAATAATTTTAAAAATTAGATAAATAATTTAATTGAATATAAACAAGTTTAATAATTACTAAATAAATTATGTTTTTAATAAATAATTTAAAAAATAAAAAAATTATAATTTAATTTAATATTAACAAATTAATTAATTTATAAATAAAATAAATTTAGATAAATAGTTTACAAATAAAATAAAAAATTATATTTTTATTTAATATTAACAAATTAAATAATTTTAAAATAAAAATAAAAATTTAGATAAATAATATTAACAAATTTAATAATTTAAAAATAAATTAAAATTGTAGATAAATAATTTAAAAATACATTTGATAATTAAAAAAATAACTAATTATATGAAATAATTACCTATAATTAATTTCAATTATATTTAATTAAATTTTTTATGGTATCATAAGATTTTATAAGACATCATAAAATAGCTAGTGTTAAAAAATATTTCATTTTTTGTTGCTTTTCTTTGGTGATAAAATTTGATCACCAAAGATAGGATTGAAGTTTTATATATTATCACCTAGTGACAATGTTTTCTTAATTATTTTTAATCACAAAAAGCCTTAGCCTGTTCAGAGAGGCTGAGTCAGTAAGAACTCTTAAATATGCTTCTCCATATTATCTAGGACGGTATGTGCCCGCATGGATAGTTTGTCAGTTATTTACAAGTTCAAAATTTATTGTGCGCTCCATAAAGAATAAGGAAAATCAGAAGAAATAGAAGTATTCTACAACGCAGGGTACAAAATCGCTGGCAGCCATCCGTTACGAAAAAGTAAGTTTAAGTTAAAATATTATCAAAATTATGTTCTTTTAAATTATATGTTCTCTAACATTTGAGTTATATTTTTACGCGAACCCGTACCTTATTGAGTCATGGAAGGAATATCAGTGGAAGAAAACAACAAATGATTTCGTAAACGACGATGCTCGCCAAGATTATGTAAGTTTGAATTATGTTTTTTAATATTAATAGAGTTATATTTAATGTTAGTGTTTAACATTTTTCTGAAACACAGGAAAAATTGAAGGCTAATTTTGAGTTACAAACTCAGCAAACATCCATTGATGCTTCTAATAATGATGGTTCAACAACAGTTGATCAAGTGGAGGTACTACAAAAAGTATTGGGCCAAAGGCGTGGACATGAGCGAGGAGTGGGCCGCAAATTGAAGGGGTCGGGGTCGGGGTCATCATCTACCGCAACAACTGCAGCAACTACAACCGTAACAAGAAGACAATAGGGAGGACAAGACAGCTGATTTAGGAGACTAGGTTTATTTTATTATTAATAATTGTTAAATTATATGAACAATATGAATATTTGATATCTTAATGTATTAAGAATATGAATAATTGTTATCTTAATAAATTAATTTGAATATTTAATATAATATTTTTATTTTTAATATATTTGTTTTCAATTATTTAAATTTTAATTAATAATTTAGATTAATAATTAATTAAAATCTTATTTAATTATTTAATTTTATTATTTTTTATAAATAAAATAGTTTGTCGCCCCTAATAATCAAATATTAGGGGTGACTATAGTCATATCAGGGGCGACATATCAACAAAAGATATGCAAAATGTTCAAATATTTGGGGCGACATTCCAACTTTTAGGGGCGACTATTGGGATATCAGGGGTGACATATCGACAGAAGTTATGCAAAATGTTCAAAATTTTGGGCGACGTTCCAACTTTTAGGGGCAACGCTGATATTTGAATATTAGGGGCGACTCATTGAGTCGTCCATAATGTACCCTATTAGGCACATTTTATCAGGGGCAACACATACATATCAGGGGTGACTTTTAGGGTTTGTCGCCCCTAAAACCCATTTTTGTTGTAGTGTAAATTTTTATATTTTTTATGCCTTTGAAGAAAAAAAATGGACCAGGCTGGGCCGACCTGTAATTTAGAAAAGTAGAGATTTGAACCCCATCTTTTTTTCTAGTAGTTAAGGAACAAACCACTAAATATATTTTTTTTGATTTAAATCACAGTTTCAATTATTTTTATATGTTCTCAAAAATATTTTACACATATTTACATTGAAATATTTATAATTATTAACTATTTGAATTTGAATACTTACTCGTATTTAATTTGTAGATCACAAATCTTAAAAACAAATTGTTATATTTTACAACTATTTTAATTATAGAACTATAAATACTCAAAATTATATGAGAACTTTATTTTTACTTTCATTTTAATATAATTTACAAATATATATTTATTATGTTTATTATAGTATCAAATTATCGAATTTAATTCATATTTTTTATTGTATCGTTTGTGTCTTTGTTTGATATCTAGGCCGAGTATGGTCTCAACATTTGTGTCGTGCTTGACCTAAGTTCATATTTTCCATTTTGTTCCATGACAAAAAGCTCGACCCACATTTGTAGCTCTATAAAATCAAGGGAATACAATATCTTGATGGATTTTCCTAGAGAATCGCTATGTTGAAGTGTTTGTTTTATTAGTTTAAGTAACCCGTAAGGCGACTTAGCTTTACATTAATGTCAAACTCAAGGATTTTGAGAGTTTGATATTACCCCAAAATAAAGAAAAGTGGGTCCTTAGGAAACACAAATTTAAGCTAAAATATTGTACTAAACATGGGTCCATATTCAAGTAAGCAACACTATATACCAAACACCACATTAGTGGTTTTGGTTCAAGGAGACAAGGAAAAGAAAATGGAGATGAGATAGTATTTCAAAACCAGCTTCTTGCTAAATATATATAGGGGAGCACTTTGGTGCAGCCATAGGACATTTTGGCACCTAAATAATTTATTTTCCATTTTTTTTATGATGGTGTACATTATAATAATTTAAGACAACATGCAAAATTTCAAGAAATTCTTAATGGTTTACAGTAACAAAAACAAGGATGTTGCACGTGTGTTTTTTTTTTTTTGTATGCGAGTGTAAAATTCAACTGTTTGAATATTATTTTTGGCACTCTAAACTATTCAGAATTTCTTAAAAATTTACAGGATGTCTTAAATGACAACAATGTACACCTTCGTAAAAACAATATATTTAGTGCTGAAATAGTCAAATAGCTGCACTGGTGGAACCAAAAAGTTAGTTGCACCGAATTGGTGCCCTTTATATATTATATTAATGATTCGAGAAAAAAGAAGATAAGAAAAAGGAGAAGCTTGACCCCTCATAGCACAAGATTGTCACTACTAGTGTACCTCGCATCCACCCATAGGACCCAACCCTAATGGATTACAAAACCCCAATACTTAGATCTCCCAAGAGACTCAACCAATTGGAGACTGTTTTTTGGTAAGCCACATTATCTATCTGGTGATCACCATTGCACAAATTATCCATACAATGGACACAAATAAACACATGACAATTCTTGGAGTGTTTAATAATTCAAATAATTAGGGTAAAAAGTATGGTTATTAGAATATCTAAACGTGTCATGTATTTTGGGGCCGCATTATATTCGGTGGTCCACTCTTATGAGATCCTCGTATCCATTCAATTATACACCATGCCTACTTGTAGGGTCTGCATAATCTTAATATGCTTCCCTTGCCTCTAATTCTCTTGAGTGCATATATAACAAAATGAAATGAAAGACTCACAACAAAGACTTAATGAGAAGAGACACTTTAATGGGCGAGGTTATGATTTTGCTTCCTTAGCCCACTTTGTGATGCTACTGACCATACAAATAGTATGTACATGGCTATATGCTATAAATATCATTCATTTCTATCCCATTTGTATCATATCATAATGTTATATGCGACTTAGTACATTAAATTGTGTACTAATTAATTAAAAAGAAGAGCAAGAAAGAAAGAACTGATAGGATAGGAGTCATGTGAAACATGTCTTTTGAGTACAATTGTTCTCCAAGCAAGCTTTATTTCAATTCGAAATTTCTATTGCCTAAACATCATGATAATTCTTCTTTAAAAAAAGAAAGTAAATTGAGTGAACCTGATAATTTAAGTATGAGATACTCATTTGTATTAATAACTCATATACTATATACTCTACTACTATAAAAAAAAGCGAGCCCTAAAAAAGTTTTTAAAACTCGTGAGGTGCGAGTCTTCCATTTGAGAGCCTTAAAAAATGAGATTTTTTAGGACTCGCGCAAGTCCTAAAAGAATATTTTTATGCGAGTCTTAAGAAGTTTTATTTTTAATTTTTAAAAAATTAAATGGTAGCCAAAGCTCCCGCCGCAGCTCCGACGATGACGGGGGCGCCACCACCCCACGGTCGTGGTTCAGTCTGATCCAATCCTTTAGTAAGTTTTGAAGCCCAAAGCACAAGGAATGCAGTGGTGGTGGTTATTTGGCTCAGGGTGGCTCAAGGTGGTTGGAAAATGCCCAAAACATTTCGGAAATCCACATGGTCCCCGAACTTTGGAGGCTGCGTCGACTAGGCTAGGGGTCGCCTGAGGCTAGGGATTCGCGGGGCTGGGTGTTTCGGGGGCCAGGGAACACCGTGGGCCAGCGCATGTAAGCGGGGGGGGGGGGGGGGGTGGTCGGAGAGCCGTCGTTCGTGGCTGGGCAGATGGCTTGTGTGAGAGAGAGAGAGAGATAATGCGTTGTTGTTGTTGTTTTATTTTCTTTGTGATTTAATATATAATAAAACTTTAGTTAAAAAAAATTATTCAAACACACATAAGTTTTTAGGATTCACTTTGTGTGTCCTAAAATAAATTATTTAAGGACTCTCAATGATCCTAAAAAGTCTAGGAACTTTTGTTAAAAAAAAATTCAAACTTTTAGGACACATATAAATTTTTAGGGCTCGCTTTGCGTGTCTTAAAAGAAATTCTTTAAGGACTCTCAATGAGTGTCCTAAAAAGTCCGGTTTATTAAAAAAAAATTCAAATTTTTAGGACCGCTTGCACCGCGTGTGCTAATTTTGTTTTTTAAGAACTCTCAATGAGTATCCTAAAATATTCCGGAAATAATTTTAGGACTGATATCTAAGTGAGTGCCTTCAAAAATTATCCTAAAACATATTTTTGTAGTAGTGCTCACTCATTTCAATATTCTTTCTTAATATTTTGTCAAGATGTGAAGCTAGCCTTATTATTAGTCCATTTTTTGAAATGTCAAATCGGCATTATTTCAATACTAGAAGCAAAGTGTGTTCCTTTTGTTAACACACGTAAAACTATACAAGACTAAACACAAAGCTAACAACTAGCTTTGTTCATTTCGTGTATAGCTTTGTTCATTTCGTGTATAGCTTTGTCGATCGATATATGCTGAAACGTATATAGCAGTATTGACAAGAGCCAAAAATGAAGAAAAAAGAGGTGGTGAAAACACAATGAAAGTGCAACAAGAAAAGACTTATAAAGCATTATACATATACGTATAAAAAACAGGTCAAAATTGTTGCCAAACATAGATTGGCGTATTGAAAGATATATATATATATATATATATATATCGAGGCCAAAAAGTGATATAACTTTCACTGTCTTAAAAAGCAGAGATCACTTTTTCACTTAGATTTTGTCCCTTGTTTCTCCTTTGTGGTAACAAATTAAAACAATATATGTTGAGTCACTCTCAAAGTTTACGGACCCATCAGCCTAAGTTTCATGACAGGTCTTCGCGTAGAGCAGGTCCTTTGAGTATATAATAAACCCATTCAACTTGATAAATAGAGTATACTACTTTCGGACTTTGCTTCTCCTTCCAAGCTAAACAAATATCAAAAGATATAGGACCGGGCCCACACTTTGAGAATCATAGACAAAATTTAACTATTTCAGAAAAAGATATATAATAGTTTGAAAATCCATAAATTGTGTTATCTTCTATCTCAATTTTTTTTTTAAAAAGAAAGTTGTTTTTTTAACTAATAGAAAAATCTTTACGAATAATATCATTTTGGTGTCTTCTATTTAAGCTTAATTTCGGTTTAGATCATCTATTTTAAAATTTTAATTTTTGGACCATATACTATGTCAAATAGTTAAAAATGGTCATTTTAATTAGGATTTGGTCAAAATATTTTTAAATATGTCTAAAATACTCTTATTTTTATGAATTGATTAATTGCTTTATGTTTAGATAATGTTTATAATAAAAGAAACAAATTAATACTTTCAAATAAAAGTAAAAAAAACATTCATACCTAAGAATTAAACCCAAAACCACAAATTTCATAATCAAAATTTTAAATTCAAAATTAAAAATAAAATTAGACATAAATCTACAAAAGCAACCAAGCGCGCACTGACAGATTAAGGATGACAACTTTACTCTATGGGTATTGTTATCCCCATTTCCTGTCGTGGGCCCGGGACGATGGTCCAGGCCCATGGGCTGGGCGTTCTGATGTGGGACCGGCCCAAGCCCGCTTAGTATAGGAATAACCAAGGGCTACGGCCCAAGTGCAATTCTGGACCTGGATGGTGTCCGGGATGGTGATCCAAGACAGTCGTCCGGGAGACGTACTGACAGTTCGGATTACAGTTGAAGTATACGTAAACGATCCCGGAGCTTGGTAAACGGGCCTGTGGTAAACGAAGAGGGACAAAGGTAAACGAACCCGGATCAGGTCCTCCCGGTTTGGCAAGGAAAAGCATCCATGACCTTGAAGCCGCCCCACGACGCGTGGGGGTTGTCCCCACTTTTCACCTGTGGAAAAGGCCACCTCGGGATTGCACGCCGCTATTTCAGACCTGCACTGCCAAGTACTCTGACTGGCTTTGTCCCCTGAATCTGCCTCGTAACTCGAAGTGTCCAGACCAAAAGCACTGTTTTGTCGGGCGAAATGTAGTTCTTGGGCCGCCCTATTGGGCCTTAATTAGTCTTGAACCTATGTATGTTTTATCTTTTATATTGGGCTTCCGCCAGAGAAGCCAAGAGTATCCACATCTTTGATGGGCCCGGGTCATACCCTGTCCAGATCCAGTGTTCCTATGAGCCTATAAATACAGGCAATAGAGCACTGAAAAAAAAAAGATATCTCTCTTCGACTTGTATACAGTTACTCTGTCAAAAAATAGAGAGAAACTCCATTGTACACGACTTTCCAAGCTCTAATACAACTGACTCGTGAACTAAGGCTTATTAACGCCCCAACCACGTAAAAATCCTGTGTTAATCTTCTACATTCCATATCATTATTCTTAGCTAATATTCATTAGTATAGTTACCGAAAATCTCGTTAAATAGGTACCCTACTCATACTCATACGAGTAGGGTATTACCTATTGAATTAGGATTTAAGATATGATGAGAGTATAAAAATGTATGTATATGATGGATATAGGATAGGATACGGGTATAGGTGTACCGCAATAGGGGCAGAGGCAAGGGATAACACCCATACCCCTACTTCTAACCCATCCAGTCCAACTTACATTTATATTTTTAATATAAATATTATTAAAAATATATATAATATAAAAAATTATTTATTTCTTAACGGTATAATTTAATTTTTATTTTTTATATTTAAAAAGTATTAATTTTTTTAAGTATTTTATAAATTTTGAAAAAAAAATTAAATTAAAGAGTTTTGTCCTATATATTACTTGTTTGAACCATGTGTTTTGAAAAATTACTTTTTGGACAATTTGTTTTGTAAAATAGTTCAAATAGACTCCTAAACCCGATTTTGGTCAAAGTTTTTTTTTTAACTAAAATAACAAATAATTCACCAAACTAATAATTCAAAACAAAAGCACAATCATTCTACTTAATATTTGTGTTGTCATATTCAATTTTTTTCTTCATCAAAATTGAGTTTAGGTGTTTATTTGAATCATTTTGCAAAACACATGGTCCAAAAAATAATTTGTCAAAACACAAAGTCCAAACAAGTAATAAGACAAAATACAAGATCAAAAAAAGCATAAACCCAAAAAACATGTTGAAACCACTTACTCGAGAAGGCCAAAATGTAATATATCTCTTCTATATAAAAAGTGCATAGATAACGGAAATTCTTGGTTTTAACGATTTGTTTTTGTTAACTTTAACGGAATATTCTAAATATTTAACGGAATATATCTTTAAAACTAATTAATGATAGATATTTATTAATTATATTAATATAAATTCAAATGTTATAAAATATCATTATTATGATAATATAATACAAGACTAGTGTTATCCCCAAAATTTGAAAATGATGACGTGACAATAGAAATGACAAATGACAAGGAATGGTTGGGTGATCTGGCTTAGGAGTGACCCGGTAGACCAGTGAAGAATTTTGACTGGCCAGTCAAGTGTCATGACCGACCAGGCCTGACCTTGTCCGACCAATCACATGTTTGTCTGCCCAGGCATGACCTTAGCCGACCAGTCATGACCGACCAGGCATGACCTTGTCCGACCAGTCACATGTTTGTCTGCCCAAGCATGACCTTGTCCAACTAGTCATGACCATGTCCGACCAGTCAAGTGCATATCTGCCCAGCCAGGTGCATGTCTGCCCAGTCAGGTGCGTGTCCGCCCAGTGAAGGTTTGGCCGACCGGCTTGAAAGTGATATGGATCGACTAGACAGAGCAGGGCTACGTAAAAAATCCCAGAAATAGCATCAACAAGAATCGGTCTTGGCTTGCGCGGGAATCTCTTAGTTTATCCCATGAATATAGTGTATTGTTATATTTTGAATATTATTGTAAATTAAATATAGTGAGAATAACAAAATATCTCGATTAAGAGGGACATCATCTGTACGATCCCGAGCCTATAAATACAAGGCTCATGGCATCATAAAAGGATTCAGATTCTAATTTTCTAGAGAGAGAGTAATTGTATCCTGAGAGAATTCTTGTATTCTTGTAATCTGCACTGAAGAAACTAAGTTGACTCAGGTTCATCTGATCTTGAGTGTAGATCTATAATCATGACTCTAAGTGGATTAGGCTATTACCAATACATTGAGGCTGAACCACTATAAAAATCGTCTGTGTCATTTATTTCTCTTGAAGGTTTTTGTCGTTTTGACGTCTACACGTCGTTGGCCAAAAACGCGGTCAACAACTAGATATTTAATAATTATATTAATATAAATTTAAATGCTATAAAATACTATTATGATAATAATACATAATCCTAATTTTTTTACTAATTATATAATATAAATTCAAATATTATAAAATTTTATTATTATAATTATATTTAATACAAAATTAGATATTTAATGCTTATATTAATATAAATTTAAATATTATAAAATATAATTACAATAATAATATATAATATATAATCTAAATTTTTATTAAAAAAATTTATAATTTATGTTAAAAAAAGTTATCATATTATATATATATATATTAAAATTATAAAAAATATTTTGGTGTAATTTTTAATTTAATATGTTTATGTCATTCTTTTATATATAATATTGTTTGTTTATTTGAAATTTATATGATAATGATACAAATTTAATAAAAATAATTAATAAATTCTATAAATAAAATTAAGAAAATTGGTCTTGCACGTTTGCTTACTTTTATTTATAGAATTTATTAATTATTTTTATTAAATTTATATTAATGTCATATAAATTTCAAATAAATATCATATTTTAATTAAATAATTTATTTATTTATGTTTAAGTTTATGTTTGTTCTAGTTTTTAAATTTGGGAGTAACAACAAGAGATTATATATTATATGTTTAATGTAATATTAAATATTATAAGTGAATTTTAAATTTAAGTTTCTTGCTAGTTTTTTTTTAAAAATAATTTGTTGCTAATTGACAGTAGATTATATTATATGTTTAATATGATATTATTCTAATAACTGAGTTTAAGTTTAATTAAATTTTATTTAATTTATAAAATGTATAATTTTATTATTTTTAAATAATTATCATCGTAAAATATCTCAAAAATATCTTATTTTAATTTGTTTAATTATTTATTATTTTTAAATAATTATCATTGTAAAATATCTAAAAAATATTCTATTTGAATTTGTTTAATTATTTATTATTTGTAAATAATTATTATTGTAAAATATCTAAAAAATATCTTTTTTTAATTTTTTAATTATTATTTTATTTTATTTAAGTTCAAGTGTTTACAAACTACTATTAAATATAAGAATATTCTGCTAAATATAAGAATATTCTGTTAAAGTTAACATTAAAAAAATAAAAAATTGTTAAAACCAAGAATTTCTATTATCTACATATTTATTATATAAAAGATATATATATATTTATATATATATGCCAAATGTATAACTTTTGAAAAAAATCATGAAAAATTTAATAAAATACTATATAATTTTTTCCAAAAGAAAAGAGGCAAGCCCAATTATAGATACATGTGGCTCTGTCCTTACATTTCCAATCTCACCCTGTACCATTTACCTCCCTACTAATAACATATTAAATTATTAATAACGAAATAATTATTGCTTAATATTTTTATAATAACTATTTAATATTCTGTTAGAAATTTATTTATTTGGGTCACAATTGTATATATAAAATGTAACGCCCTGGATAACCAAGACCGTTACACTGTGTGTTTAAAATAGTGCAAGACTTGCTAATCAAGTCATTCAGACAAAGTGTAGACTCTATACCATTATCAGAGTAGGAATAAAAAGATTTTGGTCACAAGCAGGCTATTCTCATTAAAAATGACGGTTTAATACTTGGAGACTCAAAATAGGGTTTAGATGTCTTAGTTACAATAAATTCTAGAAATTACAAATAGTTCAAGCCACTCTAATGGCAAAATATACATTTTAGGTTTCCGTTCCTATACAATTTCTCGACCGTGGCGGCCGAGCAGCTGACGATGTACACCTCACCCCCAGAGCTCTCCAACTCATGGTCGATTCAGCCTACCCTTGCCTTTACCTGCACCACGTAGCACCCGTGAGCCAAGGCCCAGCAAGAAAGCATAATAACATAGCAAAATCAGCAACACTTATCAAATATTTCACAAAGCTCAACCAAGAATTCAATATTTCATAACATTCATCCGAATAGTGATAACAGTTGTCATCTAGACAGTCAACCAACTATATCCATAATACAATATTCACATGTATAATCAGTAAGTTATCATATCCATCAAATAACATTCAGGGTTGGCGCCCTTAGTCGCACCCTCTATTTAACACACTGTCTTCGGCTCATTAGGGCCGCCCCCAGTGTAATACTCACTGACTCAGGCCAACTTAACCGAGCTCAGTGAGAAATAAGCTGCCTCAGCTCCCAGTGGCCGAGCCGCGCCCCAGTGGGCAATAGTGATTCCGACACCCTTAGGCCGGTAATCGCGTGTCCCATGGCATAATAACACCATCTCACGACATGATATACAAATGTAGGGAGCTCTTAGTCCCATCGTGTCCACCTGTTTAATCACATTCACATAACAATGCATACAAACATAGGGAACACTTAGTCCCAACCTAGCCACATAATCAGGTGCAGCTTTCTTACCTTTGGCTTTCAAACGAGCTAGTTATAAGCGATGTTCCTTGAGCGCGATCCGATCCCCGAGCCCTAGCTTAGCACCTAGTCACCACCAAGATAAAGGTTACCATTAACAATCTTAAATGAGCTTCTAAACCAAGTTCTAGTCCTCGGAACATTGAACTTCACCAAATATGGTAAAAGACTCAACCCCGAGCACCCTAGGTTAAATTCCCAAGCCTAAATTCTCAAAATCCCAAAATCCCTTAAGCGCTGCGGCATGGGCAATCCATGCCGCGGCATGGCCCCTGACAGAACCCTCCATGGGCACAAAAACAGGTAAGGGCCGCGGCATTGCTTGGACCATGCCGCGGCCCGCCCTCCTTCCTCAGCATGCCACAACATCGAAGGGCCGCGACTCAACAAGAACCATGCCGCGGCCCGACCCTTCGAACCCAGAAAAAACCACCATTTTCAATCTCTAAACCTCACCTAAAACCATCCTAAAGCCCCCAACTCAAAACCAATTAATAATAACAACATTATAATGATTTAGACAACACAACCCAACCAAAAATCCAGCCTAAGACTCACCAAAATCCCAACTCCAACTTCTGAAATTTCAAACCCACAAACTCAAAACCAGCCATGAAAACTCTCAAATTCAACCATCAAACTTCAAATTAATCCTTACCTCAGCTGTAGAATCGTTCTAGCATCCAAACAGCTTCAAGCCCTTCAACTCCTCAGGTTCATATCCCTTTATTCCATCCAAAACTCAAACTTAAAAACGATCTCATTAAAACCCAGAAATTCACATCAGAAAACCTTAAAACTTACCTCAATTGACTGGCTTAATTCTGCTAGTTCTTCAAGCTTCACCAAAGTCCCTAGCCCCAAGCTCCATCCTGAGCTTGCTCTAGAATTCCAGCTCCAAAACCCACAAGAAATGGTGAAGAGATGCCCCAGCCGAATGAGAGAGAGTGAGATATCTAAGTGTTCTGTTTTCCTTTCTTTCCTTCTTCTTTTCTTTTCCTTAAGTTTCTAAGTTTATCTACAACCTCCACTAACATCAAAAAGCATAACATAGCCTAACTTTAAGTAAGCCAAATGACCACCTTGCCCTCCCAATAATAACTAAGCCTTTAAACATTCTAAGGGCATTTTAGTCATTGCTCCTGATTCCCACTAATTCCTCAAGTGTCTTAAATATTTACCACTTAATTCCCGATACCTAACTAATCTCCAAATATATTCCTCGATGTTAAAAATAGACTCCAATATGCTCACTGAATTCCCGTTTATACCCCTAGGCTCACCCCGAGCCGGGTATAAATCCCCGCCATGACTTTTTCGCTAATTTGCTCACCAGGATCGTCTCAAGTCGTAGATCACAGATATATCCACATAATAATGTGGTCTCAAATTTAGCTTACCAATATATACGCAAGTATGCAATTACGCTCTCAATGAGCCAAATTACCATATTACCCTCACAGCAGAGTATATAGCCCCATGCATGCCTTTATCATCATATAATAATATGACCCACATAATCATGCATATAATCATATAATAGCACAATAAATCAATTATGGCCCTCCCGGCCTCCTAATCAAGGTCCTAAACCTTATTAGGGAATTTGGGTCGTTACATAAAATGTGTGTTAGGTCATCATATAAATGAGTCGAAATTATGTGGTCTATTTTGGAATAAAGTTTATGACTTAAGGGCATGATTGTCATGATTTTAATATGTGGATACCATAAATGTAATTTCTGATTTGATGAGGGGCCAAATTAGAAATAGTAAATAAAGATTAGTTACTGATTTGTCAGTTATTAATAAAGAGGTAATGGTCCCCAATTTGCAGAACGTATCTTTTCACTCTTGAATCCCCATCATCAAGAGACTAAGGTTCTCAAAAGTTTTTTACTGCAAATTCGGAAGATCATAACCTTGTACAATCGATTCAATGGACTCCGGTACGCTTCCGCTAACCTTTGGATATTTATTGTTTGATTCTCTTGAATTAATTAGGGCTAAATTCAGATTACAGTATTCTAACATTTGGTACCAGAGCCATCTCTAAATTAATTCTTGAGAATTTACTGTTAAAGTGTTATGATCTTCTACTATGTTTTTTTTTTTTTTTTGGTTTATGATGAAGTATATATTTTGATAATATATGGCATATACATATATGGCATATGCAAACTCCGGTACAATCTGCAATTATTCAGATTATATATATGGCATATGCGTACTGAAATTTTAGATTATATATATATATATATATGCGTACACATGTGAAAGTTCTGATTTATATCTACATATATAAGAATTTGATACATGAAAGTAATCATGCGATTGTATGCGTGATAGTTCTGAATATATTTATATATATAAAAAGTAATCATGTCTGGTTCCATTGATACCGTAATACAGTAATTGCGATTGCTTATATTTGAGGAGAAATTGATACAGTAAGCATATAAAAAAATAAAAAAAAAGTAATCATGTCTGTTTTGGTCTGTTTTAGTTATTCTCCTTTAACGAAATATAATATAATCATCTAAAATAGCACTTCTCCTTTCTCTCGTGGACCTCCTTAATGACACTGGTTCTTGAGGTTGTTGAGTTTGTTCTTCTGGAAAAATTTCCTCATTTGGAATAGGGGTTTGTTCAACATTGTCTTGTTGAGGTTCTGGATTCACTTCTTGATGAATGATAGGTGTAGGAACCTGAATATTGTCAAAAGTAATAGTAGAAATTGGGTTTGAATTCAATTCCTCCTCAAAAGTAATGTCTCTTACCTTATTTCTCCCCCCAAACTCAACATCCTCAAAAAATGTTGCAGTTCCCGTCTCAAAAATATTTTAAAGTGTGGGATCATAAAACTTATAGCCCCTAGATCGTTCAGAATAACCAATAAAGTAGCTGCTCACTGTTTTGGAGTCCAATTTCTTTTCATGTGGCCTATAAGGCCTTGCTTCAGCTGGACATCCCCAAATGTGAAAGTGTTTTAGACTAGGCTTTCGACCTGTCCAAAGCTCATAAGGTGTTTTTGCAACTGCTTTAGTTGGTACTCGATTCAGAATGTAAGCTGTTGTCCAGGCTTACACGCCATGCATGATACTTGGTACAATTTTTCTTCACATGTCCAGGCTTGTTACAAAAGAAACAACCATCTGAATCCTTCTGTTGTTTCTTTTGGGTTGAACCCTTAGCATCTTCATTCTCAGATTTCCTTTTCTTGCCCTTATCTTTAGAGGCACTGGCCAAATGAGCACTTTCAGTTTTATCTTGCTTCAATCTTTCTTCCTCTTGCACACAGTGAGAAATGAGCTCATTTAGAGTCCATTTCTCCCTTTGACAGTTATAACTAATTTTGAATTGGTTAAACTGTGCAGGAAGCGATATCAAAACCATAAGAACAAGCAAATTCTTAGAAAGCTCGATCTTAAGTGCCTTAAGTTTTGAAGCAATTGGGCATTTTAGGTTGTTGTTAGGAACTGGTTTTTATTTGGATTTGAAAGACACTTTTGTTGTACCGTCTTTTAGACGGAATTTAGTTTCTGTTTCTTTGTTGGACAAATTTGGATATTGTTGTTCTTTTGGAAACAATCAGTTTAGTTTGTCTTTAGGTTCAAATGTTGTAGGAACTGGTTATTTAAATGCTTATGACAACCTTTATTTACTAGAAACAATTGTATCCTATAATGAAACCTTGCATGTGGAATCACGTGGTACTAAACGCAAATTACATAAAGCAAATTCAGCGTCACTATGGCATAAACACTTAGGTCACATTTCAAAAGGTAGAATTGAGCGTCTTGTGTCTGATGACATTTTAGAGTCTCTTGACTTCACAGACTTTGATGTTTGTGTAGACTGCATCAAGGGAAAACAGACCAAAACCAAGAGATTAGGTGACAACAGAGCTTCAGATGTCTTAGAATTGATTCATATAGATATTTGTGGGACATTCCCTACGGCATCTTGGAATGGTCAACAATATTTTATATCATTCATAGACGATTACTCACGTTATGGGTATCTATATCTCATTCATGAAAAATCTCAATCTATGGACATGTTCAAAGCTTATAAAGCTGAAGTTGAGAATCAACTCAACAAAAGGATTAAAAACGTCAAATCTGATCGTGGTGGTGAGTACTATGGTAGATATGATGGTTCAAGCGAACAACGTCTAGGACCGTTTGCTAAATTCCTAGAGGAATGTGGTATTGTCCCACAGTACACCATGCCAGGCTCACCTAGCATGAATGGTGTTGCTGAAAGACGAAATCGAACTCTTAAGGATATGGTAAGGAGTATGATTGCTCATTCTACCTTACCTGAGTCCCTCTGGGGAGAAGCTTTAAAGACAGCAGCTTACATTCTGAATCGAGTACCAACTAAAGCAGTTGCAAAAACACCTTATGAGCTTTGGACAGGTCGAAAGCCTAGTCTAAAACACTTTCACATTTGGGGATGTCCAGCTGAAGCAAGGCCTTATAGGCCACATGAAAAGAAATTGGACTCCAAAACAGTGAGAAGCTACTTTATTGGTTATTCTGAGCGATCTAGGGGCTATAAGTTTTATGATCCCACACTTAAAAATATTTGTGAGACGGGAACTGCAACATTTTTTGAGGATGTTGAGTTTGGGGGGAGAAATAAGGTAAGAGACATTACTTTTGAGGAGGAATTGAATTCAAACCCAATTTCTACTATCACTTTTGACAATATTCAGGTTCCTAAACCTATCATTCATCAAGAAGTAAATCCAGAACCTCAACAAGACAATGTTGAACAAACCCCTATTCCAAATGAGGAAATTGTTCCAAAAGAACAAACTCAACAACCTCAAGAACCAATGTCATTAAGGAGGTCCACGAGAGAAAGGAGAAGTGCTATTTCAGATGATTATATTATATTTCTCCAAGAACATGAGGATGACAATGGAATGATGGAAGATGACCCAATCAACTTTCATCAGGCCGTGAAAAGTTCTAACTCTCAAAATTGGATTGAAGCAATGAATGAAGAGTATAAGTCTATGCAAGACAATAAAGTTTGGGAGCTTGTCCCATTACCAGAAGGAAAGAAACCGATTGGTTGCAAATGGATTTTTAAGACAAAATGGGATTCAAAAGGTAATGTGGAAAGGTATAAAGCTCGTCTTGTAGCAAAATGATATACTCAAAAGGAAGGGATTGACTTTAAGGAGACCTTTTCTCCAGTTTCATCAAAGGACTCTTTTAGGACAATCATGGCACTTGTTGCACATTATAATTTAGAGCTTCATCAAATGGATGTGAAAACAACATTTCTCAATGGAAACATCGATGAAACAATATATATGATGCAGCCTGAAAACTTTGTGTCGGGAGACCCAAAGACGATGGTTTGCAAATTGACCAAATCCATTTATGGGCTCAAACAAGCTTCCCGTCAATGGTACCACAAATTTCATCAAGTGATTCTCTCGTTTGGTTTTGAGATGAATGTTGTTGATGATTGTGTGTATCACAAGTTCAGTGGGAGTAAACATGTTTTCCTGGTTTTGTATGTTGATGACATACTGCTTGCCACAAATGATATAGGCATGTTGCACGAAAACAAGAGATTTCTGTCAAGAAATTTTGAGATGAAAGATCTTGGTGATGCCTCTTTTGTTCTAGGAATTCAAATACATCAAGACCGTTCTCGAGGTATTCTTGGATTATCACAAAAGAGCTATATCGATAAAGTACTTAAAAGGTTTGGCATGCAAGATTGTAGACCAGGTGATACCCCTGTCGTTAAAGGAGACAAATTTAGTCTTAAGCAATGCCCTAAAACAAGCCTTGAAATTCAAGAAATGCAAAAGATTCCCTACGCTTCAGCTGATGGGAGTCTAATGTATGCTCAAGTTTGTACGCGTCCGGATATAGCGTATATTGTTGGAGTGTTAGGCAGATACTTAAGCAATCTAGGAGTTGATCACTGGAAAGCAACCAAAAAGGTTATGAGATATTTGAAGAGAACAAGAGATTACATGCTCACATATAGGAGGTCAAATCACTTTGAGATCATTGGATATTCTGACTCCGACTTTGCAGGATGCCAAGATAGTAGGAGATCCACTTCGGGCTACATATATCTGTTAGGTGGTGGAGCTATATCATGGAGGAGTGCAAAACAAACACTCATAGCTTCATCCACCATGGCAGCAGAGTTTGTTGCATGTTATGAGGCATCCAACCATGGTATATGACTGAGAAACTTTGTCACCGGGCTGCGCATTGTGGATGGAATTGAAAGACCACTTAAGTTGTATTGTGACAATAAGTCAGCTGTATTGTATTCCAACAACAACAGGAGCTCGACAAAGTCAAAACATATTGACATCAAGTTCCTTGTTGTAAAAGAAAGGGTACAGAGTGGATAGATTTGTATAGAACACTTAGGTACAAACTCCATGATTGCAGACCCCCTTACTAAGGGTTTGTCGCCCAAGGTCTTTCATGAGCACATTGCTCGTATGGGTGTTTTAGAGTATGAGGATATCTAGATTCAATGGGAGTTTGTCTTTATTATCCTTTGTGTTTTTTATGTGTTTCATGAAACTTGTATAATTGGATATTTTTCTGATTAGAAATTATGTTATTCAGTTTATTTCACTTTGTACGTTAAGCTAAAGTTTTGATCTCTATAAAGTAAAGTAGGACCAATTGAAAATTGACATGAATAGATCACCATGCATGTAATTTTCATACCACATTATCATGATTGATCTATGTCATTTAACTATATCGATATATGTGACCATTGATGAGTTTAGTTGTGATTGATACAACGAAAATCGCTTTGATCCTATGTTGATATAGTTAATGGACGAGATTGCACATGCCTATAGTTATGATGATAAAGTTATGAGCTCAATACGGTTAACACATTTATATATATATATATATACATATGTGGCCTAGTGGGAGATTGTTAGAAATTTATTTATTTGGGTCACAATTGTATATATAAAATGTGTGTTGAGTCATCATATAAATGAGTCGAAATTATGTGGTCTATTTTGGAATAAAGTTTATGACTTAAAGGCATGATTGTCATGATTTTAATATGTGGATACCATAAAGGCAATTTCTGATTTGATGAGGGGCCAAATTAGAAATAGTAAATAAAGATTAGTTACTGATTTGTCAGTTATTAATAAAGAGGTAATGGTCCCCAATTTGCAGAACGTATCTTTTCACTCTTGAATCCCCATCATCAAGAGACTAAGGTTCTCAAAAGTTTTTTACTGCAAATTTGGAAGATCATAACCTTGTAGAATCGATTCAATGGATTCCGGTACGCTTTCGCTAACCTTTGGTTATTTATTGTTTGATTCTCTTGAATTAATTAGGGCTAAATTCAAATTACAGTATTCTAACATATTCTTCATGCTTTTACAATATTTAATAGCAGTATTTTGATTAAAAAAATCTTCATAAAATATATAAAATCCAAATATTTAAAAAGGAAATATATTTATTTTACATACGACAAAATATTAGTTCCGGACTTACCTAATTATCAGTCGCTCTCGCTTGTAAGATGCGTGCATAGTTTTTATAAGTAGCTTAAGAGATTCATTATCCATTAGGGTGGCATAAAGTATAAATTAAGCTAGTATATATATATATATCAATATTTTTTCTCCCTTGATATATTTTCATAACTGAAAGAGATTTATTTTTCAAATATTAATTCCAGTCAATATACCATAATGATCAGTCGCATGTAAGATGCATGCTAGTTTTTAGAAGTATGTTTCTTATTAAAAGATTCATTATCCAC
Source organism: Humulus lupulus (assembly GCF_963169125.1). Classification (NCBI taxonomy): domain Eukaryota; kingdom Viridiplantae; phylum Streptophyta; class Magnoliopsida; order Rosales; family Cannabaceae; genus Humulus; species Humulus lupulus. The sequence continues at coordinate 57,919,881 of NC_084799.1, forward strand.
CAGAGACATAACATATCAATTAATTAATTAATTAATTAATAAGCTATAGTATATATACTTTGCAGCATTTAAACAGATTTTATTACAATATGGTAAAAAGGTTGGTAAAAAGGTTGGTAAAGACATTGAAAAGGGTCACCCCTCCACTTTTAAATAATGATGGAAGATTGGATATTGTAATAATAATATGCTTGGAGAAACGTCACACAAATGGTACTGTGTTAAAAGCATTAAACTAGAGCAATTGCTGGAGATTGAAATACTACTTTTCAGCCACTATGGCTATGCTATTAAGAGAACCCAAAGCCTTTTTTGTGTTTTGCCGACTGTGTTTCTGAGAAGTTGAGATTATTAGGGCGCGATGATGATTTTTTCGTTTGACGAATGGCAGTTTTCAAAAGCATATATATGAAAATATCTGTACATGTATATCTATATGATATTATCCCCCACAAGTGATGTTCGGATGGTGCAAGGCAGCCGATTTGACCCAGATATAATGATAGTTGTTTGGACCCACAACAGAGTTTAATTCTAATTTAAGTCATCAACTTGTACTTTTCTCCTTACATTCTAATTAATGAACCCAAAAAAAAAAAAAAAAAATCTTTAATGAAATATGCATTGACCAAATTTCCTCTTAAATTAGGGTTTATGCAAATACATATATGATAATATATGTGGTGTTTCGGTTTGACCTTTTCTTATTTACATTTGTCCTCTTTAGGTCACCTGTTTTTTTTCTAATGCAACGGGAACAGATCACACTCACCTCCAACCTACCTACATAGAGTCATGCACTCAACCCTAAACTAACATTAGGTGGCATTTTTTAGGTCAATTGATTTTAGCAAAATTTTGGGCCATGTAAAATTCTACATCTAAATAAGATAGAGATATTTCATTTATTTAAATAAGCTTTTTATCTAGTCTAAAGTCATACTTAGGACCGATCCGAGAAATATCGAGTTGTAATAAAATTGTAATTTTTGAGTCCTTAGTTTTATAAATTTAATTAAAATTATATAATTTAAATATTTTTTTATTTTTGTAATTTGGAAACCGCGGGTGACCTTAGGTTTGAGTTGGGCTCACCTTGGCTCAGAGTCGACTCTAGACATGTTAAACCAATCCATATGCTACTTCTTTGGCACTTCATTTACTCTTTAACATAGGATCTTAAAATACTTATCTACAAACCACTGCCATCCTATTGTAGACACCTTCCACCATCCTTAGGATCTGTCCATGTCATGCTCAAGGGTCCAAACCTACTTGGTAGTTCCTGTTGGAAAAATTGAGTGAATGAGAAATTGATGTCTAAAATGGTATGATTCAGCAAATCACTTTGATTAAAGATGAGATTATCATAATATTGTATGATTTATTCTGATTGATTTTAGCAAATTACTTTAGTCAAAATTGTGATATCAGAATATTATGTGATTAATTCTTATTGATTTTCATAAAATCATTTTGGGTAACTGCTGATATTACCATAATAAGTGTGATTAATTCTGATTGATTTTCAGAAATTAAGATTTCAGATTTGTTGGATATTTGAGCATTAATACACTTAATTCATACACATTTTCAACTCTCTATAAAGCCTACAAAAGGAGGTTTCTCCTCTCATTATAGGACACACAGATACATAGTATCACACACAATAGTCTTGGTCTCTTTCTCTCTTCAGTCATTGTAGATTTTCTGGTGATAGAGGAAAGGTTTATTCCGAGCTCGCCTAAGCAGATGTAGTGGTGCTTTCATCCTGCTTGATAGTTATTGTATCCTTGGAAGTTGTTTCCTTAAGGAAAGTGTGTTTCGCGTGCCTCGGCTTTGGTTTATTCTTTATATTGTATTTTTACATTTCTGTTATTCAATTAAGTATATTAATATATATATTTCGTTCTTCTCCACTATATTATTTCTAACAATTTTAAAGCAAAATTTTGACTCCTTCAGAGAAGACGAATAGGTTGAAGGGCATAAACCATTTATGTATTCTTTTTCGCTATTTAATCGGTGCTGATAATATTATCTTTCTATTCTCCCAATTTTATTTAATATATGTATGTATATATATCTTGATTAAGCATACAACATAAATATATATAATCACACAATTTTGTAAATGTATGCTATTGATTCTTTGGCAAAAGTTTCTTGTCAATTACAATACATTTTATATGATTAGTTTTCCTTGCTTTATTTATTAATAATTATTTGTGTGTAGAGAGAATAAATAAGAATACACAATATGTATTGCATATATGTATTAACTTATTTATTTATTTTGTATGCATGTTAATACGCCCTGGTTAGCCAAAACCGTTAAACTGTTGTTATCCCTGTTTTCCCCCGGGACGCGTGGTGTGACACGATGGGTGCATGGGCTCCCTCAAAGAGATCCAGGTTCATCCTGAGCCCAATGAACAGGGAAGAAAGTCCTGATAGACCTTGTCCAGAATGAATCGGGCCATCAGTAAATGAACCTGGACAAGGTGTCCCCATCCAGAATGAACCGGGCCATCAGTAAATGGACCCGGACAAGATGTCCCGTCCAGAATGAACCGGGCCATCAGTAAATGAACCCGGACAAGGTGTCCCCGTCCAGAATGAACCGGGCCATTAGTAAATGAACCCGAACAAGATGTCCGAATAGGGAAAGTTTAGTTTTCCCTGAAGCTGACAGGTCCCCGAGAAACACAGAAGTTGGTCTCCTCAACTATGAACAAGAAGTTACGCATGGAGCGTACACTGTTCCTGGGAAACAGTGTTGCCACTACACTGACAGATCTTGTTCCCCGAATCTTCCTCGTAGAACGTAACACCCAGACTGAAGCAACTGCTTGTCCCGAGTCTTATAATGTGATCATGTTTGGGCTGGCCCAATGGGCCTTGGTTAATATATGTTGTATATTTCAACCCTTTGTATTATGGCTCCATTAGCGAGCAAACTATGATTACATCTCTATTGGGCCAGGATTAGTCCAGCCCAAGCCCATTGCACAAGACTGTCTATAAATAGTGCCAGTTGTGCACAGTAGTGGGGATCCCCCAGGTTTTGCTTGTAAGCGATTACTTTGCTCAAACTTGCAGAAAACTCCATTGTCAAAAGCTCTCTAAGCTCTAATACAACCGACTCGTGGACTAAGGCTCATTAACGCCCCAACCACGTAAAAGCGTTGCTTGCATTTTCTAAATCCTTTCTCTTTAAGCTCTCTTATCTTTCATAATTCTAGTTGCCGAAAAACTCGGTAAACAGTTTGGTGCTTTCATTGAGAGATGAAGAAAGCTTAAGTTGATCTTGAACATCTGCAACAATGGTGAACACAAGGCATGCTTTATTTGATCTTGCTCACCGACAACAGCAAGGCAATGAAGAACCATTGCCCAGTCAACCATTCCTTCAAGAACAACCTGAGGATACACCTTTATTAGGGCCCTCTGCCTGACGATTCCCATTACTTTGGAAATGGGACGCAAGGCCCAAGCATAGTCCCATCTCGGACACAAAATGGTCCGGGAGGGGTACACCCAAATGGGACACAAAGGCCCAAGCCTAGTCCCATCCTCGACATGAATGGTCTGGGGGGTTTAAAACCAAATGGGACGCAAGGCACAAAGCCTAGTCCCATCCCGGACACCAAATGGTCTGGGAGGGGTACAAACCCAAATGGGACGCAAGGCACAAAGCCCAGTCCCATCCCTGACAAAATGGTCCAGGAGGGGGCACACCCAAATGGGACGCAAGGCACAAAGCCTAGTCCTATCCCGGACACCAAATGGTCCGGGAGGGGGCACACCCAAATGGGACGCAAGGCCCAAGCCTAGTCCCATCCCAGACACAAAATGGTCCGGGAGGGCACACCCAAATGGGACGCAAGGCCCAAGCCTAGTCCCATCCCGGACACCAAATGGTTGCTCATTAACGCCCCAACCACGTAAAAACGTTGCTTGCATTTTCCAAATCCTTTCTCTTTAAGCTCTCTTATCTTTCATAATTCTAGTTGCCGAAAAACTCGGTAAACAATTGTGTATTTTAAATAGTGCTAAACTCACTAAACGAATTATTTGTCCATAAACGTGCATCTAAATATGATTAATGGTCCAGGGTTAAAAATTTCAGTTAAAAGGAATAGATAATTCATTAAAACGTTAAGATGTGCATGAGATCCCATAATAAACATTTACAAGGTTGTTTATAGTTCCAAAAGGGCCATTACAACTCAAAAGTTACAACCCGCCGACCTAGGGGGCTAAGATAGGGTTTAACCCTAGCTCCTCTGAGAAACCTTGGCCGTGGTGGTCAAGCGGCCGCATATGTACACGTTGCCACCTAAGCTCTCCAACTCATGGCTGGTCTAGCTTTCCTTTCCCCTTACCTGCACCACATAGCACCCGTGAGCCAAGGCCCAGCAAGAAAACTTAAACATGCTCATAAGTAATTAATATAACGTTACCAAATCATAATAAGCATGCCCAACAGTAATAGCCCTACTCATGCATGCATGCCATTTATATAAATGACTATAGTGTCATATGAGGCTAGCTACCCTAAATAAAAAGATTAACAGAATCATATTGGGGCCCGTTGCCAAATTTAGATGACTAATAAATCACACTGGGGCTCAACGCCCTAGGGTATGGGACTAATAAGTCACCCTGAGCCCATTGCCCTATCCTTTGTATGACCAGCCTTGGAGCTAGCCCAACGTACCTGGCGCTTTAGTTTTTCCTCGACCATTGGGTCGAACAAGCATATGATGCACTCCTTATTAGATCTAATTATATCGACCGGTGCTCAGTGCACTATTGCCACCCTTGACTGATAAGTTAATGCTTTTTCCCAATTATATAATGCTAGCATACATTCATCATATAACAAATATCCATAAACAGAGCATTCAACATGCTTAATCAAATATTCAAAGTCATATTCATAATCATGTACCTTTACAGGGGTCCACACCCAATCAAGACTATATTCAATGTTCGGGTCAAGCCCTAATTATATACATTGCATATTGGGTGCAATTTTCTTACCTTAGGTCCAAGTGTAAAGTAAAATAAGAACGACACTGGAGCACGATCTTGATCCCGAGGCCTTAGCGATAACCTCTGATTATGTTATTTTTCCGCTAAATCCTTCGGCTATCAAGATTCTAATCTTCCCTAAAATCGTTATGGCTCTAACCTTGCTTGAATGCGAGCACTAAAACTCAAGTTTCCTTCGAAAATGCTAACGGCATAAAAAAGAGAATGGAAGAGAGAGAAAAAATGTTTGAATAAAATAGTCAAAATTCCCAGAATTCCTTCCTGATCTCACTAACTCTGAATATATCCTCAGGTATTTATTCCCATTACCCAATAACCCTGTAAAGTACTAAATACCCAATATACCCCTTGACTCATCCCGAGTCAAGTATTGGTCCCGTTGTGACTTTCCTGCTAACTTGCTCTCTTGGATCGCCTCATGCCAAGTAACCCAAATATATCCACATAATAAAGTGGTCTCACACATATATCACATATATGCCAAATATACTCATAACGGGACAAATTACAAAAATTACTCTTCTGATAAGAAACAAGTCCACATGCATATCTAATACACCTAAACATGCATATCAAGTCATATCATAATATAACTCACATAATCATGTAATGATACACATAAATATCACATAAGCACATAACTTCCATACTTTGCCATCCAGGCCTCCTAATCAAGACTCTGAACCTTATTAGGTAATTTGGGCCGTTACATTAATAAATGAGAAATTATATATATGGAAACATGTTTATATATGTATCTTTTTTTTCTTCTACTTAATTGCACCGATTATATATGTATATGTTTTGATTTTTTATTGTCTTTTACATATAAACTCACATACATATACCTTATATATATAATTTGTAGTGTCCCAGAATGATTACTTAGCCTAGCTAGATAGTAGTAGTAGTAGTTAGTATTAGTTAGTAGTATGTTAGTTACCGTGGATTTTGGTTCAAGTCGGGACTTAGTTGGAAACTCATAGCAACAGTTATGGATTTTATAAGTTTAACCCATAGTTTAAGAATATTAATTGTAACATAAGGTTTGATTAATATTGTTGGTCATAGATATATATTTATTATAATTAGTGGTTTAGATAGAGCTAATAAGAGTGTGACACTTGTCATAATCTTGATTATTAAGGAATTAAGTATTTTTGATAGATCGTTTTAATAAAAGAAAGATCTAGAATCTCTAGAACCTTCCAGCAGTTGTTAGGATCGTATTATGACTCAGTCAAAGCTGTTTATCCAATTCAAACTATGCTGAAAAAGTGCAAATACATGTTTAATATATAAACGTATGCCGATATATTGCAGCATAAGGGCCGATATATCGCCTACGGAAGATATGGAAAACACGTCGACTTTGCACGAACGTACGAACGGGGGCTCGGGATTAGGGTAGAGCCGATATATCGCCTATAGGGGGAAGATATATCGCCCTAAGTGATGATTTTTGAAAATTTTGGTTTTTTATTTTAAAAATTATCCTTAACCACTTAGACATGCCTTTGAACGATTTTAACCAAGTTCTGGGCGTCAGTTGAATGAAAATTCAAATCTTTTTCATTTATAATAATTTATTTATTCAAATTAAAAGGGGTTAGTTTCAATCCTTGAACTCTATAAATAGGACCTAGTGGTCAGCCATTTTCTTCATTCTTCAAGCATTTGATCAGAGCCTCCAAGGTGCTAGTGTTACTATAGAGAGATACACTTGGGTTTTGGGTTAAAGCTTTAGTATTCTAAGTTTTATAAACACTTGGGAAATGAGAAATAGTGTGATTTTGGTATTGAGGTTTAGACCAATCGATAAGGTCATTCAAGGTATTCCTATTCCTTAAGTTCAATTCTATATGGTTCTTTAAGTTTTCTTTATTCAGATCCTAACTCTTGTTTATGATTCTTGATTAGGTATTTAATTTCTGGAAACTTAAGGTTCTTCTTGGTAAGTTTCTTCTTGGATGGTTTAGTGTTCTTTTCATCTCTTTATTCTTTAAAGATTCTCACCATCTTACTGTTGGTTTATGTAACGACCTGGTTACCCCAGAACAGTTATGGTGAACGGTGAACCGGAAATTTGACTTGCTACCCGAGTCCTTTGGTTAAAAACGTGCTCTAAGTATAGTTAGCAAGTTAAGGTGGAAAACTAATAAAAAGGAATGGATATATTTTCATTACAAACTGCTCTGCAGAGCTAATCAAAACATTTACAAGTTGTTCTCAGTACAAAATGGTCATTATTGTTTCAAATTTACAACCTCGCCGACCTAAGCAGAAAAAATAGGGTAAACCCCCTAGTTCCTCTGAGAACGCCTTGGCCGTGGTGGTCAAGCGGCTGCATATGTACACATCACCACCTAAGCTCTCCACTCAAGGCTGGGTGAGCTTTTCTTTCCCTTTACCTGCACCACATAGCACCCATGAGCCAAGGCCCAGCAAGAAAAGCATAATAAAACATGATATAATATCAGCAATGATCGTAATAATCACTCAGGACCAACAGTCCAAACAAATAGGTGACAGTCGCAAAAGTCGCAAAAGTCACAAAAGTGGGTACAACCCCCTCTAGCCTTGTGACGATAAGGTCACTCGGGCTTAACTGGTAAGTGAATCTTTCATAAGTTTGAATAGGATAGGTGTATGGTGAATGGTCACCAACATAACCTTCCTCATGACCTTAGAGTCATAACCCTAGAACATCGTTCCCTAGCCATGTGACAAGCAGTCACCGGGGCCATATGCCCTGGCTCTGAATAACTAGTCTTAGACTAGCCAAGCGCTTATAAGTTCATCGACCTTAGAGTCGGTCCAGCATTAATGCCATAGAGCCATTCAATGATGATATTGATTAGATCTAATCTTCATTCGGCCCTGCGTTCAGGACGCTCATGCCATTTCTGACTCTTAGGTCAGTGTCCCTGACTAGTCAGTGCCATATACAGATAAACAACATTCACTAGCATTTAATATGCAATCCATGTCCACATTTTCAATCAACATGCCTCAATACAAATACGCATGTCATATATACACAGGGTGCAGTTTCTTACCTCAGGTTCGAGCGAGAAATATTATAAGGACGACCCATGAGAACGATCGATCTTTTAGTTCCTTAGCGGTTACCTAATCACAACCAATTATAACCTCCATTAATGAGAATCCACAATAATAGGGTCTTAACCTAAGCACCACTCTCAGGACCTCGAAACATGCCCACGCGGTGAGTAGATTCGATCCCGGGCCTTAAGGATTGAAACCCCAAGTCAAAAACCCTTAAAAAAACTCAAAACGGGACTTAGAAGGAACAGGGTAGCGCTACAGTGCTCAACCCCTAGTGCCCCAACGCTATACTTAGAACCCCCAACATGCCAAAAAGCTTCCTGAGGAGCACTCTAGCGCCCTAGGGTGGGCGCTATAGCGCTACCTCCAGACCAAAACTCCCCTGAACTGACCTTCTTCATCTCCTTCGATTCCAACCTGATTTCCAAGCTTCCAAATCCCATTCTTAATGCCAAATGAACCCAAAAACCATCCTAACACATCCCAGACATCACAAGCATAGGAACCCTAGCCAAAACTCCCAACAAAACCAAGTATTCACCCTAGAAATCTCAGCTATAAAACAAGACCAAAACAGGGTAAACCAGGGAATTCTATGGTTAGAAACTTACCCAAAGCTTAGCTTATGATGCTCTTCAATGGAGGAACACACTCCTAAACTCCCAAGGCTTGCTTCCCAAGCTAGAATCCTTAAGATTGGTTCAAAAATCACAAAGAAAGGTGAAGAGAAGAAGGTACTGGAGAACTCAGAAACTTGCTCTGTTTTTACTACCTTCTTTTAGCCAACACTAGCTATATCTATCCTAGGGGTGAAATGTCCATTTTACCCCTAGGTCACTTAATAGTTTCTAAAGGCTCCAAAGGGCATATTTGGTATTTTCCTCCTATCTCGTTAATCATAATTAACCCTCTCCAATTCCTGCTATTCTCGATAATCTCAAACACCAATAATTCATATCTCGTTACCCTTTAATTCCTGGTAACTCTCTAATAATTAAAATCACCCCGAGACTTAACCCGAGCCTCGCACTTAAACCTGTTGTGGCTAAGCCGCTAATCAATATTCCAAGATCGTCTCATGTCGAATAGCTCGAACAAACCCACATTATAATGTGGTCTCAACACATATCATCGACATGCATACAGTTATACAATTATACCCTCAACGGGCCAAATTACCATCACACCCCTGTAATTAAAATGTGGAAACATCATATTTTAATATAATTCACATATGCATGAATAATATCATTTAATGGCATAATTAAACAAGTATGGCCCTCCCGGCCTACTAATCCCGCCATTAAACCACATTGGAGAATTCGGGGCATTACAGTTTATAGGAGTTTCTAATATCGTTCTTGTTTCCAAATATCCCGGCTTTTGGTAAGGAAAATAGGCTAGATATATGTGTTTATATGTTTATGTTATCATATGTTTTATGATATTATATGATATATGTTATTTTATATGTTTTATAGTCCTTGGGCATATGACTTGTTTAGATAACAAGCCCCAAGAATATGTTTTATAGTCCTTGGGCATATGACTTGTCCAGCTAGCAAGCCCCAAGAATTTGTGGGCATATGACTTGCTTAGCTAGCAAGCCCCACAAATTTATGGGCATATGACTTGCTTAGTTAACAAGCCCCAAGAAGTATGATGGCCATTGTAGTCCGATATGATATATGTTTCTTTTATAGTCATATGTTTTATAGTATATGTTTATGATATAGTTTTATGCTTATATGTGTTAGTAGATTTTCCTTGCTGGGCATTAGGCTCACTCCTTTATTTTTAGTGTGATGCAGGAAAATAATTATGGAAGGCGGAAGGATTCTTGGCAGCTTGGCTTGTGTGTTAAGGATGAATGGACTAAATGAACTGCGTGTCGATCAAGGACGACATTGTTTATTTTTAGTCTTTTGAATTATGTTTCTTTTGTAATTCCGCATTTAGCTGTTGAAAAAATAATTTAAAGTTATGTTTTATGTTTTATTAAACAATGAGTACCCATACCATATTTTACATCTTATTTTGTAATTTGTACAATATTTATTTTGGGGTTTTAATAAAGTTATGATTATTTCTTATGTATGTTTTCTAAAAAAATAGTAGCTATGTCTAAGTAGTTTTAATGGTCCAAGGTCTTAGAAATAGTTGGGTCATTACAGTTGGTATCAGAGCAACGGTTCATTTGCATGAAGTTCTCCTTGATACACACGCTCAAGCTCCGAATCTAACCGCCAATGTAAGTATTTATGTTATGATTATTATGTTTATGTGTTTAGCTAACGTTTTAGCCTTATGTTTTCAATTAAGAATGGATGGAGCCTTGACCTATGAGGATATCTGAGCCATTAAGGCCTTGAAAAGAATTAGAGAGCCAAGAAATATAGTAGGAGTGCTAGAAAGAATCACTCAGAGATTACTCTTATTCCATTGGGAGATAGTTCACCTCCAAACAACTAAGCAAATCATGATGAGAGCTACGGAACAATATGTTTTAGTGATTAGACTTTTTAAAGATTATCCTACTATAATTGCAGCTTTAGAAGAAATGTGGGAGACTATAGATGATGAAGATGAATTACCGGTAGCTATGAAATATTATTTTATCAAACTTATGTTCACCTCTAAGATGGAATTCCAATTCGCAAATGAGCAAAAACATAGAATCTTTACAAATCTTCCAAGAGGAAATTTTGAGGCTCAAGATAATGATGATTATGAGGAGATAGATGATGATATGTTAGATGAAGGGTCAGATATAGAAGATCCTGATTTTTAGATTAGTTTATTTCTTTATTTATTTTATTTATTATTTTTGCAATTATGATTGTACATTGTGAAAACCTTTTTCCAATTGAATATCATTGTTATTTTTGTTGACATGTATGAGTTTGATTTTTTTTTTTTTACAATCATAATAAATAATGACCAAGTTTGGTGAGGGTGGATACAAATCAATGGACTGGGTTCTATATTGAGAGTTAGTGGGAACGATTTTACTGATCCCAGCCCTCCCTCAATATGGTTAACTTTGGAACAACGATGAGTTTAGAGCCTGAGAATTAAGTCATATAGGATGATTAGAATCAGACTTAGAAAATAATAAAGATGGCTTATTTTTCTAAGTATAGAAACACAACCTAATTATAAAGAAGGCTTATATAATTCTTTTCATAAGAAGTCATAATTTATAGGTCTAAGTTATGTTTGCTTAGATTAAGTTTTGTTTTAGAGCCTATTAGGGTAAGTTCTAATATATTTTTCTCGACTGTTAGAACTCTACTGAAGATGTCGCTTAGAGGGTCTGCACGCACCAACGCTAATGCCTCCGGCGTCGCTCCTGAGACTAACTTAGCCCCTCCAATTCGCAGAAAGGGAGCGCGTGCCACCACTACTGTTGTTAACCGAAGTGCACCGCTGTCGCTGGTTGACAACACTGCAGAACTTGTCAGACTTCGACAAAAAGTAAAAGAATTGCTACAGCTACAACGACAACAGGCTCAACCGCAGCCACAGACTCAGCCTCAACCGCAGCCTCAGCAAATGGCACCCAACAAGTAGGTCCTTATGGGGGATGGCCAATGGAAAGCTATGTAGCCTACCCAGCTCAGTACATGGAGCTAATCTACGAGTGGTTTCATAAATGTCACGCTCCAAACTTTGAAGGGACAACCGATCCCTTCGAAGCGGAAGAATGGCTCTGAAATGTAGAGCCAATCCTAGCGCACATGAACCTCGGCAACGCGGATCACATATCCCGTGTTTTGTCTCTGCTAAAGAAGGATGCTAGAATATGGTGGGACCTAGTACAACAGACTCACGATGTCGCCACCATGACATGGACCAGATTTCTGGAGTTGTTCCACAAGAAGTACTACAACTCGGCAGTCATTACCACAAGGGTCGAGGAGTTCACTAGTCTGAAGCAGGGCAACTTGACGGTAGTAGAGTATGCTCAGCAGTTCGACTGATTAGCCAAGTTTTCACCAGAGTTGGTTCCAACTGAATTTCTGAGGGTTACCAAGTTCGTTAGAGGACTTAGACCAAAGATTGAGCTAGTGGTTAAGCTAGCAAACCTTGGAACTACTACGTATGCCGATGTTCTAGAAACGGCTATAGAAGTAGAAAGGCTTCAAGCAAATGTAAGTAAGGAGGAATCTAGTAAGCCTGAGCCTAAATAGCAGAGTCAACCTCAGAATGGTCGAAACAACCACAACAACCATCGGTCCAGCAACAAAAATGGTCAGAAGAGAAGGCATCCTGACAATAAGCAATCTGACAATGAGCAAACAACGGAGGAAATAAGTTGGGTTATGTAGAATACCCACCATGCTCTAAGTGCCAAAAGAAACATCCTGGTGAGTGCCGTGTGACACCAAGGGATGTTACAACTGTGGTCAGGAAGGTCGCTGAAAGAGAGAATGTCCCCAGCTCAAGCCAGAAGAGAAAAGGGACAACATGGTGGTTCCTGCCAGAGTCTTTGCCTTGACCCAGGGAGAAGCTGACACTAGTAATAAAGTGGTCACAGGTCAGATTCCTATCCTCAATAATGTATGTTCAATATTATTTGATTCGGGAGCCACTCGCTCGTATATCTCGTTAGGAATGATAGAGAAATTAGACAAACCTTGTGAAAGATTTAGAACTAGGTTTGTAACAGAATTGCCTTCGGGCGAAATAGTCCTATCATCACGGATAGTACGAGGCGTACCGACCAAAATTGAGGATGTAGAACTAGAAGGAGACCTGATAGAATTAGATATCAAAGACTTTGAAGTGATACTGGGCATGGATTGGCTAGCAAGGCATGATGCAACCATCGATTGCAAGCGCAAGAAAGTAATGTTCGAGACTCCTGACGGTCAGAGACTATGCTTTAAGGGAAAAGTTTCAGGACTACGTATGCCGCTTATTTCATCTCTCAAAGCTCAGAGGATGATAGAAAAAGGATGTCACGCATTCTTAGCTAGTGTCACGGATGTGGTAAAGGAAACACTACTAAAGGTTGGAGACGTCCGCATTATAAAGGAATTCCCAGAAGTATTTCCTGACGACTTACCTGGGTTGCCGCCGACTCGGGAAATTGACTTCACAATCGAACTAGTATCGGGCCTTGAGCCTATCTCCAAGGTACCATACCTGATGGTACCTACCGAACTCAAGGAGTTAAAGACGCAGTTACAAGAACTCTTAGACTTGGGTTTCATTAGACTGAGCCATTCGCCATGGGGAGCACCGATTTTGTTTGTGAAGAAGAAGGATGGAAGCATGCAGATGTGCATAGATTACAGCGAGTTGAATAAGGTGATGATTAAGAATAAGTATGCGCTACCCCAGATTGATGACTTGTTTGATAAACTTCGAGGAGTGACCGTGTTTTCAAAGATCGATCTACGGTTCGGGTATCACCAGCTCAAGGTACGGGAAGAGGATATTCCTAAGACATCTTTTAGAACTCGTTATGGACATTATGAGTTTTTAGTTATGTCTTTTGGTCTTACCTATGCTTCAGCCACATTCATGGATTTAATGATTACTTGGATAAATTCATCGTAGTATTCATCGACGATATTTTGGTGTACTCAAAGGACGAAGTCGAGCACGAAAAACATTTAAGGTTGACCTTTTTATGACTAAAAGAGCATAAACTTTACGCCAAGTTCAAGAAGTGTGAATTTTGGCTTTCACAAGTAGCGTTCTTTGGCCACATAGTATCCAAGGAAGGAGTTGCGGTAGACCCATCTAAGGTAAAGGTTGTGAAGGATTGGCCAAGACCAAAGAATGCGTCAGAGGTAAGAAGTTTCCTGGGACTAGAAGGCTATTATCAGAGGTTCGTAGAGGGCTTTTATGAGATAGCCACTCCGCTCACCAATCTGACTCGGAAACAACAAACGTTTAGCTGGACTGATAAGTGTCAAGAGAGCTTCCAGTTGCTTAAGGATAAGCTATGCTTAGCACCAGTACTTCGTGTACCGACACCCAATGACAAGTTTGTAGTCTACTGTGATGCGTTGAAGCATGGTTTGGGTTGTGTGCTGATGCAGAATGACAAGGTAATAGCCTATGCCTTAAGGCAACGGAATGGGTACAAGCAACACTATCTAATGCACGATATGGAGTTGGCAGCGGTGGTCTTTGCATTAAAAATCTGGCGCCATTATCTTTATGGAGAACGGTGTGACATTTATATGGACCACAAAAGTTTAAAGTATTTCTTCACTCAAAGGGAGCTCAATATGAGGCAGCGCAGGTGGTTAGAATTAGTAAAGGATTATGACTACAAAATCCTATACCACCCGAGAAAGGAAAATGTAGTTGTTGATGCGTTAAGTAGGAAGAGTTATGGAAGTTTAGCAGCGTTAGTTGGAATAGAAAAGTCGCTACAGCAGGAGCTGATCAATGCCGGAATAGAAGTAGTCATTGGTAAACTAGCCAACTTGTCCATCAAGTCAAGTCTGTTAGAAGATATATGGATTGTGCAAGGGCATGATGACACATTAGTAGCACATATGGATGCAGTTAAAGAAGGCAAGGCCACAAATTTCTCGATATCAGAACAGGGGTTCTTGAGATGTAAGGACTAGGTATGCGTGCCGAATGATCAAGGGATTAAGATGAAGATTTTAGTAGAAGCGCACAATACCCCATACTCAGTTCACCCACGCTCGACTAAGATGACTCATGACCTTAAGGTGTTGTATTGGTCGCCATGAATGAAGAAAGATGTAGCGGAGTATGTGTCTAAATGTTTAGTATGCCAGCAAGTGAAAGCAGAACATCAGCGACCAACAGGCTTACTTAGTATTCTAGAATGGAAGTGGGAAGACATAGCCATGGATTTCGTGATGGGTTTTCCACGAACAAATAAGCAGCACGACTCGACTTAGGTAGTAATAGATAGACTATGCAAATCAGCTCACTTCCTGCCTGTCAAGACTACGTATACAACAGATCAATATGCAGACATTTATGTTCAAGAAATAGTAAGACTACATGGAATCCCTAAGATCATAGTATCTGATAGAGGATCGGTGTTTACATCGAGATTTTGGGGAAGCTTGCAGCAAGCTATGGGTACCAAGTTAAGTCTTAGGACGACATTTCATCCTCAGACCGATGGTCAGTCCAAGCGTACCATACAGATTTTAGAAGATATGTTGTGCGCTTGTGTACTTGATTTCGGAGGATCATAGAGTAAGTATTTGCCACTGATAGAATTCTCCTACAACAATAGCTACTAGTCAACGATCGGTATGAAACCATATGAGTTACTCTATGGAAGGAGGTGTCGATTGCCGTTACATTGGGACGAGGTAGGAGAAAAGCAACTTCTTGGACCCGAACCTGTTAGAGAAGCTCAGGATGTAGTAGCGCTGATTAGAAAGCGTATGCTCGCTGCTCAGAGCCGTCAGAAAAGTTATGCGATTTCCAAGCGGCATGATGTTGAATTCAAAGTCGAAGATCAAGTCTTCTTAAAGATATCTCCTATGAAAGGTGTGAAGCGGTTAGGGAAGAAAGGCAAGCGTAGTCCAAGGTTTATAGGTCCTTTTGAGATATTGGACAAAGTGGGAGCAGTTGCATATAGATTAGCCCTACCGCCAACTCTAGTAGATAGCCATAATGTGTTCCACATCTCGATGTTGCGTAAATATGTGTCAGACGCATCTCACGTCCTTAAGTATGATATCATAGCACTCTAGAAAGACTTGAGTTACGAGGAACGACCTTAGCATCCTAGATAGAGGGATTAAGGAACTACGGTCTAAGAGTATTCCGATAGTCAAGGTCCTATGGAGTAATAGTTCTGAACAGGAGGCAACATGGGAGTTGGAGGAGGACATGTTAGCCCGGTATTCAGAATTGATTGGTAAGTAAATTTCGGGGACGAAATTCTTTTAAATAGGGGAGAATTGTAGTGTCCGAGAATGATTACTTAGCCTAGCTAGATAGTAGTAGTAGTAGTAGTAGTTAGTATTAGTTAGTACTATGTTAGTTACCGTGGATTTTTGTTCAAGTCGGGACTTAGTTTGAAACTCATAGCAATAGTTATGGATTTTATAAGTTTAACCTATAGTTTAAGAATATTAATTATAACATAAGGTTTGATTAATATTGCTGGTCATAGATATATATTTATTATAACCTATGGTTTAGATAGAGCTAATAAGAGTGTGACACATGTCATAATCATGATTATTAAGGAATTAAGTATTTTTGATGGATAGTTTTAATAAAAGAAAGATCTAGAAGCTCTAGAACCTTCCAGCAGTTGTTAGGATCATATTATGACTCAGTCAAAGCAATTTATCCAATTCAAATTATGCTGAAAAAGTGCAAATACGTGTTTAATATATCAACAAATGCCTATATATCGCAGCATAGGGGCCGATATATCGCCTACGGAAGACACAGAAAATACGTCAACTTAGCAAGAATGTACGAATGGGGGCTCTGGATTAGGGTAAAGCCGATATATTGCCTATAGGGGGAAGATATATCGCCCTTAGTGATGATTTTTGAAAAGTTTGGTTTTTGATTTTAAAAATTAGCCTTAACCACTTAGACCTGCCTTTGAATGATTTTGATCGAGTTTTGGGCTTCAGTTGAATGAAAATTCAAATATTTTTCATTTGTAATTATTTATTTATTCAAATTAAAAGGGGTTAGTTTCACTCCTTGAACTCTATAAATAGGACTTAGTGGTAAGCCATTTTCTTCATTCTTTAAGCATTTGATCAGAGCCTCCAAGGTGCAAGTGTTACTATAGAGAGATGCACTTGGGCTTTGGGTTAAAGCTTTATCATTCTAAGCTTTTATAAACACTTGGGAAGTGAGAAATAGTGTGATTTTGGTATTGAGGTTTAGACCAATCGATAAGGTCATTCAAGGTATTCCTATTCCTTAAGTTCAGTTCTATATGTTTCTTTAAGTTTTCTTTAGTTTTCTTTATTCAGATGCTAACTCTAGTTTATGATTCTTGATAATGTATTTAAGTTCTTGAAACTTAAGGTTCTTCTTGGTAAGTTTCTTCTTGGATGGTTTAGTGTTCTTTTCATCTCTTTATTCTTTAGAGATTCTCACCATCTTACTGTTGGTTTATAGGATTTTCTAATCTCATTCTTGTTTCCAAATATCTCGGCTTTTGGTAAGGAAAATAGGCTAGATATGTGTTTATATGTTTTTGTTATGATATGTTTTATGCTATGATATGATATATGTTATGTTGTATGTTTTATAGTCCTTGGTAGGGGTGTTGTAACGCCCTGGATAGCCAAGACCGTTACACTGTGTGTTTATAAAGTGCCAGACTTGCTAATCGAGTCATTTAATCAAAATCGTGTTACTGAAACTATACAGGAGCTAGGGTTTAAAATTTTTTGGTCTTAAAAGTCACATTTTCATTAAGAAACACTATCCTTCACACGGGATCCCAAAAAGATACAAGTTTAAAGATCGTTTACAAAAGACACAAGGTTTATATACAATATCAAGCCATATTAAGGCAAAACAGACAGTTAGGCAATCCCTATCCTGACCCACTCCTTGACCATGGCGATCGAACAGCTGGCTATGTACATTCCACCCCGCGGCCCTCCATCTCCGGGTTGGTCCAGCTTGCCTTTGCCTTTACCTGCACCACGTAGCACCCGTGAGCCAAGGCCCAGCAAGAAAACACAACAACAGAGCATAAGCAGTCAACAGACAAATCAATACCTCGCATTGCATCACATAATCTCAACCATATAGTCATTCAGTATAATAAAGTATTCAACATGCTAAACATGTCAGGCTGCTCCCTCCGTTATCCCATTGACTTCGGCCCGCTTAAGCCGAGCTCAGTGAATATCAAGCTGTCCTCGACTACCAGTGGCCAAGCCGCGCCCTATGCGCAAATATTGTGTACGACACTCTTAGGCCGCTTTTACATGTCCCATGGAGTAATACCATCATTGACATGATACAATTCTCAGGAGCATTTAGTCCCATCACAAACATATAATCGGGTGCAGTTTTCTTACCTTTCAATGCACTAGTTTTGACCCCTCGACTCCTTGAGCACGATCACCCTCGAGCCTTAGCGCTCACCTAAACACAATCATGGGCCAAAGTCATCATCAACCCACAAGTTCAAAACCTAGCCTCGGGGCCAATCTCGAGCCCCTGGGAAGTCCTGGTTCCACCAAACAAGGTGGTGGAATCAAACCCCAAACACTAGGTCAAAAGCCCTTGCAAACAACCTTAAAATCCCCTTCAGAAGACAGGGTAGCGCTACAGCGCTCATGGGAGGGCGCTACAGCGCTACAAACAGAAGCAAAACCCCATCAGCAAACTTGGCCAAGCGCTACAACGCCCAAAGGCTAGAGCTGTAGCGCTAGTCACAGATTGGCCAACACCGGTTTTTCCCCCTGCGATTTTCTCGAACCAACCTCAACCAAAACCCTTCCAAATCTTTCCCAACCTCAAAAACAACCTTATGACCATACTCCACTCATCCCAGGCACCCCAAAAACCTAGAACTCAAGCGGATGCATCCCCAAACTCAAAATTCACCATAGCCACTCCTAAACACTAAAACTCAGCAGAAACCAGCTGAACAACAACAAAGTTAGAGTTAAGGGCTTATACCTTTGGTGGAATTTCGACCACAAGTTGCCTCAAGATTTCCTTGGCTTGCTCCTCCTCAGCCTTAGGCCTGAATTCCCTAAAGTTCCATCCAACTCAACTTAAACACCATAGCTCAAAAACTAGAAACAGAAACTGAAGAACTCTAAAGTCTTACCTCAAGTGTTGATGAACTCTTGCTAAACCTCTGCCAATTTCTCAATCCTAGGTTAGGATCCTTGATGATTAGTTTATCCCAGCTCTCCTCTGAGCTCTGCTCCAGAAATCCTCAAGAAAGGTGGTGAGAGAACCGCAAACCGACCCAAGAAAGTGAACTCTGTTTTTCCCTTCCTTTTCTCCTTTCTTTCCTTTTTCCTTCTTTTCTCTCTTTCAGACTTCTATAACTCTCTACAATTCCCACTAACATAAAGCCTTGGTAATACTTAACTCCTGTAAGCCAAATGACTATTATGCCCTCCCTATTCAATCTAAACCCTTTAATCCACTTAGGGGCATTTGAGTCATTTCACCCAATTCCCGCTAACTCCTCGAGTGTCTTTAATATTTCCCGCTTAACTCCCGATACCTAATTAATCACCAATAGTATTCCTCAATGTCAAGATAGACTCCAGTATATTCGCTAAATTCCCGTTTATACCCCTAAGCTCACCCCGAGCCGGGTATAAATCCCCGCCATGACTTTTCGCTACTTTGCTCACTAGGATCGTCTCGAGTCACAGATCACAGATATATCCACATAATAATGTGGTCTCGACAATTATCACATATATCAATACAGTTATGCCCATAATAGCCAAAATTACGATTATGCCCTTCTAACCTAATTAGGGCCTACATGCATACTAATACACATATTTATGCATCTCAAATATTCAAATAATCATATAACATGCTTTAAATCATAATCATGCATCTTAATCATTAAAGTCACACATAATTCCCATTATGCCCTCCAGGCACACTAATCAAGGCCCTTAAGCCTTATTAGTGAATTTGGGTCGTTACAGGTATGCACGGTGTGGTTTGGGCGGTTTGAACACTTTTTAATACACCACACCACAAGTGCAGTGTAGTAGCTAGAACACACCGTGCAGTGTGATTTCGTTGCACCAAACTGACCAAACCAAACGATTTTTTGCAGTGTGGTTTGGGTGGTTTTCCACAGTGTAAGTGTGTTAAAAAATGTGTGAGATAGAGATGGTGATAGGGAGGAGGTGCAAATGAGATGAGAGATGTAAATGTGGAAATTTTTCCTTGTGAATTCTATTCACGGGTGAAGCTCTATACTACGAGACATCCTAAAAGGGCGTCACATGATGGTGAAGGAGTTGGGATAAGAGAGTCACCCTCACTAGGCGAGGGCCTTCGGCCGCTTGCCAATCCAAACGTCACCCTCACTATGCGAGGGTCCCCAGCTGGTCGTCCGCGTGTGCCCCGTTCCATCAGGCATCGAGCCTCGCCTACACTCAAGAGAAGAAGGTCAGCCTCGCTACGCGAGGCACCCTCGCTACGCGAGGCACCCTCGCTACGCGAGGCACCCTCGCTACGCGAGGCACCCTCGCTATGCGAGGGTGAGGCTTTTTTGTGGCATCCGTGCCCCTAGCCTCGCGACGTCTGCACCCGGAGAGAAGAGACGCAACCTCGCTATGCGAGGGTGCAGCCTTGTTGCGGTGCCCGTACCCCGAGCCATGCCTACACCCGAGGGAAAAGGGCCAGCCTCGCTACGCGAGGTACCCTCGCTATGCGAGGGTGTGGCCTTGCTATGACGCCCATGCTGCGAGCCTCGTGTCCATGTGACCTGCATAAGCCAGCCCTGACCCCTGGCGCCTTGGCTTCCCAGGACACGCATAGGTTGAAGCCTCCTTGACATGGGCACAGGGACCACTTGGAGTAACCTTATTGATATGCCAAACGAACATGGGGCATTGAACGGGGATTGATGAGGACGACCGAGTACGGAACACGTGCGCTGACACGGGGCGTACGGTTGTGAAGAATAGAGGCACGGCCCTATGATCTGCATCTGAGGAGTAGTGGCGGTACAGACCTGTACGAAGAGTAGTGGTACCACTTGGACACCCCCGACCATACGCCAGAACCGACAGTACTATGTCCTAGGCCACAACTCTGACACCATCAGGGTAGACACCACTACGCCCTGAGCCACTACACTATCAGAGTACCTGTGTACATCCCTGTCGTTTGGGACTTATTTGTATCCAGGGCCAATAGAGCCCCCCTATAAATAGGCCCCAACCCCTCAGGCTAAGGGGTTGGAAAACTAAGTGTATGAAAGAGACTTAAGAAATATATGTTTCTGGCTTTCATTGTTGCCTGAGTTTTCTTCTACTGATTAGAGTTCCTTCTATCTAATTCAAAGCTTTCTATAGTATAGAGATTGAAGTTTTCTAACCATCAATTGTTGATGAGTTCTTACCGTCAACAGTTTGGCGCTGTCTGTGGGAACGCAAGCACCAAGCTACTGTTCTGCCATTACTTCCGGCAAGGAGAAATGCCAAGACGTTCAAAGCGACTCAGAGAGCCTCGGGAGGTGGAGGTCCACCTTACTGAAGTCCAGCTGAAGGCCTCCATGAAGGATCCATCTCCACCCCGAGAAGTGGAGCCCCCAAGGGACCCTGAGATTCATGAGAATGACAGGGAGGCCTCGTCACCGGCCATCCCGCTCGGTGAAAATCCTCCAAGGACAACTACTGCACCACCCGGGAATGCCAACGAATTCTCTCATCCCAAACCACCACGGGTACCGAACTCCGTCCGGCAAGACCCGGGCCCCTCGACGTGTAGACATGATAATCAACCCCGGGTCCATTCCGTGAGCTCGAGTTCTAAATCTCGTTTATATGAAGAGGAGATTCGTGAGTTGCATCATAAAAACCAAAGACTGGAGACTACCCTGGAGAACATGCAGGAGGTGCTGAATGGCCTGTTGCAAGGTAAGTCGAACGTGACCCTGTCCAAGAGGAAAGAGAAGGGTCGGGAAACCACTGTCCCAGTAGACGACGGGAGGACCAAACACTCCACCAGTAACACCCCCAGGGAGAAGCTGCATGAGCGTCCCGGACTATCGAGGCCACCCCAGGGGCCAAGGCAAGGGAACAATGGTGGCTCTCGCCACGACATCGAGGTCACCTCAAAGAGGACGCCCTCGGATCTACTAAAGGAGCTCAACAAGAAGAGGGCGGATAAGAGGACTACCCCTCCTACTGTCCGCAGGGGGCACCTAGGCCGATATGTTAGGAAAGAAAGGCCGAAGTCAGAGGGCGAACCGGTGACGTCTCAAACGCAAAGAGGAGCTCCAGAGATTCAGGGAGAAGTGAGAACTATTTTCGGAGGTCCGGGGCTCGGGGGAGACTCCCATAGAGGGCGAAGTCCACAACGCCGCTTGACATGGGAAAACGTGCTGCTCCCACTTTGACTGTAACGCCCTGGTTACCCCAGAACAGTTACGGTGAACTGGAAATTTGACTCATTGCCTGAGTCCTTTGGTTAAAAACGTGTTCTAGGTGTTATTAACAGGCTAAGGTGAAAACCAATAAAAAGGAAAGGATATGTTTTATTTGATACATAAAACTGTTCATGGGCTCATAAAAGATTTACAAGTTATTTACAACTCAAAATGGTCATTACAGTTCCAAAATCACAAACCCGCCGACCTAAGCGGCAAAAATAGGGTAAACCCCCTAGTTCCTCTGAGAACTCCTTGGCCGTGGTGGTCAAGAGGCCGCATATGTACACATCACCACCTAAGCTCTGCACTCAAGGCTGGGTGAGTTTTTCTTTCCCTTTACCTGCACCACATAGCACCCATGAGCCAAAGCTCAGCAAGAAAACATAGCATTATATGTAAACGTCATCAAATGATTATCATTATAATCACGCAGAGCTCATAGCTTTCAAACAGATGAATGAATATCACTTGAGGTTCTGGTAAACCATACTGAGTGACTGACAAGCAGGTCACTAATTCAAATGGAAGAGTGGCTGCTGGGTAAGCCACTAGCCTTCAACAAATGAGAGACTGATGGGTAAGTCTCTACTTTAACAAATGAGTGACTGATGGGTAAGCCACACAAGCGCTTATAATATTCATCGAACTTGAGGTCGGTTTGGCATTAATGCTCTATGAGTCATCCAATGCAGAAAGTCAATTAGATCTAATCTTTATTGGCTTGCATGAAACACACTAAAGCCATCCTGACTAATGAGTCAGCGCTATGTGACCAGTGCCCAGTACCACTATCGAACTTGACTAATAAGTCACAACTTCACAGTTGATACTAGCACCTTTGCCAAATCTGACTAATGAGTCAGTACCATACACAAGTGAGCAACATTTGCTAAGCATTCAATATTCAATCCAGGTCCACATTTACACAACCAACATGCCTCATGAATAACCATGCATGTCACATATGGGGTGCAGTTCTCTTACCTCTGGTTCGAGCTAGAATGAAAAAAAGAACGACCCTTGAGAACGATCAACCTTTTGGTCCTTTAGCGGTTACCTGGTCCTAACCAATTATGGGATTCCATCAATAAAATGAATAACAAAGGGTTCCCAAACCCAAACCTAGCCTCCAAGACATCAAACACTACTAAATCGGGTAGTAGGATCGACCCCGAGGCCTAAGGCTTGAATCCCCAAGCTAAAAACTCATTTCTGGCCAAAAATGCCCTATGAGCCGCGACCCTCCCTAGCTACGCTGCGGCTGACCCCTCAAACAGAGGCGGCCTTTCCCTGTCAAGCATCGTGGGCCGCGGCTCACCATTGCCATGTCGCGGCTCATTACGCAAATCAGCAAAAACCAAAATTTCTCCCCTGCGTTCCTCCTTGAAACCAACCCTTCAAACCAATCCCAAACATCAACCTAACACCTAATTCAACCCCTAAACTTCATCTACAACTCACCCTCATCAAAACCCAAGTTAAACATCAACCTAGCTTCCATTAATTCCAACTATCCACCAAAGAGTTACAAGCTGAAAACTTAAACCAAAACAGAGTAAAACCAGAAAACTAATGGCTGAAACTCACCTCAAACTTGAGATTAAACCCCCTTCAATGGATGAACCAACCCTATGAACTCAGCTCCTTGATTTCCTAGCTTGATTCCTCACTTTGAGCTCAAAAACTCCAAAGAAGAAATGAGAGAAAATGATGTACGGGAAGGAGAGGTGAGGGCTCTGTTTTTATTCTGTTTTTCCACAGCCAACTAAAGCTTCATATAAATCCAAACCAAATGGCCTAAATTCCCCTAGGTCATTTAAGGTTTCTAAAGTCATCCCAAGGGTAAAATTGGTATTTTCCACCTATCTCGTTAATCATAATTAACGCTATCCAATTCCCACTAATCTCAATAATTTCAAACACCAATAATTCATATCCTGTTACCCTATAATTCCCGGTAACGCTCTAATCATTAAAACACCCCGAGACTCACCCCGAGCCCCGAGCTTCAGCCTGTTATGACCAAACCAATAATGTATATCTAAAGATCGTCTCATGCTGAATGGCTCGAACAAACCCACATTATAATGTGGTCTCAACACATATCACCGACATGCATACAAATATACAATTTACCCTCAACGGGCCAAATTACCATCACACCCCTGTAACTAGAAATATGGACCCACATGCATGCATTTAACATCATATCATAATATAATCCATATATACATGCATTTTATCAATTAATGGCATAATTAAACAAGTATGGCCCTCCCGGTCTACTATTCCTGCCATTAAACCATATCGAAGAATTCGGGGCATTACATTGACAGTGTCAGAGACTTTTCCCCCAACAACATAGTGGGCTGACATTCCTCACAATGGGCCAACAAAGATGCGCTGGAGCCCACAAGCTCATTTGCTATGAGAATATTTATTTATCTAGTAATAATTCCCCATTAAGGGAGAGTCATTGTAATCAACTCCAATTAATGAACTTAATTTCCCTAGCAGCCTATAAATAGGGCTAGGGCACACATTGTAAAAGATCTCAATTTCATCTCAAAGTCAGCCTATACACTGCCTCAAACCCAAGAGAACTTGAGCATTGCAAGTTCTTAGCATCCTAATACAAATGACTCATGGACTAGGGTTCATTCACAACTTGAACCACGTAAAAACCCATATTTCAATCTTCATTTCTTTAAGCTTTAGTTTAAGTAGTTATTAGCGGAAACTCTTCCTGAAGATGGCCTCCCCGGCGCTGTGGGAGGTGAACTAAGCCAACCACCTCCAACAGTTGTTCTGGAGGCGGCCAATAACAAAGGCTACGATGAAGACAACATGGATACTGACTACTCCACGTCAGTTCATTTCGAAGAGCCACCAGAAGTGATAGAGTTTAAAGAGAAAGTTGCATCCCAAAAACATGGGTTAGAGGCGCAAAAAGACAACATCGCCACCCTGCAAGAGGTGGTGAAGGCAAGGAGGGCCACGCTGGCAGCCCAAGGACTCCAGGTGGACTCCGAAGCTGAAAGACCACCTATGCAGCCAGTTGGAGTGCCACCTGTATGACCTACTGACATGCCACAAGAACAGTCACCTAGCATGCCATATGTGCACCCAGCTGGTGTGCCTCCAAACATCCAGTCCCTCCTGTGAGAGAAAGAGCTAAGGCTCAACACAAACAGAAGAGATCACAACGAGCTTCTGAGCCACTTAACCTTTCGAGGAGGGCACGAGACCCAAAA
Source organism: Humulus lupulus (assembly GCF_963169125.1). Classification (NCBI taxonomy): domain Eukaryota; kingdom Viridiplantae; phylum Streptophyta; class Magnoliopsida; order Rosales; family Cannabaceae; genus Humulus; species Humulus lupulus. The sequence goes on from NC_084799.1 coordinate 57,945,369, forward strand.
GAGTTTCATGAAGTTCGAGGAGACCCCCATGTTAGGAATTGTGCCCTTAAAGCAATTGTAGTTGACAATAGTTTTAATGAACTAAATGAATGAATTGAATTTGTGTATATATGTAGCTTATGTACTATATTATTATTAAAAATATTAAGTAACTATCATAAAATTCCCAATTTCATCTATGTGGTCTGAATCTCATTTTGGTATGAGAGGATCGAGATTGAGATCATGAGCTTAAATAGTTCGCAGTAAAGTAAAGTTATGGAATCTTTAGATTAATTACTGCTGGTACGGTCCACTAGTATTATGAATACATGTGACCTAGATCAGGATTACTAGTGTAGTAGGGCACTTTATGTTATATTATTTTATAATATAATATTTTAGATTAAATAAATGTGACAAAGAGTGTCACATATTGTAACATATAATAAAGAGTTACAATATTTAGATATGTGTGAATATCCAAATATGTAACATATTTGGTGTTACAAATTTAGTCACAAATTTGTAACTGCCAAATATTGCCCATTATTGTGTAGATTTGATGTTACACAATATTGAGATGAATTTCTTAAAGCCATATGTGAAATGGCTGTTAGAGATATGATTTTAACTCCAATTATGTGTTTTGGGGGTTACAAAATCAATTGGGAGTGGATTGGAACCGTTTGGAAAAATAACACATTTTTGTGTGCTAAAATTGGTCAGTGGCCGCGGCCACAAGATGTTGTTGGCCGCGGCCTAGGGAATAGAGACCACTGATGCTCCTAGTCGCGGCCACAGGTGCTTAACTGACCAACTTTTTTCAGTTTTTCCAACCTTTTTGAACAACTCCAAAAACCCAAATAACTCCCAAATCTCATTTTAATTCCATAAACATCCAATTAATCATTGGTAACAACCATGGGGGTTAGTGGAATTTGAAATTCAAAGGGTGTCTCTAAACACTATAAATAGGAGCCTATTGCTCACTTGTAAGACACAACTTTTCTATCCATTAGGGCACTTGGCTAGAAAACGCCTAGAGGCTTGATTATTCCAGAAAGCATTTCCAAAATCTATGAGAGATCCCTTAGTGCTTGAGTTAGGGGGAAATAAGCTTTTGGACAAAGGTTTCAAACCTTGTTCAAGTTGGTGATCCCCAACACCCTTCACTTTGGTTGTGTGAGAGAGAGTTTTTTGTTTTTTTTTTTTTGTTCTTATATTTTTCTTCTATTACTTGTATTTTTGTTTAGAGTTGTAATCCTTTTATTTCTTTTGTTTCAAACACTTTTACTTTATTTGTATCATTTTACTTAGAGTTGTATTTTCATTCTCTTCTTCTAATTCTTCTATTGTTTATTTGTATTTTCAGTCATAGAGTTGTAACACTATTTAATCAATAATTATTTATTTGTAATATTTTGTCTAGAGTTGTAATTTTCTTACCAATTTCCATTCAGGAAAATTACATTTTCCTAACATTCAAAAGCTTACCCTTTGTTTGTTTCTGTGGAAGGCGAGACTATCAAGATCATGAATGAAGACCTAGTGAGGTTGGATAGGTTTGATGCGTCCAATTTCACTAGATGGCAAGACAAGGTGAGATTCCTTTTGAACACTTTCAAGATCGCCTACATTCTAGAGTCCACTCTAGAACCTCTCCCAATGCCATCCAACAAGGACACTTCCGAGATGGTGGAGAAAAGAAGGAAGAGGGAGGAGGACAATCTCCTTTGTAGGGGTCATATCCTCAACGCCCTTTCCAATAGGCTCTATGACCTCTACACTGAGACCAAATCGGCAAAGGAGATATGGGATGCACTTGAGACAAAATTCAAGGTGGAAGAGGAAGGTACCAAACAGTTTTTGATATCTCAATATTTTGATTTCAAGTTTTTTGGTGATAAACCTATTCTTCCTCAAATACATGAATTGAAAATAATTGTTAACAAATTGAAAGTTTTGAAGATTGAGCTTCCCGAGACCTTTCAAGTTGGTGCTATAGTGGCTAAATTACCACCAACTTGGAAGAGCTATAGGAAATGAATCCTTCATAAAAATGAGGATTATTCTTTGGAGGAAATCCAAAAGCATATTCGAAACGAGGAGGAATCGATATGTAGAGATAAACTTATGGAGGTTTCTAATGGAAAGACTTCCAAAGAAAATGCAGTGCCACAACCAAAACATCCCAAAAACAAGGGGAAAGGCAAGAAGGGTAACAAGACATCCTTGGGTCCAAGAACCAACCCAAACAAGTTTAAGGGCGAGAAAGGTCCTTGTTTTGTGTGTGGGAAAAATGGTCACTATGCTAGAGATTGTAGGCATAGAAAATACCAACAAGGACCTAAGGTAAACGCAACTCAATAGGAAAACATAGTTGCTACCCTTGGTGAGGTGAATGCAGTCCAAGGCAAGGTGAAAGGGTGGTGGTTTGATACATGTGCCACCGTCCATGTCACCTATGAAAAATCATTGTTTAAGACATTTGAAGAGTCAAAGGGCAACCATGAGATTCAAATGGGCAATGAGGGAAAATCCAAGGTACTAGGCAAAGGTACCATTGAAGTCTTTTTCACCTCCAGCAAGAAAGTTACATTAGTGAATGTACTTTATGTTCCCAAAATGAGTAGAAACTTGGTAAGTAGTGATTTGCTTGGCAAGCCTGGCATTAAAGCCATTTTTGAGTCTGGTAAACTTATTCTTACAAAATCAAATGTATTTTTGGGAAAGGGTACTCTTGTGAGGGTATGGTTAAGTTGTGCACCAATGATGTAACTTTCAATGTTATCAATAAAAATGCTAATTCTGCCTATATAGTTGAGTATGATTCTTTATTTTTGTGGTATCTTAGACTATCTCACATAGGTTTTTCAACCATGAAAAGAGTAGTAAAATTTGGTATGATTGCATGCAATATTAAAAACTATGGTAAATGTGAAACCTGTGTTCAGGCAAAAATGATTAAGAAACCATTTCCTAGTGTAGAATGATCATCTAATTTACTAGATTTAATCCATAGTGATCTTTGTGAATTAATTGGTGTTTAAACTAGAGGTGGTAAAATGTATTTTCTTACGTTTATAGATGATTTTAGTAGATATACCTATGTGTTTCTTTTAAATCATAAAGATGGAACTTTTGATGCTTTTAAAGTATATAAATTAGAAGCTGAAAATCAACTTAATAAAAAAATTAAGCTGCTAAGAAGTGATAGAGGAGGGGAGTACTTCTCTAATGAATTCAATACATTTTGTGAAGAAAATGGTATAATTCATGAGTGCACCGCACCTTATACACCACAATACAATGGTGTTGCCAAAAGGAAAATAAGACTTATCAAGAGATGATAAATTCTATGTTGGTGTTTTCTAAGTTGAACTTCAACTTATGGGGTGAAGCATTGTTAACCTCTTGTCACATTCTTAATCGAATACCGATGAAGAAAAATGAGATATCTCCATGTGAATTATGGAAACGAAGTCAACCCAACATAGGGTACTTCAAAGTGTGGGGGTGTCTTGTATATTGCAAGAAAAATTAACATAATAGAACAAAGTTAGGTTCAAGAGCCATAAAGTGTGGTTTTTGTTGTTATGCCAACAATAGTAAAGCTTATAGGCTATTAGACTTAGAGTCTAATATTGTGATTGAATCTAGAGAAGTTGAATTTTTTTAGAACATGTTATGTGACAACAATTCTCAAGCTTCAACATCTCTAAAGGAGAATTTGTTATATGAGAACAATTCTCAAGCTTCAACATCCAAAAATGATTCTCAAGAGGAGAATTCTCAAAGGATTGTAAAGAAACCCTTTGAACTTAGAAGAAGTCAAAGGCTTAGAAAGGAGAAAAGTCTAGTAGTGGATGAGATAAATTTTCAATGAATTTATTTCTACATGGTAGAAGGAAATAGAGAGGAAGTCTTTAGGAAAATTCCTATTGTACTTCTCGTTGAGGATGATCCTAAGACTTATAGAGAAGCCATGCAATCAAGAGATAGTGCATTTTGGAAAGAAGCCATCAATGATGAGATGGATTCCATTCTTTCCAACAACACTTGGGAATTGGTAGACCTCCCACCGGGGTCTAAGCCAATTGGGTGTAAGTGGGTATTTAGGAGAAAATACCACACTGACGGCACTATCCAAACCTTTAAAGCTAGATTAGTAGCTAAATTGTTTAGGCAAAAAGAGGGTACCGATTATTTCAATACATATGCGCCTGTTGCAAGAACAACTTGTATAAGAATTTTGTTCGCTTTGGCTTCTATACACAACTTGTATGTTCATCAAATGGATGTCAAAACGACATTTCTTAATGGTGACCTCATTGAGGAGGTCTATATGGAACAACACGAAGGGTTTGTCCCACCAAAATATGAACATAAAGCATGTAGACTTGTAAAATCCTTATATGGATTGAAAGATGCTCCTAAGCAATGGCATGAGAAATTCGATCAAGCCATCATGTCTAATGGGTTTAGGCATAACAATAGAGACAAGTGTTTGTATTCCAAAACTTGTAAGGGATATATGATCATTGTTTGCTTATATGTGGATGACATGTTTATTCTAAGTGATAGCATGAATGGGATAGAAGACACGAAGAGGTTTCTATCATCAACCTTCAATATGAAAGGTCTTGGAGAAGTTGACACCATACTTGGTATCAAAGTGAAGAAAAATAGTGGGGGTTTTGCGTTAGGGCAAGCCCACTATGTTGAGAAAGTATTGAACAAATTTAACCATCTCAAGGTTAAAGATGCAAATACTCCATTCGATCATAGTGTAAAACTAGAGAAGAATGAAGGAAGAGTGGTGGCTCAATTGGAGTACACTAGTGCTATAGGGAGTCTTATGTACGCTTCCCAATGTACTAGACCTGATATAACATTTGCGCTAAGTAAACTTAGTAGGTTTACAAGTAATCCAAGTGTGGATCACTGGAAGATGATTGCAAGAGTCCGAGGTTATCTCAAGAAACCAAAGGACTAAGCCTTCCCTACTCCATCTCAAGGTTAAAGATGCCAATACTCCATTCAATCATAGTGTATAACTAAAGAAGAATGAAGGAAGAACAGTGGCTCAATTGGAGTACACTAGTGTTGTAGGGAGTCTTATGTACGCTGCCTAATGTACTAGACCTGATATAGCATTTGTGATAAGTAAACTTAGTAGGTTTACAAGTAATCCAAGTGTGGATCACTGGAAGGCGATTGGAAGAGTCCTAGGTTATCTCAAGAAAACCAAAGGACTAAGCCTTCATTACTCCAAATTTCCTTCAATCTTAGAAGGATATACAGATGCAAGCTGGATATCCAATATTGGGGACAACTTGTCCACAAATGGTTGGATATTTACACTTGGTGGGGGTGCAATTTCTTGGGGTTCCAAGAAACAAACTTGTATATCTCATTCTACTATGGAAGCAGAGTTTATAGGTCTAGCTACTATCGGCAAAGAGGCCGAATGGTTAAGGGATCTATTGATAGAGATACCCCTAATCAAAGAGCATGTATCCATTATATCGATACATTGTGATAGCCAAGCGACATTGGCTAGAGCATACAACAGAGTGTATAATGGGAAGTCTAGACACATTAGTCTAAGACATGGATATGTAAGAGAATTGATTTAAAATGGATTCATCTCAATATCCTATGTGAGAACAAGTGAAAACCTGTCGGATCCTTTCACTAAGCCACTAACAAGGGATTTAGTGGCTACATCATCTCGAGGGATGGGACTTAAACTCCCTAAAGAGATTCACGATTGATGGTAACCTATCTTAACACTAGTTATTCAACTAGTGTTAGGTTCAATAGGTAACAACAAGTCAATCAAGTGAATATTAGTTGTACTCAAAACAAGTCCCATATGAGATATTGAGTACTTGTGTGTTACCAAGTGGAGGGTTAAAACCGAAATGTTTTTTAATAGAATTCAGTCTTGTAAAGACAAGTATTTTTGGTAACGAAATACTGTAAGAATTCTACCTATATGGACCTAGGGGTGGTGCCACCTCTCATGAGAATTGGGAGTATTCTCAAGAATGTCCATGAATGGAAAGTGCTCATGGCCATTAACGGTGCAAAGCGAGACATAGAGGTCTCAAGTGAACATCGCAAAGGTGTGTGTGTTATCACCGATTTGTCATCATGAAAAGATGGTTCAATGCCTAGTGCAACCTAATTTTCAACAAATTTTGTGATAATTACACTATAGTAAAGTTCAAGTTGAAAAACACTTTACTTTATGCACCAATGCAATGAATCCTATAAGAGAGAGTTATTATTTAATCAAGTGGGGGATATGTTATAGTTTAAAAATATAATGTTGATTGATTAAATAAGTGTTACAATAGATAACTATTTAATCTAGTGGGAGAATGTTATATTATTTTATAATATAATGTAGCATTATATTATTTTATAATATAATGTTTTAGATTAAATAAATATAACAAAGAGTGTCACATATTGTAACATATAATAGAGAGTTACAATATTTAGATGTGTGAATTTCCAAATATATAACATATTTGGTGTTACAAATTCAATCACAAATTTGTAACTTCCAAATATTACCCATTATTGTGTAGATTTGATGTTACACAATATTGAGATGAATTTCTTAAAGCCATATGTGAAATGGCTGTTAGAGATATGATTTTAACCCCAATAACGTGTTTTGGAGGTTACAAAATCATTTGGGAGTGGATTGGAAGCATTTGGAAAAACATCACATTTTTGTGTGCTGAAATTGGTCAGTGGCCACGGCCACAAGATGTTGGTGGCCGCGGCCTGGGGAATAGAGACCAGTGGCTCCGGCCACTAATGCTCCTGTCTGCGGCCACTGGTGCTTAACTGACCAACTTTTTTCAGTTTTTTCCAACCTTTTTGTACGGCTCCAAAAACTCAAATAATTCCCAAATCTTATTTTGAATTCCATAAACATTCAATTAATCATTGGTAACAGCCATGGGGGTTGGTGGAATTTGAAATTCAAATGGTGTCTCTAAACTCTATAAATAGAAGCACATTGTTCACTTGTAAGACACAAATTATCTACCCATTAGAGCACTTGACTAGAAAACACCTAGAGGCTTGATTATTCCAGAAAGCAATTCCAAAATCTGTGAGAGATCCCTTAGTGCTTGAGTTAGGGGAAAATAAGCTTTTGGACAAAGGTTTCAAACCTTGTTCAAGTTGGTGATCCCTGACACTCTTCTCTTTGGTTGTGTGAGTGAGAGTTTTTTGTTATTTTTTCTGGTTCTTATATTTTTCTTCTATTGCTTTTCTTCTCATTATTCTTGTTCTATTTACTTGTATTTTTGTTTAGAGTTTTAATCCTTTTATTTCTTTTGTTTCAAACACTTTTACTTTAGTTGTATCATTTTGCTTAAAGTTGTATTTTCATTCTTTTCTTCTAATTCTTCTATTGTTTATTTGTATTTTCAATCATAGAGTTGTAACACTATTTAATCAATAACTATTTATTTGTAATATTTTGTCTAGAGTTATAATTTTCTTACCAATTTCCATTGAGGAAAATTACATTTTCCTAACACTTTTGTGAAGTTACTTTGCATGTTGAGAGTATGTAGAATTGGTCCAGATGTGATTTAATAATACTTGTTTAAATACCGTTTTGTAGTATTATAAAACACATCAATTGATGATCATATACAATCTTATCATAATCCTGAAGTTACTATGAACTCTTATATATGTCATTTGATTCATGCGTTACGGTTTGTCAGAATGATCAGGCTAAGAATTATTATTTTGGGGACTCAATGATGTATATGGTGGGGGACATAGCTTAACAGATATGGAATCTATACCTTCTTATAGATTGAATGATGATTCCCTATTGGGTTGGCTTTCGGAAGTAAAAGGGTTATTGACGTCAAATTCATAATCAGATTATGAATTAACCTTCGCTAGTAAAGTCAATGGTACACTAGGAATCAAGATAAAATTAAAAGGGTATAACAGTAATTTTATTCCCACTTAATTATGAATCATCTATAGAGGATAAATTTGTATGTAATGATTATATCAATGGACACTTTATGATTACAATAAAGTACTCATTTTATAATATTAATAAGAGGATAATGGAAATCAAATTTTGAATTTGTAAATTTAAGTTGTTATCTTTTCCTTAAAAAGATGATACCTTATTTGAATTCATAATTGTTAATTAATTGAATTAAAAACAAATGAAAATAAATCCCATATTTCAGGGATAGTGCCACACGCATAGGGCTTGGACTGCTCTGTGCGTGTAGCACTAGTGATGGTGATTAGTTTTTAGTTTTTTATTTTATTTAATTAATTAATAAAACATTTTAGAAGAGGTTTTAAAATGAAATGTAAGACTTTGCCTTTTTTTTTTTATTATTATAGATGATTATTATTATTATTATTATTATGTCTATATATTCTATATGATAGAAAATATAAACAATAAGTTTTAACACAGAGAAGAAGGTCTATTATCTTTTTCACACAAAAGAAAAACCCTTCTTTCTAGCCTATAAGCAAGATTCCCATGTACTGAGAATACTTTTGATTCACAAAATTGATTCTTGTTCTCTACGTGCCCACCCACATCTTGAGGTGTAAAGAACGTCTTGGAAGATCTAGGTGTGAGTACTCTAGCAAGGATAGGAAGATCGAAATACATATGAAAAGATTCAATGAATCTTGATAGGCTACGAAAGTAAATCATTTCTTATTATTTTTTACATCTACATATTATATATTGATTAACATATTACATATTAAAGGATCCTCATATAAAGTTGTTTATATGAAGTTTTTTGGTTGTATACAATACTACAATTACCGCAATTTTCGATGCGCACTAGGAACTGTTCCTAACAATTGATATCAAAGTCAGGTTTAATCTCTGCATATGTTAATTACTGTGTGGATATTTGTTGGGAAAACTTATCCAGGATCTTGTTTATTTTCATGTAAATCTTATATTAAACATATTTATATAAGAAAACTTAGAACATGTATATAAAATTGATTTCAAGCAGAAATAATGACAAGAATACTTACATTATACGCAACGGAATGAATGAGTCATTCCTTCAGTTTCTCTAACCGTTGTATCCTTTCTGTCGCAGGGTATCACCAAGAAACTGAACCGATCTTCAATTTTCTTCACAACCTTCCAAAGTGTCCTTAGAATCACCTAGACTAGAGTGAGCAATTCTCAATAGATGAGATAGATATAGAGAGGAGAAGAGAAAAGAATATTGAGGCTTAGAAAAAGACTTATACTGTAGAGAGAATCTAAAACATAGAGCACCAAGAATAGATCTTCTGATTTTCTCAAAAACCATCTAATTTCAACTCTCACTTAGCATTCCTTCTATAGGCTCAAATAAGTCATTTATTTTAATTAAAAAAATCAATAAAATTATAGATAATATTAGCCTAATGGTTGAAATTCTTATGAGCTTTAGGCCCGTGAAATTTCTCATTTAATTATAAGCCCATTGGACTTAAAATCAAAGCTTGTATTATTTTCTATTGATTAATTAATTAATTATTTATTTAAATTTTTTATCAAATTAATTATTTAAAATTTGAACCTTGATTTAACCTTATTTATTAATTTAGATACCAATTTATCTTAAATAATATATATGCCATAATTTCTCTTTTCTTCCCTAAATTACATAACTTTGTGAAACTATCCAAAATTGACATGGTCAACTTTGATAATTCTAATTGATAATTAAATCAATTAATTGAGACTATCTAGATAATTTTATCCAAGGTACAGTGGGGACCATGGGCCTACAAAATCAAGCTCCAATAAGTTATCATAAATTTAACAAATAAATTTACTAACTTATTAATTCCTCGTGACTCCACTAAAGACTCAGAATTGCACTCTTGAATTCATAGAACGCTCTATAAGCAATATAGATACGTTATTAATTATCTATTGTTACAACCATAATTGTCACTCAATCCTCTATAGGCGGTCTATAATGAGATGTGACTAAAATACCCTTTTACCCCTCATTGTCTTTTATCCTTAAAACACTCAGTTCCTTGTAAGTGATATTTTAGTAAACTAATATTAATTACTGAAATGAGATCTCTATCATTTAGCACCTTGAACCAAACTAAAAGGAAACAATCGTTTCATTTCTTCATTAGAAGTTATAGATGTTCATATCTATGATTAACACTCCCACTCAATTATACTACCGAGTTCCCAAGATGTATGTATGGGCTAGTCTGTAGGGTAAGCTGGTAACGAACAAGTCAAAGAACTGAAATAATACAATTAGTTAGAATACTAACCACTCATAATTGAGATTGAATTGACCTATGGTCAACGATATGATATGACTAGAATAGATAATAACGATATGTTTACTTATTCTATCTACTGTCAATATCAGTCCAGTCCAATGTAACAAATACATCCGATCTAATCTATTTTGTTAATGTTAGAACATAACACTGCGATGTGTAAGTAGATCATATCGTAGATTGGAAAGTCAGTGTAAATCCTGTGCACTGACTATCTTAGGACTAACTTATTTTGAACAGATAATCATACTCATATTCCATTGTGATTACGTCACTATAAATATGATTAGCTATATGCTCGTGATTTAATAGAATTTTGTATTAAACAAATAATCATGAAAATAAAACATGTGAGCAAAGTGATTGACCAAGTCAAAAATTGATTTCTATTCTTTTATTGATAATAAAATGAGATTACAAAGAAATTGAGTTTTAATTAGGGCATAAAACCCCAACAATATCATATGCATTTTTTATATTATGTGTAATATATGAATGAATGGATGCTTATGTATGAATCATATATGTTCTTAAGGGTTGGTTTTCATGGTTTTTTTGGGTTAGGTAAAGTTCTTAAATTTTCTAGATATACACAAAATTGTAAACCATTTTGGGGCATGGGAATTCTGTAATTTATTTTTTAAATTCTGGATAAAATTCTGTAATGGCCTGAGCCCCGAGAACGAATCTTGAGGATCGAGCCGCTGCCCCATACCATGCCGAGTCGCAGCCTCAGCGCCCCTGCGCACCTTCACCCTGCGACCCCTGCGCGCCTCGCTGCCGGCACCCCGCGCACATGCACCGCCTCGCTGCATGCTCCCCGCACCCTTGCTAGCCACCCATGGCTGCCAGCCGCCTACCACCATTGATACACCCATTAGGGTTTGTGTCATGCAAACCCTAATGGATGTGTAATTATCTATTTGGGCCATTTTAAGCCCAATATAATTAAAAGTGTTTTAATTATAATTTTTTTTGAGTTAATTGTGATAACTCCAAACTCCAATCGGGCCTCAATAACTTGTTGGGTATTAAAAGTCAAAGTTTGATCATTTTAAAGTTGTTTAAAATAATTAAAAGGATAATTAATTCATAATGGATAATTAAAATGGTAATGACTCAAAGACTAAAGGAGAAGGTCATAAATCAAAGGAGTTGCACTTCATTAGGCCTTAGTCAGTTTAATTATTTTTGTTTATTTTTTTGCAAGTGTTGTAATTTTCTAGAAATACCCAAAGCATCAAACCCACATTTATTTATTTGCTTGAACTGTAACGACCCAACTATCTATGAGACTTAGGTCATTAAACCTACTAGACATAACTACAACTTTGAAAAGAACATACATAAGAAAATTCATAACTTTATTGAAACTTTGAAGAAATAATATTTGTAATACATAAATGAGCTCATTATATTAAAATAGAACATAACTTTAAATAAAATTGTTTACAAACTAAATGTGGAAAAATACATAAAAACGTAATTTAAAGAAACTAAAACAAAAACGTTGTCCTCGAATCGACACACAGCCCATCCACTCCATTCACCTCCATACACACACCAAGCTTCCAAGAATCCTTCCGCCTCTGCATCTATTTTCCTGCATCATATTAAAAGAAAAGGAGTGAGCCTAATGCCCAGCTAGGAAAAACTAACAACATAAACATTACACATAAAATCATATCATAAAATATACTATAAACATATTATAACATATACTATAAACATATTATAACATATTCCATATAAGACTATACTAATAATGGCCATTATGACATGTGATAAACCATCTACGTCCCCTGTCTAATATTTGAGGTAGGTTAGATCACATGTATTGTATGATAACCCATCTACGTCCCCTGTCTAATATTTGAGGTAGGGTAAATCATAACATAACATATTAAAACATAAACTTATCATAACATAACATAAAATCATAACATATCATACAAACATACAAGATCTAGCCTAGTTTCCTTACCAAAACCGGAATATGAGAACAAATGCAGGACTTGGAACACTCCTAAACCAATAAAAAGAATAGTGAGTATTTCTAAAAGAAAGAGATGAAAAGAATAGAACTAAACCACCAAGAGAAAACTTACCGAAAAGACACCTTAAGTTCAAAGAACTTAAAAACCTAACCATAAAACCATAACAAAAGTTAGAACCTGAATGAAAAATAAAGTAACTAAGGAATTAAACTTAAGAATAAGGGTACCTTTGTTGACCTTAAGGATTGGCCTAACGCCAATACCGAAATACTCTAATCCTTACTTCCCAAGTGTTTGATCAACCTTAAGAATGATAAAGCTTTTTCTTTCCCAACCCAAGTGTATTACTCTTATGTTCTTACTAGCACCTTGGAGTCTGATCACAACTAAAGAGTAAGTGAAAGGGCTGGGTACTAGGTCCTATTTATAGAGGTAAGGAATGAAACTAACCCAATTTTGATTTGAATAAAAATAATGAATTTAATTGAAGATAATTGATTTTTCGTCAATCAGAGGCTGAAGACTCGGTCAAAACTAACAGAGGTGGGTCTAAGGAGTCAAAAATTGTTTTTAAAATTAAAAACAAAAAAAATGATTTATTAAGGCGATATATCGCCCCTATGTGGCGATATATCGGCTGCCCCTATGTTCCGAGTCTACGTTCGTACGATCGTGCAACGTCAACATGTTTTCCGTATTCAGCTTCAGACGATATATCGGCTCTAATGCTGCGATATATTAGCATACGTGATTATTTTAAACACATAATTGCACTTTTTCAACATAATTAAGGTTGGATAACTACTTTGACTGAGTCAAATTACAACCCTAACAGATTTTGGTGAAGACTGAGTCTTGTATTCCCTTATTTTATTATTAAAATAATAATTCCTTAATAATCATGCATATGACAAGTGTCATAATCCTATAGGCTCTATCTAAACCTTAGGAATAACCATGCTCATGACAAGTATCATATTCTTATTGGCTCTATCTAAACCTTAGGTTATAATAATTATCATATTTATAACCAGCAATATTAATCAAACCTTATGTTATAATTAATATTCTTAAACTATAGGTTAAACTTATAAAATTCATAACTATTGCTAGGAGTTTCCAACTAAGTTCCGGTTTGAACCAAAATCCATGAAATTTAAAAGAATACAACTACTACTAGCTAGCTAAATAAGTAAACATTTTGGGACTCTACAATTCTCCCCTACTACAAAGAATTTCGTCCCCGAAATTTACTTACCAAAAAATTCCGGATACCGAGCTTGCATGTCCTCCTCCAACTCCCACGTTGCCTCTCGTTCAGAACTATTTCTCCATAGGACTTTGACTATCGGAATACTCTTAGACCTTAATTCTTTCACCCCTCTATCTAGAATGTTAACCATCTGTTCCTCGTAACTCAAGTCTTTCTGGAGTGCTATCGTATCATACTTGAGGACGTGAGATGGGTATGACACGTATCTACGCAGCATCGAGATGTGGAACACATTGTGACTATCTGCTAAAGCTGGCGGTAGGGCTAATCTATATGCAACTGCTCTCACTTTTTCCAATATCCCAAAAGGACCTATAAACCTGGGACTAAGCTTGCCTTTCTTCCCAAACCGCTTCACACCTTTCATAGGAGATATCCTTAGGAAGACTTGATCTCCGACTTTGAATTCCACATCACGCCACTTGGCATCCGCATAACTTTTCTGACAACTCTGAGCAGCGAGCATACGCTGTCTAATTAGCGCTACTGCATCCTGAGCTTCTCTAACAGCTTGGGGCCAAGTAGTTGCCTTTCTCCTACCTCATCCCAATGTAGTGGCGATCGACACCTTCTTCCAAAAGTAGCTCGTAAGGTGCCATCCCGATCGTTGACTGGTAGCTATTGTTGTAGGAGAACTCTATTAGTGGCAAATACTTACTCCATGATCCTCCGAAATCAAGTACACAAGCGCGCAACATGTATTCTAAAATCTGTATGGTACGCTCGGACTGACCGTCTGTCTGAGGATGAAATGCTGTACTAAGACTTAACTTGGTACCCATAGCTTGCTGCAAGCTTCTCCAAAACCTCGATGTAAACATCGATCCTATATCGGACACTATTTTCTTGGGGATTCCATGTAGTCTTACTATCTCTAGAACATAAGTATCTATGTATTTCTCAACTGTGTTTGAAGTCTTGATAGGTAGAAAATGAGCTGACTTGGTTAATCTATCTATTACTACCCAAGTCGAGTCGTGTTGCTTATTTTTTCGAGGCAAACCTGTCACGAAATCCATCACTATGTCGTCCCATTTCAATTCTGGAATGCTGAGTGGTTGCAATAAGCCTGCGGGCCGCTGATGTTCTGCTTTCACTTGCTGGCACACCAAACATTTAGACACGTACTTCGGTATATCCTTCTTCATTCTTGGCCACCAATACATTGCCTTGATGTTGTGAGTCATCTTGGTCGACCCTGAGTGAACTGAGTATGGTGTATTGTGCGCTTCTTCTAAAATCGTCATCTTAATCCCTTGATCGTTTGGCACACATACCCAATCCTTATATCTTAATAACCCTGACTTGGAATTGAGAAATTTGTGACCTTCCCTTCTCTAACTGCATCCATATGTGTTACTAATGTGTTATCATGCACTTGCCCATTCTGTATATCTTCTAACATACTTGACTGAATGGACAAGTTAGCCAGTTTACCAATGACTACTTCTATTCCAGCATTGATTAGCTCCTGCTTTAGCGGCTTTTCTATTGCAGCTAACGCTGCTAGACTTCCATAATTCTTCCTACTTAGTGCATTAGCAACTACGTTTACCTTTCCTGGGTGATATAAAATTTCACAATCATAATCCTGTACTATTTCTCACCACCTGCGCTGCCTCATGTTGAGCTCCTTCTAAGTGAAGAAATACTTTAAGCTTTTGTGATCCGTATAAATCTCACACTGTTCTCCATAAAGATAGTGGTGCCAGATTTTCAACGCAAAGACCACCGCTGCCAACTCCATATCGTGAGTTGGATAGTGTTGCTCGTAATCCTTCAATTGTCTTGAGGCGTAGGTAATCACCTTATCATTTTGCATCAGCACACAACCCAACCCTTGCTTCGACGCATCACAGTAGACTACAAACTTGTCATTGGGTGTCGGTACACAAAGTACTGGTGTTGAGCATAACTTATCCTTAAGCAACTGGAAACTCTCTTCACATTTATCATTCCAGTTGAACCTCTGCTGCTTCCGGGTTAGGTTGGTGAGTGGAGTGGCTATCCTAGAAAAGCCTTCTCCAAACCTCCGATAATAGCATGTTAGTCCCAGAAAGCTTCTTACCTCTGACGCATTCTTTGGTCTTGGCCAATCCTTCACAACCTCCACTTTAGATGGGTCTACAACAATCTCGTCTTTCAATACTATGTGGTCGAAAAATGCTACTTGTGAAAGCCAAAATTCGCACTTCTTGAACTTGGCGTAAAGTTGATGCTCCTTTAGTCGCAGCAAGATCAACCTTAAATGTTGCTCATGCTCGACTTTAT
Organism: Humulus lupulus; assembly: GCF_963169125.1. Classification (NCBI taxonomy): domain Eukaryota; kingdom Viridiplantae; phylum Streptophyta; class Magnoliopsida; order Rosales; family Cannabaceae; genus Humulus; species Humulus lupulus. The sequence goes on from NC_084799.1 coordinate 57,961,245, forward strand.
CCTTTGAGTACACCAAGATATCGTCAATGAATACTACGACGAATTTATCCAAATAGTCCTTAAGGACCCTATTCATTAAGTCAATAAATGCGACTGGAGCGTTGGTAAGACCGAAAGACATAACTAGAAACTCGTAATGCCCATAACGAGTTCTAAAAGCTGTCTTAGGAACATCCTCTCCCCGTACCTTGAGCTGATGATACCCGGACCATAAGTCAATCTTTGAGAACACGGTCGCACCTCAAAGTTGATCAAACTAGTCGTCAATCTGGGGGAGCGGGTACTTATTCTTGATCGTCACCTTATTCAGCTCGCGATAATCTATACACATCTGGATACTCCCGTCCTTCTTCTTTACAAAAAGAACCGGTGCTCCCCATGGAGAATGGCTCAGTCTAAGGAAACCCAAGTCTAATAGTTCTTGCAGTTGCATCTTTAACTCCTTGAGTTCAGTAGGTGCCATCGGGTATGGTGCCTTGGAGATAGGCTCTGTGCCCGATGCTAGCTCGATTGTGAAGTCAATTTCCTGCGTCGGTGGCAATCCTGGCAAGTCGTCAGGAAATACCTCTAGAAATTCCCTTACAATATGCACATCTCCGACCTTTAGTGGTGTTTCCCTTACCACATCTGTAACACTAGCTAAGAATGCTTGACATCATTTTTCTATCATCTTTTGAGCTTTAAGTGATAAAATAAGCGGTGTGCGTAGACCTAAAACCTTTCCCATAAAACATAGCCTCTGATCGTCAGGAGTCTCGAACATCACTTGCTTACGTTTGTAGTCGATGGTTGCACCATGCCTTGCTAGCCAGTCCATTCCAAGTATCACGTGGAAGTCTTTAATCTCTAGTTCTATCAGGTCTCCTTCTAGTTCTACGTCCTCTATCTTGATTGGTGCGCCTCGTACTATCCGTGATGATAGGACTACTTCACCCGAAGGAAATTTTATTACAAACCTAGTTCTAAATCTTTCACAAGGTTTGTCTAATTTCTCTATCATTCTTAACGAGATATACGAATGAGTGGCTCCCGAATCAAATAATACATAAAATTTATTATGAAGAATAGAAACCTGACCTGTAACTACTTTATTGCTAGCGTCAGCTTCTCCTTTGGTGAGAGCAAAAACCCTGGCAGGAACCATCTTATCATCATTTTTCCCCTCTGACTTGAGCTGGGGACAGACTTTCTTTCGGTGTCTGTACTGACCACAGTTGTATAACTACTTTGACTGAGTCAAATTATGACCCTAACAGATTCTGGTGAAGACTAAGTCTTATATTCCCTTATTTTATCATTAAAATAATAATTCCTTAATAATCATGCATATGACAAGTGTCGCAATCCTATTGGCTCTATCTAAACCTTAGGAATAACCATGCTCATGACAATTGTCATATTCTTATTGGCTCTATTTAAACCTTAGGTTATAATAATTATCATATTTATAACCAAGAATATTAATCAAACCTTATGTTATAATTAATATTCTTAAACTATAGGTTAAACTTATAAAATTCATAACTATTGCTAGGAGTTTCCAACTAAGTCCCGGTTTGAACCAAAATCCACGAAATTTAAAACACTACAACTACTACGAGCTAGCTAAATAAGTAAACATCCTGGGACTTTACATGAACATGATTAAATTGTTTAATACTTTATCAAGCATAATAACATGCCATAGATATTACCCACATAATACATATTAAGCATGCATTTTTTAGAAACATGCTTAGGATTGATTATATGTTTTTATTTGATAACTCATATAAGTAATTTATTCTTAATTAGTTAAAATGGTAAAAAGAATTTAAAGTTGTTTATTTTCTTATTTGATAAAATTGTTTTATTAAATAAAATGGTATTCTATTTAAAAGAGAAAAATAAAATCTAGGGCACGATTATTTATTTTGCATAATTGGATTAGTATTTATTAGAATATCATTTGGTAAAATTAATTTAATTAGTTTTACAACCAAATTGAAAAATATTGATTTTGAGAAAAACACAAAATTTAAAATAGTGAGTGAGAGAGGGAATTATGACAATATGTCTCATGGTATCCATTATTGGTTGAACACCGAGAGGCATAGGAAGGGTCTCGTGTCACCTCCATTTCCGACTTCCCTAAGGAAAGACTTCAGAATATATTTATTTTATCTCAATGTTGACTTCTCACAAGAGAATAATATTAGTGATGTATTTAAAGTTTTATTGACTCTAAGGCACACTCTTGAGTTAAGTTATTAATCGAAAAATAATGGATAACACTCTGAAGATGTATCAAGGCTTTCAAGCACGACTAGTGCATCTTGACCAAACTAATGATAATTCATAAGTCAAAAGAAAAAAAAATAGTTTTTAACATTTCACTTACGGATTTAAGATCTTGTCTCAAGATTAATTTGTGATTAGTCAGACCTACCCTAAGGGGGTCCATTAATTTTTAAATTAATATATCGTGGACTAGTAACCATTTTGTGTGTGTTATATTATGTGTTGCATTCATGCATCATATTTAATATTCCAAATATAAATTGATATTTATTATATGCATTAATTCATTATATTTTATTTATTTAATTTTCAGCAATATGTCCAATCCAAACCTTGTAACGACTTTACCTGCTAATAAGAAATTGACAGGTGATAACTACATGAAATGGAAATCAAACATGAACATTGTTTTGATATGTGAAAACCACATGTTTGTCCTTAATGAGGAATGTCCTGAGGTTCTTGCTCTCACTGTTGCCAAAACTGCTAGAGAAAAGTATGACAGTTGGATCTTATCTAACAATAAGGGCAAATGTTATATGCTTGCTAGAATGAGCGATGTGCTTAGAAAGAAGTTTTCAACTGTTGAAACAGCCTATGAGATTTGGGAATCTCTACAAGGCATGTTTGGTCAGCAATCTAATAAGTGCAGACTTGATGCTACTAGAAGCTTCATGAATATGAAAATGAAGAAAAATGTTTCTGTCAGAGAACATGTCCTAGACATGACCAAAATATTGTACGATGCAGAAATCCATGGGGCGACCATTGATGAGAGAACTCAAGTAAGTGTGATACTTGAATCTCCCACACTAGCTATTGCGGCATTCACTGCCAACTATGTTATGAACAAGTTTGAGTACAATATGACCCAACTGCTGAATGAGTTGCAAACTTTTGAGTCTCTAAATAATAGTTCCACTAAGGTTGAGGAGGAAAATGTTACTGAAACCAAGCCTTCCACTTCAAATGTTAATTTGAACAAAAGGAAGGGTGGCTAAGGAAAGGACAAGAAAAAGGACAAACAACTAGAGAAGACCAACAAATTTTCCGAGAAGAATAATTCTGCAAAGAACTCCAAAAAGAAGCCACCGAAAGGATCATGCTTTCATTGTGGAGTTGACGATCATTGGAAAAAAAAATTTCCTAAGTACCTGGTTGAACTGAAAGACAAAAATAAGGGTAAATTTCATTTGCTTGTTTTAGAATCTTGTTTAGTGGAAGGTGATTTTTCATCTTGGATAGCTGATTTCAAAGCCTTTTGTTTTTCTTCGCATAGTCTTAGTACTTCGAGGAAGCTGGCTCATGGAGAGGTGACCATGAGAGTTGGAAGTGGACAGAAGATCTCAACAGCTGAAGTTGGAAAAGCTCGCCTTGTTTTTTATAATAATAAATTTATTGTGTTGGACAATGTTTTTTTATTCTTGGATTTACTAGTAATTTGATTTCCTTATCAAAATTGCATGAACAAGGTTTTAATATTTCTTTTTATAATAATTCGATTGTTATTTTGAAATATGGTTTTGAAATTTTTTCTGCAAATTCTGAAGGTGGACTTTACAAGTTATAGTCCAATGTCAAGCATGTTTATAATTCTGAATTATTTAAAACTGCAAATCCCATATCTATTAAAAGACAAAAGACAGATTCTGATAGTGAAACATATTTGTGGCATTTGATATTGGGACATATTTTTCTAGACAGAATTAACAGACTAACAAAGGATGGTCCTTTAAGAGAACTATCTATTGGTTCTCTCCCAGTCTGTGAATCTTTCCTAGAGGGCAAAGTGACCAAGAGACTTTTCTCTGCTAAAGGTTCAAGAGCCACATAACAACTTCAACTTGTACATATAGACGTTTGTGGTCCACTAAATGTCCAAGCTAGAGGAGGTTATGAATATTTATTCACTTTCATTGACGATTATTCAAGATATGGTTACCTATACTCAATGTAAAGGAAATTCGAAACCTATGGTAACTTTAGAGAATTCCGAGCAGAGCTGAAAAGAAATTAGGTAAATCACTAAAAGTACTTCGATCGGATCGAGGTGGAGAGTACTTAGATTATGAAATTGAGGATCATTTGTATGAGCATGGAATTCAATCCCAGCTCAATGCACCTAGAATGCGACAACAAAATGGTGTTTTAGAAAGGCAGAACAGAACCTTATTGGATATGGTTAGATCGATGATTAGTTTCTCATCATTGCCTTTGATATTCTGGGGTTATGCACTAAAATTTTCTCTATACATACTCAATGTTGTTACATCGAAGTCTATTCAGAAAACACCATTGTAATTATAGAATGGTACTAAACCTGGTTTACGCCATTTTGGTATATGGGGTTGTCCATTACACATGCTTAAAGGAAAAAATGGGAAGTTGGAATCACACACTGAAGTGTGCATGTTTGTAGGATATTCCAAAGAAACGAAAGGTGGTATATTTTATAGTCCTAAAGATAACAAAACTTTTGTATCTACAAATGCAACTTTTCTGGAGCATGACTATATAAATAACCACAAACCTCAAAGTAAAGTCGTACTTGAGGAAATGGTCTCAAGTAAACAAGACCAATCACTAGCAATGGTAAGTTCTATTTAGAACAATAGAGAGCTTTGTCGTAATTGGAGGGTCGGTAAACAACCAGTACGCTGTGAACATGAAGTTAAGATGCTTGTGTCTGACACAAACAAAGATGATCCATTGACATATAGAGATGCAATGGAAGATCCTAACAAAGAAAAATGGCTAAATGCCATGGACCTTGAAATGGAATCGATGTATTCCAATACTGTCTGGACTCTTGAAGATCCACGTGAAAATGTTAAACCTATTGGTTGCAAATGATATTCAAGAAGAAGTGAGGAGCATATGGGAAGGTAGAGACTTTCAAAGCAAGGCTAGTGGCAAAAGGCTACACACATAAAGGAGTTGATTATGAAGATACTTTTTCACATGTGGCCTCAAATATATATGCATACTCTTCTCCATAGTTGTTTGCATGGATTATGACATTTGGCAAATGGACGTTAAAATAACTTTTCTGAATGGATATCTTGACGAAACCATTTACATGTCTCAACCATAAGGATTCGAAGTTAAAGGTCAGGAGCAAAAAGTTTGCAAGCTTCTTAAGTCTATTTATGGACTTAAACAAGCTTTAAGATCTTGGAATCTTAGATTTGATGAAATTATCAAAACATTTTCTTTTGAACAAAATGTTGATGAACCTTGTGTTTACAAACAAATGAAAGATAAGATTGTGGTATTCCTCGTTCTTTATGTTGATGATATTATACTCATTGGGAATGACATAGAAACATTATCAAAAGTAAAGAAATGGTTAGCTGAGCAATTCCAAAAGAAGGACTTGGGAGAAGCCAGATATGTCTTAGGAATTAAGATATGTAAAGATTGAAAGAACAAATTTTTGGCACTGTCTCAAGCAACTTATATTGATAAAGTGCTAGAACGCTTTGACATTCAAAACTCCAAGAAAGGAACTATGCTTACCCGATCAGGAGTTAAATTGTCTAAATAACAATGTCCACAAACACCTCAGGAAGAGGAGGACATGAGACAATATCCCTATGTCTCTGCAGTAGGCAGTGTAATGTATGCAATGTTATGCACCAGACTTGACATCTATTATGCAGTAGGGATAGTCAACCGTTATCAATCCAATCCTTGATTGAATCATTGGAAAACAGTAATGAATATTCTCGAGTATCTCATACATACCAGAGATTACATGCTTGTGTATTCAGGGAGAGACCTGAACCACACTGGATATACTGATTCTGATTTTCAATCTGACATAGATAGTTGAAAGTCAACATTTGGATCAATTTTCACAATCGAAGGAGGTGTTGTAGTTTGGAAAAGTATTAAACAATCCAGTATTGCAGACTCCACCATGGAAGTCGAATACATAGCAACTTGTGAGGTAGCTAAAGAGGTTGTGTGGCTGAAGAAGTTCTATATTGATCTAGAAGTTGTTCCAAGCATGGATCAACCACTTGTTCTATACTGTGATAACAGTGGAGCAGTAGCTAATTCAAAGGAACATAGAAGTCACACGAGGGGAAAGCACATCGAGAGGAAATATCACTTTATCAGAGAGATGGTGAACTAAGGAGATGTTGCTGTCTTGAAGATTGCCTCTGAAGACAATCTTGCAGATCCATTCACAAAGGCTTTATCTATTAAATCTTTCAGGGTCATGTAAGAAGCATGGGGTTGAGGTAAATGCCTCATTTTCTTTAGGGCAAGAGGGAGATTGTTGGGAATCGTACCCTTAAATCAATTGTAGTTGACAATAGTTTAAATGAAATAAATGAATGAATTGAATTGTTGTATATATGTAGCTTATGTACTATATCATTGTCATAATATTAAGTAAATATTAGAAAATTCCCAAGTTCATCTATGTGGTCTCAATCTCATATTGGCATGAGTGGATCGAGATTGAGATAAGGAACTTAAATAGTTCACAGTAAAATAAAGTTATGGAATCTTTAGATTAATTACTGCTGGTACGGTCCACTAATATTATGAATACACGTGACCTAGATCCGGGTTACTAGCGTAGTAGGGAACTTTAGTGGAGGTACTTTGCATGTTAAGAGTATGTAGAACTGGACCAGATGTGATTTAATAATACTTGTTTAAACACCATTTCGTAGTATTATAAAACATATCAACTGATGATCATATACAAACTTATCTTACTCCTGAAGTTACTATGAACTCCTATATATGTCATTTGATCATTTGATTCACGTGTTACGGTCTGCCCGAATGATCAGGCTAAGAACTATTGTTTTGGGGACTCAATGATGTGTATGGCTGGGGACATAGCTTAAATGATATGGAATCTATACCTTCTTATAGATTGAATGATGGTTCCCTATTGGGTTGGATTTTGGAACTAAAAATGTTATTGATGCAAAATTCATAATCAGATTATGAATTAACCTTCACTAGTAAAGTCGATGGTACACTAGGAATCAAGATATAATTAAAAGGGTTAAACATTAATTTTATTCTCACTTAATTATGAATCATCAATAGAGGATTAATTTGTATGTAATGATTATATCAATGGACACTTTATGGTTTCAATAAAGTACTCAGTAAATATATGTCTTTAATTATCAAGAGTGCAGTCACATATTTATAGTGGAATAATTATGAGATTAATAAATATGATTATTGAATTAAAGAGTTTTATTTAATAATCTTTTATTTATTGGAGCTTGGAATTATTGGTCCATAGGTCCTCAGGGCAGCTCTATCAACACTATTCAAGGTAAGAGTTGATACAAAGGTCAAGCTGTGAATGAGCTATTTGAGAGAATATTTATTCTTCGGGATAAATGTGTAATTATGTGATAATTGATGTTGCCCAATTTATTATTCCATTTGTGCAATTTTCGAAATTGTGTAGAAATAAAAGAAATTGATTTTAATCAATTATTTTATTTAAGTGTGAAAGGATAAATATGGATAGTCAAAATTGGTTTTGATTATTATATTTATTTAATTAATAATAAGATGGTAATGGAAATTCAAAGTTTGAATATTGAATTTTGAAATTTAAGTTGTTATCTTTTCCTTAAAAAGATAATACATTATTTGAATTCCTAATTGTTAATTAATTAAAATAAAAACACATGAAAAATCAAATCTCATATTTCAAGGATAGTGTCACACGCATAGGGCTTGGACTGGTCTATGTGTGTAGCACTACTGATGGTGATCGATTATTGTTTTTTTATTTGATTAATTAATAAAACATTTTAAAAGGTGTTTTAAAATGGAATGTAAGACTTTGTCTTTTATCATTATTATTAGTAAAGATGATTAATTTTATTATTATTGTTATTATTATTATGATAATAATGTCTATATATTCTATATGATAGAAAATAGAAACAACAAGTTTTAACACATAGAAGAAAAACTATCATCTTTTTCACACAAAAGAAAAACTTTCTCTCTAGCCTATAATCAAGAGTCTCATGTGTTGAGAATACTTTTGATTCACAAAATTGATTCTTGTTCTCTATGTGCCCACCCACATCTTGAGGTGCAGAGAATGTTTTGGGAGATCTAGGTGTAGTACTCTAGCAAGGATAGGAAGATCGAAATATATACGAAAAGATTCAAGGATTTTTGATAGGCTACAGGAGGTAAATCATTTCGTATTATTTTTTACATATACATATTATATATTGATTAACATATTGCATATTAAAGGATCCTCATATAAATTTGTTTATATGAAAACATTTTGTCATATACAATACTACCATTATCACAATTTCCGTTGCGCACTAGGAACTGTTTCTAACACCCCAGGCCGATGGTGCCCGAGGAGCACAGGGCGTATCGCCTAGGCATGCCGCAATGAACCATGTCAAGCCCAGGGGGAGAGAACCCTTTGTTTCTCAACAGCCTTGGGGAAACCCAAGGCTGGGAGCCAACAGAAGGGAAGTCTCCATTTACCCAGGGTAGCGAATAAGCATCATTGTTAATCTTGCGTCCTTGGAGACGCAGTGCACGATCACGTCTGACCACCTGTCTAAGCTCAACAGGTTAATTTCTATGCACTGGGTCTCCAAGGATGCAATATGTCACTCCTTCCCATTAACCTTGATGGGAGCAGCTGACGAGCGGTTCAAGAAGCACTGGCCAGGTTCCATCTATTTCTAGCACCAACTATCGTCCGAGTTCTAGAAACAATTTATAGTAGTCGAAAGGTTTGCTATGAGTTCAATGCCTTTGAAAACATTAATCAAAGTCCATTCAAGATCCTTAAAGCATACATCAAGTGCTCTAAGGAGGAAGTTGCGAGGACCAAGATGGTCAATAGCTTTTTTCCCAACAAACTAGTATCCAACCAGGTTCTCCCCTATGGGATGACCTACAAAGACGAAAATGTCACAAGCTCGATGATTTCATTTGTCGGGCCCAAGAGGACATTCACTGGGAAGATGCCCAGATTAGAGCCTTTGTAGGACCAATCTCAATTCCAGCTCCCACTATCCCGACGGTTACAACGCCCAACTCTCACTTCTCTTTTGGTAACTGGTTTACCATGTGCGCAGTAGAAAGCATGGGGTGTTGGACCCAGAGATTTCAATATTTTTTATTTAAAAAACTTTAAATAATCAGATCCATTAGCTTGCAATACATTAATCATATAGAAACAAAATATGAGGATTTACTAGTTGAAGAACTATCAAGAACCCTAGCTATCTTTATTGTATCTCCAAGGAACATTCAATCCAAATCAATTCTTCAAAATACTCAGACCAAGATCTTCCAAGATGTATCTCTACACCTCAAGACATGCGTGGGCATGTAGAGTAATGGTAGAAAAATTAATGATTCACAAGATATTCTCAACACATGAGATCTTGGAATATTAGGTCTGACCAGCTTTCAGGGATAAAGAAAATAATACGATCTCTTTTTTTATAGTAAAAATCTTACTATTTTTGAAACTATTTCCATCTGATAAATTTATAAAGGAATTAATTAAAAATTTGAAATTCAAATTATAAATCAATTATTATATAATTAAACAAATAAAAGAAATATCCAAGACTAACTCTTGGACTTTGTAATCAGGGATGTGTTCCAACCATTTTCTTTTAATAATTATTTAATAAAATATATCTAAACCTAATAACTTATTTATCAGATTAATTAAAGAATAAATATCATTTCAAATTCAAATATAATTTGAATTATCAGAAATATCTTTTTCACATTATTTAAATAAATAAAACTAATTAATTCAAAATTAATTACCTTAATTATTTAATGTTATTGTCGAAAATGCCGTTTTAATTAAAAATAATTTTTGAAAATGTAATTAATTAATTTATTAATTTAAAAAATTAATATATTAATTAATCAATCTTTCTCAATTACATATTTGACCCTAAAGAACAAATTTCTTCCAAATATATCATTTTCCTGATTTTTCTCAATTTCAACTCTTACCTTGAATAGCATTTATAGAGCCATCTTGGGGACCTATGGACCTATAATTTCATGCTCCAATAAATTTAGATTATTCATTAAAACTCTTTAATATAATAATCTTAATTTATTTATCTCAACATTATTCCATTAATAATATACCATTGCACTCTTGTAATTATAGATATTTATTTATTGAGTACTTTTAAATCATAAAAGTGTCCATCGATTTGATCACTACATACAATTCAATCATCTATTAATGGTTCATAATTAAAGTAGGAAATAATTACTGTTTAACTTTTTTAATTATATCTTGTTTCCTTAAGTACCATTAACTTTACTAGTGAAGGTTAATTCACAAACTGATTTATGAATTTGAGCTCAACAACCTTTCAGTTCCAAAAGCCAACCCTTAAGAGAACCATTATTCAGTTCCTCTCGGAAATGAATAGATTTCATTTTTGTATATTATGTCTCAAGCCATTTACATCAATGAGTTCCCAAACCTAAAGTTTTCGACCTGATCATTCTGACAAACCATAATGAGTCAATCAAAGAACTCATATGGCATAATCAGGAATTCATAATAACTTCAGGATTAAGATCAATTTGTATATGGTCATATTATTGATATGTTTAATTAATACTTATAAAATAAACAATATTAATATGTATTAATAACATATCAGATCATGTTCATATATAATCACTTTATATAAAGTACTTCCACTAAGATGTCATACTACATCACTAATCCGAATATAGATTACATGTATTCATAATACTAGTAAACCATACTTACACTATTTAACTAAAGATTCCACATAACTTTGTTTTACTGCGAACTGTTTAAATTTGTTGCCTACATTCTTAATCCTCTCGTACCAATACAAGATTATAGTCACAATAATGAATTTGAGAATTTTCTGATATTCATATAATATTATTATTCTAATAATAATAATAATAATAATAATAATAATAATAAACAATCAATATATGCAAAAATTCATTTCAATTATTTATTTCATAAAACATTGTTCAAAAAATGCTTTAAAGGGCACTAATACAAACATTGTCACCATATACTCCCGCACAAACCAGCATGATGAGTACTCTGTAGTACCATCCCACTCCTCCAGAAGCCAGCTACAGTGTGATACCCACTGGGTATGGAGCAACTCCCACTGGATTCAGCGTTTATCAGCTTGCATTCAGTTTTGGAGCAGCATCTCTCACCCAATCAACAACACTTAGCAAAGGCCCGAGCGGAAGCAAGCACGAAGGTAAAGGCCAACAAAATGGTTGAGCGAATTTTGGTGTATAACAAGAGTTCAATGAACATCCTATTCAAACCAGCCTTCGAGGAGATCATGCTGCCCACAACCGGTCTGTCTCTATGCTCTTTAACCCTATATGGCTTCTTTGGCGAAGGCTTAATCCCAATGATGCAGATCAAGTTGTCGTTGACACTTGGATAAGTGCCTCAACTGGCCTTCAAGTATTGCACTTTCATGGCAGTGGATTGCTCCTCTTCCTACAATTCTATCTTGGGAAAACCAACCCTGGTGGAGTTTGGAGCAGCCACCTTCATTCATCATTTGTGCATGAAGTTCCTCACAGACTCATGCATTGGCACTATACGCAGGGAACAAAAAGAGGCCTGCCAGTGCTACAATGTGTCACTTTAACACTCGGTGATGGTGATTGTGGCAACAACTCCCTAGCAAACTCCTTAAGAAGAGATGAAAGTCTAGGATGTTCTCAAGGAGTAGGAGTCCAACGATTTAGACCCTAGGGTTGGAGATGTTAGAGAGATCGATCCCATGGAGGAGATTGAATAAGTTTTCCTTGGTGAAGCCAACCTGGAAAAGAAAACAAAGGCTGGGAAGAACCTTAACGCGGAAGTTTGAGAAGTTGTTGTAAGCTTTCTATGCGAGAACGAAGCCGTATTGTTCTGGTCTCTTGCAAACATGGCAGGGATTGACCCTAACATTATTTGTCACGACTTGAATGTAGAACCCAACATTGTGTTAGTGCAACAAAAAATGAGGTTATTGGACCCAACAAGGGCAAAGGCCCTGAAAGCAGAAGTGGACAAGCTTCTCGGGAATGGGTTCATACGGGAGACCCAATATCCCAAGTGGTTGGCAAATCCAGTGTTGGTCCCAAATCCTCACAGGACCTGGAGGATCAATATTGATTTCACCGACCTCAACAGAGCCTACTGCAAGGACGGCTTCCCCTTGTTGAGGATTGACCAGATGGTAGATGTCACTTCTAGGTATGAGCTTCTAATATTCATGGGTGCCTACTTGGGGTACAACCAAATCTCCATGCATGTCACGGACCAAGAGCCTACCAGCTTCTGAACAAACAAGGGTGTCTCTTGCTACAAGGTGATTCCCTTTGGTCTGAAGATTGCAGGGGCCACTTATCAGAGGTTGGTGAACAAAATGTTCAAAAACCAACTCGGTTGGAACATGGAGGTGTAAGTGGAAAACGCGTAGGTGAAGTTCAAGACTGCCTCGAAGCATGTGAGCGACTTGGCAGAAGCATTCTTGGTCCCACGCATGTTCGAGATGAGTCTTAATCCCAAAAAATGAACATTCGAAGTAGCCTATGGGATGTTCCTCAGATTTATTGTAAGAGCTCGAGGAATAAAAGCAAATCCCAAGAAGATCGGAGCCCTGATCGAGATGTCGTCCCTCAAAAAGCACAAATACGTGCAAAGTTTGACTGGTCTGATAGCGGCTCTCAACCGCTTTATATCGAAGGCAACATAAAAGTGCATTCCTTTCTTCAACACCCTCCAAGAAGGTCAGAGATTCGAATGGACGTAGGATGTGAACAAGTTTTCTAAAAGCTCACGGCACGACCGCCCTATGTTTCTGGAAAAGAGGAATTTCTATAGATTTCAAATGAAGGGCAATTGGTCATTTCACTTGGGGAAAACGTACGGTTTTGTATTTTAATGCAATTTTCATTAGAATAACCTAGTTTTTCAGAGATTAGACTTGGAGAAGATGGCTGGAAGCTCAGTGGAGAGGATTGGATCGCTTTAGAGTTTTTTGTTTCATCTTTTATTTTTTATTATGTTATATTTTAGTTTAATGGATATTAACACTCTGATTATGAACTAAATCTATTTCTAGGGTTTTAATGTAGCCTCTTGAAACTTTGTTATTAGTTAATGCAATTTCTACGATTACTTCTTCTTCATTATGATCTATTCAATTTATGCTTAACAAATGTGAATAATTTGATGTCATTATTTACATTACATAGGAATTTAATTCAAAACTTGAGAGGTGAGAGTTAAATATGCTATAGTTGAACAAACATATATTTCAATATAAGACGAGAGTACCTGTATTATTTGTGTAGCTTTTAGGATTCCTATTCTCAACACTTGCCTTATGTTTGCAATTTATCACACATATGTAGAAAATTTGCATATAGGTTGAGAGATCTATATATCCTAATAAGAATATAGATTGCTTTAGTAAATCTGCTATCAAAATAAGAGAAAGAATATTGGAAATTGTATTGATGAAAAATAAAGTGAATAAATGATTAAATTAAATACCCTAGCTTTACATCCATTGAATTAATTCGCTTTTATTTATTTATTAATTGTTAGTTTTGTCAATTCTTGTTTCTGTTCTTGATATTCTTGAATCTAAGTTTTAGTAGCCAAATAGAAATTATCGCAATTATCGCAACAAGTTTTGTATACTTGCACATTGAAATTATTGCAATAAGTTTTTGTCGTCGTTGCTAGGGTTTGTTTTATTGATATCAAATTAAATAATTTCTACTCTAATTTGGTTGTTTTCTTTTTATAATTCTAATTTGGTTTGTGTCTGAATTCTCTAATTTCAGGTAGTTTTTGTTTATGCGACAAGGTAAAACATCTGTGATATTATTGGTGAATCCTCAAATTGAGAGAACTTATAGACAAAACTTGAAGAATAAGAGGATGGAGGAAAGGATGGCTACAAACTAAGGAAATGCAGTAAATAATGCCACTGACAATGTCAAAGGGGAAGCGGCTAAAGAAGCTCAAGATCAAACCCAAGACCAAGGGGCTCGAACTCTAAGAGATTATGTACTCCCAATTGTTACGGGAGTGCATTCGTGTATTCGACACTCCATAATTACCGCTAACAATTTTGAGATCAAGCCAACAATAATACAGATCGTCTGGTCCACCGTTCAGTTTGGTTGATTCCCTACAGAGGACATAAACATGCACATCGCCAACTTTCTGGAGTTGCGTGCAACTTTTAAGATGAATGGAGTGAGTGACGATGCTATCAGATTGAGGTTGTTCCCATTTTCTTTAAGGGAAAGAGTCAAGAGTTGGTTAGACTCTCTGTAGGCCAACTCTATTAACACTTGGGAGGATCTAGTGCAGAAGTTTCTCGCCAAGTTTTTTCCTCCATCAAAGGCTGGAAGATTAAGAGAGACATCAATAATGTCTTCCAGAGTGATTGGGAATCATTATATGACACATGGGAGAGGTTTAAATAATTATTGAGAAAGTGTCCCCATAACGGCATTGAGAAGTGGATGTTGTTCCACAATTATATAATGGGTTGTGCGTTACTACGTACACCATCATTGATGTCGTAGTTGGAGGAGCATTCATGGGTAAAAATGCTAATAAGGCATATGCGCTACTGGAAGATATGGCCTTGAATAACTTCCAATGGGCTGAGGAGAGAGCTACTAGTAATAGAAAAGTAGCTGGGATTCATGAACTTGATGTTATCACAGCGTTAACTGCTCAAGTTTCCACCTTAACCAAATAGTTGCAAAAAAAAAAAAAAACAATATCTCAGTTCAAGCCATGTAGATGCATATGGCGTGTGAAATGTGTGGAGGTTCTCATCCTTTTAAGCATTGTATGGCAGCAGAGGTGAATAATACTATCCCTATGGAGCAAGTGAATGTGCTGGAAAATTTCAATAGGCAAGCCAAAAACCCTTTCTCCAACACTTACAACCCAGGGTGGAACAATAACCCTATATTTTCTTGGAACAATAATTATGGTGTTCAATAGCCTTTCAGCAGAGCCAGCAACCATTCCAGGAGCCTCCTTGAGCATAGTATCAGCCTCTAGTTATATCACATCCTACCCCTCAAGTGAAGCAAGCTAATGCTAAGTCTGATGTCCTGAACCAATTTTATGACTGAGACAAGGTCGTCTATTTGGAATTCGGAGACTCAAATTGGTCAGTTGGCTAGCTTAATGATGAATTGTGCTCAAGGTAACTTACCACGCACTACTGAAGTGAATCCTAAAGAGAAGTGCAATGCAATCTCTTTGAGAAGTGGAATGGTGATAGATGAACCTACACAAAAAGCGATTTTTGAAGAAAATCTGCCTAACAAGGAGAAGGAAGTAAGTGGATCAAAGGTTACTGAGAACCTTGAGAAACTGCCAGAAATAAGTATTGATCATCATATCAAGATTCCCTATCCGTAGAGGCTTTGAAAGAATAAGCTTGACAAGAAGTTTTCCAAGTTTTTAGATATTTTTTGAAAGCTTCACATCAACATTCCTTTCGCCGAGGCACTTGAACAAATGTCGAGTTTTGGGAAGTTTATGAAGGAAATTCTATCGAAGAAAAGGAAACTGGAGGACTATGAGATAGTGGCGCTTACTGAGGAGTGCAGCGCAATACTCCAATAGAAACTACTTCCCAACCTTAAAGGACCAAGTAATTTAACCATTCCTTATACTATAGGGAGTGTGGTTTTTGAGAAAGCACTCTATGATTTAGGGGCAAGTGTGAATCTAATGCCTCTATCTATCTATCTATCTATCTATCTATCTATCTATCTATCTATCTATCTATCCATTTATCAAAAACTAAAATTTGGGGAAGTGAGACCAATTGCTGTGACACTTCAAATGGCAGATCGCTTAGTAAAAAATCCACGCAAAATGATTAAGGATGTTCTAGGAAAGGAGGAAAAGTTTATCTTCCTTGAAGATTTCATTATTATGGATATGGATGAGGATGCGAACATCTCAATTATTCTTGAAAGGTAATTTTTAGCTACCAGTAGGGCATTAATCGATCTGCAAAATGGTAAGTTGAAGCTGCGAGTGAAAAAGAGGAGGTAACACTTAATGTTTTTGTAGCAACGAAAATTCCAATTTTTTGTAGAGTTTATGTGGTGAAAAGAGGAGGTACCGAGTTGGAAGTCCCTAAGAAAAGGTATGTGGCTCAATGTGGTATTCGAACAGATCGTCATCATGTGAAAATGATCTTTAGTGGGAAAGCTCGATTATTACAAGAGCGGTCAAAAGCTCCAAAAATTTGCAATATCAAGAGATGAGCGTCCACTCATGACACTATGGCTCTCAAGGCCTTGAGGAGTGGCTTGGATCCAAGTTGAATCTTGTTTATCGAATTTTTCGGAAACTAGAATAATAAAAGATTAGAGAGCTTAGAAGAAAGGATTTATGGAATAAAGACAAGGTTTTTACGTGGTCGGGGCATTAATGAGCCTTAGTCCACGAGACAGTTGTATTAGAGCTTAGAGGATCTATAACAATGGAGTTTTCTACAAGTTTTAGCAGAGTAACTGCCTACAAGCCAGGGATCCCCCTTCCTCAATGCCCCACTACCTATATTTATACGTTTATGGGTGCACTGGGCTTGGGTTAGGTTGACCAGGGCCCAATAAGGGTATAAATACTACTAGCTTTTCTAATGGAAGCCCAATACAAAGGATTAAAACATAGAAAATACGCTAATCTAAGCCCATTGGGCCAGCCCAAACCACATCTGTCATCCGACAAATTGGGGCTTTGGTCTGGGCATCTTGGGTTACGAGGTAGATTCAGGGGACAAGATCGGTCAGAGTAATGGCGGCGCAGGTCTGAACCAACGGCGTACTATCCCAAGGTAGTCTTTTCTGCAGGTGAAGCGTAGGGACAACCACCACGCTTCATGGGACGAAGTCAAGGTCACGGACGCTTTACCTTGCCAACCTCGGACAACCGACCCAGGTTCATTTACCCACGTCCCCCTCCGTTTGTCAAGGTCCCGTATCGTTTACCCGGGGCCCGAATCATTTACCAGGAGCCGGGACTGTTTACCAGGAGCACAGAACATTTACTAGGAGCTCGAATTATTCCAACAGGATCCCAGACCGTTTACCAGGCACCAGGATCATCCACTGCGATCGCGACTGTCATTACCAGAAGCCACGCTCATACCATCTCCTGTATGACTGTCTCGGACGACACTCCCTGGATGCCCTTTGGGTCTCATCTAGACTTGGGCTGCCAACGTCTATTTTACTCTTTGCCAAATGGGCCCAGTCTAGGCCCAAACTCATTCGGGCAGCCCCTGGGCTTGAAGCGTGGACTCGGGGGCCTGGAAGGGAACGGGGATAACATTTACCCCCAAGCCTTCATCTGGGCTTGCGTGGTGGAGGCTTGACTCAGTCCCGGATCTTCCCAGCACTTTTTGGTTCATTTCCAAAGTGACGGGTATGTGGCGAGGGGGCACTGCATGCCGGACGAGTGTGGAGCTACCACCTGCTATGTTGACCTGGACCGCGTCCAACGAGCCCGGACCATTTACTAGGGTCCAGTTCATGATGAAGGTTACACGTGTCCCCTAGCAAATTTCGCATTGATGGCACTTGATCCTGAAAGGTCAGCAAATACCTCAAGGGTCATTATGCAAGGGCTATTATGTCGGTTAGGGGGTGCCGTGATCTAGTACTCGAGTGGATCCTTTAATGTCCCTGCACGATCCTGGACCGTCTGATGGGGGGGATCGATCCCAACCATTAGATCAAAACCAGGAGTTTGGCTCTTATAAATACCCCCAGGCTTTCATTTGAAACCTTTACATTCTCGAGCAAGAAAAAGAAACTCGAAGGATTTGTTTATGATTGAGCAAGCTGACGACATCTTCCACCGTCTACTCCATCTTCACCGTTGCCTATTCCCAACGATTCAGATATCTGCACCCTCGCCTAAGCAGACGACACCAGCCTGCCTTCTCAACGAGCTGCTGAATCGCCTCCAACAGTACATGATCGAGATTCTACCGTCACTGTCACCGGACAACCACCATTTTTCACGACCAGCAATTTACATTAAGCTTTCCGGACTTTCGCCGTTACACCTCCATATATATAGATAGATATTATGTTATTTTGCTTATCTGCTTAGGCTGCTAGACCTTGCCTGTGCCTAGAATTAGAGTGTTAGGGAAAGGCCACCTGGTTCGGGCTGCTCTGGACCCCTTCGGTTTGGGTGGTTCCCGGACAAGCGGCAGTGGACTGGCTTAGGAGTGTAGTCTTTCTTTTTTGTTCCCGATTAGGATCTTGTGAATCCTTGCAGATCCTGAACCTGATCCGGAAGGGACTTTTCCATGCAGTTCATAGGAGAGGCCCCGTACCTTGACCAACCTTCTTTTGTTCTGGTACTGACTGCTTGGTTTATTTGTTTTATTCTATTTTGCTCCTAGATCATTAGCCATGACCTCGGGCGTCACCCTTCACTCAGAGGAGCAAGTCCACGCGGCCCCTATCACTTTGCCCGGGTCCAAGACTCTCAAACGCAACAGGTGGGAGACGGACGTGGTGCCAAACCTGTTCCGGAACTACTGAATGCTATACGCCCTGGAGAAGCATTTGGGCGTGGATTCGACTCCTGGACTGTTCCATAAATGCCTGGCCAGGAGAGAGGAGAAGGTCCACACCTCCATGGGTGGACTCGGGGCCTGGAGCGTAGGCCACATCGGTGCGGGAGCCACGCTCCCGCTCCACGACTATTTCGTGCAATTCTTGACATTCGTGGGCACTGCACCTTTCCAACTTCTTCCTCAAGCATACCGAGTGCTTGCGGGATGGCGCGTCTTCTGTGTCGCGAAGGAGATCCTAGAGCTGGCCCCGATAGAAGTCTTGTACTTCTACAAGCTGGAACCACAGGTCAACGTGAAGGACAAGACCCTGGACGGCTTCTACAGGCTTAAACCGCGGGGCAACTACCTTGCTCCCACTAGCACCTGGAAGCATCCCCCAGACGTCAGACATTACTGGTTCATGACGTCCAGGTTTCTTATAGAAAAGAACCCCACGCTAATGCTGAACTCCCAATCCCTGGCTTCCCTTTTTTCTTTTTTGTCTTAGTTTTTTATTCCACATTCTCAACTCATTTTCTTGGGCAACAGGACCCTATGCCCAGACTCCCCTCACCCAGTTCATCCTGGACAGGAAGAAATTTTACTCTGAGCTAAGCGTGGAGGATTTGGACGTGGGGGGCTACGTCACCATTGACAACCTCCGAGTGATCGGGATGCTCGTGGCCCATCAAACGATCAAGGCCCCAAGCCTCCAGGGGATACAATGCGAGAAAGACCCCGCACTGAGGGAGGAGTTAGCCCTGGAACACATCAGGGCTGTGGAGGCCGCGGCACTGGCGGACGCGGCCAAACGAAAGAAGGACTAAGCTCAGCAGAGGGGGGCGGCCACTTCCGAGGAGATGGAAGCCCTCTTCGACGAGGCATAGCCGAACGTGGGGACCCCCTGAGCTAGCGTATCAGGGTGAGGTAACTCACCTTTGATTTTGACTTATGCTCCCCAAGTTGGGGACTTAGTTAGGGATAGGCTAGCACACCGAGGCCCTGTGTTCGTGGCTGAAGGGTAAATGAGACCTTCGTCTCCCATACCCATACGCTCGGAAATCCTTATGTATTCGTGCGGGTTCTTTAAATACGAGAACTTTCTACACCCGGATGAAAACTGGGACCGAGTCTACTCTTTTGCCTTAGGAGAATTATGTCGGGTCCGGGGCCCAGATAATGGTGCGTCCCGGATCACTTTAGTCTTGATTTCCTTGTTTGCTCATTCATTTCACTAACTCTTTTTTGTTTGTGTATATTTCAGAAGACTCTGACATGTCCAACCCGGTGGACAAGATGAAGCAGGCCCTTGAGATCCGGGCCACCAAGGAGAGGGCCGCGGCCAGGAAAGCCGCTAGGAATGCGCCTAAGCAGATGTCAGTGTTGGAGCTTCAATCCACCAGGGTGGCCCTGGCAGTGGTTCCGATCACAATAGTTAACCCAACAACTGTCCCTGATCTTCCCACTCACCCTCCGGTGATTGACCTGGAGCGGGAACCAACGACTAGCTGGAGCTCTGGGAAATGAGCCGCAGACTTGCGCGTAGTGGAGGCGGAACCAAGAACCAAGAGGTCCAAGACTAGACATGCCAGTTCAGCTGGGGAGTCATCCGGAGAGAGTCGCCCTACCACCAAGGAACACCCGGTAGCACCGCCTCTCCCTGTTCATCCGGCCTTACCTGAGGAGGGGGAGGTAGTCCTGCGGGATGAGCATGCCAAATTAGTTACCCGGACCTGGGAGAGTGGTCGAGAAAAAAGGGAGGAGGTTTACAAGGCCATATCAATTCATCGTCAGGTCAAATTTAATGAGCGTTCGGCAGCATTCAGTGCCCCCCAGCCAATCGTGGATCGGCTGATCGTCGAGACGGGTTTACGCCTCAAATTGGGGCAGGACACGGCCGCGTTCGCGGCAGACTTACTGGACCAGGTGGGGAATACCATGTTCAACCTCCAGTTGAAATGATATTCCACCATCGCCAGCCAAGACATGTTGTTCATCTCCCAGGCCTTCCGCCATCAGGCCACCGCTGTAAGTTTGCTTTGCATCTTCTTTTTCTTCTTCTTCTTATTTAGTTAGGACTCTTTCTAACTTTGATTTGTTCCAGGATGCTCTACTAGCTCATTAGAATGCCGACTTTGCGACCGAGATTTTCATGAAGATGGAGACGATCCAGCTGGAGCTGGAGGCGTCCATGAACTAGCGGGAAGCCGTTAAGGAATCACTGTCCAAGGAGGTCGAAGAGGCCGCCCAGACTAAGTTTCATCTTGAAGAGACTATGTCCCGGAGCAAAGCCGAGACCGACAAGCCGGTGGCTAGTTTAGAGGCAGAGCTCCTCCGAGTAAAGGCTTTGCAGGAGGCGCCCGCAGCCCAGTCTACCCAGGGTCGGCAGAGGATCACCGATCTGGAGTCCCGGTCAGAGAATTGGATGAGTTGCTTCAGCAGGAGATGAAGGCGCACGATGAGACCCGCCACAAGAGAGAAAAGGCAGATGCCATGTTGGAGGTCACCTTCGATGAGGCCATCTACATGGCCTAGGTATAGGACAAGAATATGAACCTCTTGCTCTACCCTGACCCTGCCGCAAAATGGCTGAATTCGAGGCCAAGGAGAAAGTAGATGCGGATCCCCTGGATGAGGAAGAGGCGGATAAAGCCGCTAAGGATACGTCAGGGCGGAGCGAAGCCTAGGCCCGGGACCTCTTTTTGTTTTTCTTTAATTTTGTAAAACTTTTATGGACGCGGGTGCGTCCAATACAATTTTTGTGTTCTTACCCACATTATTTTTTGCGTATATTGCTTTCCCGTTCTCATTCATTTAAGCTTTCTCTAAGTGTTTTACCACTATGCCTGAATAAGCCGAGTGTTTGGGGCCGGTTCCAACGGCCGCGAACTCTCCTGGTGATCCGTCTTTGGACCTCCACGACCTGGGCTAGATTACTCCTGCTTTTAACCTACCAGCTTGCTTTAATCCTGCTGCTCAGGTTCCAACGACAAGGGCCATTAGGGAGTTGATGATTATTCCTAAATTTCTTTGCCCAGTTCCCTGTGTTGAAAGTTTGACGGTCTGGACCATTGGAGATTAGTTGATTAGCATGTTTTGAACCCTAGGTTAGGTTCCCATGGCTCGGGCCATTGGTAAGACTAATTTTAGACAACTTATACCTGGGGGTCCACGTTCTTATAATCCTATGTTGTTGTAGGAATGACGCGGACGGGTATTTAGTTATTTGGGACCGTGTGCGGTCAAGCAAGTTTTAGGTATTTTATATTCTCGGGACACACATGTCCAGGCCGGGACCAGGCTTGAGCCTTAGGTCCTATATATTGTACCCCCGGACCGCGTATGTCCGGGCCGAGACCAGCCTGAGCCTTAGGTCCTACTGGGTTTGTACCCCCAAGACCTTGTCGGTCTAGGTTGGGACTAGGCCTGAGCCTTGGGCCCTACTGGGTTTGTACCCCCCAAACCTTGTCGGTCTGGGTCGGGACTACGCCTGGGCCTTTGATTTCCTGCTTTGTTTTTGTTCTCGTATTTCTTTATACCGGAGATACCCCCCCCCCCCCAAGTGAGCGAAGACTGGTCTTAGGTTACTTGATTAGGGAAGGGGATTGGAATTTTCATTGCTTGATAATATTTATTTATGACGTTTTGTACACGCCATTTTTATTATTCAGGGAATCGCCCTGAGGCATACATTTTTTACAACGAAAATATAAAACTGAAACATGCTCTCCTAACTACTGATAGTACTTATGGAGATGTTCTGCGTTCCAGGCCCATGGGACTTCCATGCCATCAAGCTGTTTTAAACGGTATGTTCTCGGACATACTTCGTGTTGAATTTTGTACGGCCCTTCCCAATTCGGGCCCAAAACCCCCACTCCCAGATCTTGGATTTCAATGAAGACTCTTCGCAGGGCCATATCGTCGGTTTCAAACCTTCGGCTTTTTACCTTTGAGTTGAAATGCCGCGTGATCTTGCCTTGGTACATCTTCAACTGAACTTGTGACTCTTCCCGGATCTCCTTGATGAGATCAAGGGATTCCTGGAGTAAGGCGTGGTTCTAGGCAGGATCGTACGTGTCTCTTCTGTGGGACGGGATGGCCGTTTCTACTGGGAAGATGGCTTCGCACCCGTACACCATGGAGTAAGGAGTGTGTCCAGTGGACGTTCTTTCGGTGGTTCGGTATGCCCACAACACGCAGGGCAACTCTTCGGGCCCCTTGCTCTTGCAGGCTTAGAGCTTTTTCTTCAATGTTCCTTTCAAGATTTTGTTGACGGCCTCTGCTTGCCCGTTCGCTTGAGGCCTGGCAACTACAGAGAAGCTTTTGACGATACCATGTCTTTCACAGAAATCTTTGAAGTCGATGCTGTCGAACTACTTTCTGTTGTCGGACACAATCTTGTAGGGGAGCCCGTACCGGCATATGATGTTGTTGATGATGAAATCCAAGGCCTTCTTCGAGGTGATTGTATTCATGGGCTCCACTTCAACCCACTTGGTGTAGTAGTTGACGGCCATGATGGCATACTTCACCCCTCCCTTCCCGATCGGGAGCGATCCTACTAGGTCGATCCCCCATATCGCGAAAGACCAGGGACTCGTCATCAAGGTTAAATCTGTTGGAGGGGATCGCGGGATCTTTGCGTACCTTTGGAACTACTCGCATTTGCGGACGTAATCGACACAGTCTTTCTTCATGGTTGGCCAGAAATATCCTTGGCGCAGGATCTTTTTGGACAAACTGAGTCCGGCTGTGTGATCTCCGCAGAAGCCTTCGTGCACTTCATGCATGATTGTGCTCAGTTTGGTCCCAGATATGCATCTGTGGTATGGCATGGATAATCCTCTGCGGTAGAGCTTTCTGTCCATCATAACGTATCTGTGGACCTGGTACTGAAGCTTCCTCGCTGCGGCTCTATCTGCTGGAAACCCTCTGGTTGTCAAGTAGTGGATAATGGGTCCCATCAAGGACGTGGAGTGGTCGATGGCATTGATCGTGGACGTTTGAATGCTAGGGATGGGGAGATGGTTGATCGAAACCAGCCCATACAGCTCCGTCTTGGCATCGGTGGCCAATTTCGCTAACGTGTCTGCGAACACGTTTTTCTCCCTGGGGATCTGGCGGATGGAGTGCCTCTTGAACGTTTGCAGCATTTCTCTCGTCTGAGTCACGTAAGCAGCCATCATTTCCCCTTTGGTTTGGTATTATCCCGAGACTTGTTTGACAATCAGCTGGGAATCGCTATAGATCTCCAGGTTAGCGACCCCTACTTCCCGGGCCAGACGCAATCCGGCCAGCATTGCCTCGTGCTCAACCTCGTTGTTCGACGCCTTGAAATGGAAGTGCAAGGAATTTTGTAACTGGTGCCCTTGTGGCGACACTAGAATGATTGCGGCCCCTGCTCCATTTTCATTCGAGGCTCCGTCCACGAACCCCTTCCATACGGGCGCCGCGGGGCCTGCGGGATCGTCCCCTTCGGTGATCCCGGAGCACTCCACAATGAAGTTAGCTAGGGCCTGCCCCTTGATCGAGACTCTAAGTATGTAAGCTATATCAAATTGACTCAATTCCATTGCCCACTTCAAGAGTCTTCCTGATGATTCAGGTTTCTGCAACACTTGCTGCAAAGGATGATTGGTAAGAACTTTTATGGCGTGGGCCTGAAAGTAAGGTCGGAGCTTCCGTGACGCCACTAGTAGAAAAAATGTCAAATTTCCAATTACTGGATACCATGACTCTGCCCCCAATAACCTCTTGCTCACGTAGTACACCAGAAGTTAGGTCTTCCCATCCTCCCGCACTAGTGCGACGTTGATCGCGTGTTCGGTCACAGCCAAATAAAGGTATAGCGGCTCCTCGTCCACCAGTTTTGCAAGTATTGGTGCTTGGGCTATGTGCTCCTTTCATATTTTGAAAAGCTTCTTTTCACTCGACTTACCATTCGAAATGCTGGCTTCCTTGAAGAATGTTGAAGAATGGGACGCACTTGTCCGTGGTCTTCGAGACGAAACGGCTTAAAGCGGCTATCCGCCCGGTCAGACTTTGCACGTCTCTATGCTTTCGAGGAGAGGGCATTTCAACCAGTGCCTTAATCTTGTTCGGATTGGCTTCTATCCCCCGGAAACAGACTATGAACCCGAGCAACTTCCCGGATGCCATGCCGAAAGTGCATTTTTTGGGATTCAGCTTCATCCCATATCTTCGAATGATCGCGAAGGCTTCGGCCAAGTCGTCAGAATGTTTTCTGGAGGTTTTGGATTTGACTAGCATGTCGTCAATATAGACCTCCATGCTTCGCCCCAGCTGGGCCCGGAACATTCTGTTGACTAGCCTCTGATAGGTGGCTCCGGCATTTTTGAGAGCATGATGATGTAGCAGTATACCTCTCTGTCGGTCTGGAAACTAGTATGCTCCTGGTCTGCTACATGCATAGAGATCTAATTGTAGCCTGAGTAGGCATCCATAAAACTCAAAATCTCTTACCCAGACGTGGCATCCACCATTTGATCGATCCGAGGAAGCGGGAAGTAATCTTTAGGGCAAGCCTTGTTGAGATCCGTGAAAACGATGCATGTCCTCCAGGTCCTGTTCGGCATTGGTACCAGAACCGGGTTGGCCAGCCATACGGGATATATAGCTTCACGGATGAAGTTGATCGAATACAACTTTTTGACTTCTAGCTTGAGGGCCTCTGCCCTTTCCGTTTCCATGGGCCTTCATTTTTGCTGGATTGGGGTCGCATCTTTGTCGATGTTCAAGGCATGGTAGCTGATGTTGCGGTCGATCCCCGTCATATCTGAATGAGACCAGGCTAGGTTGTCCTGGTTCTCCTTTACCTGGGTGATGATGGCCCGGACCTCTACCATCAGATTCTTCCTGACTTGGATTACCCTGGTCGGGTCGGTGTCACTGATGCACACCTCTTCAATCTTGTCCATGGGTTCTAGTACATGGTCGTCTCCTATCCGTGGGTCCAGCTCGTCCGCTTCCCAAAAAATCCTCCCAGCTAGAGGAGGTAGAACCAGGCCGACGACTCCTTCGTGGGGTTCTTCCTAGACCATGTAGATAGGCCGGGCGGAAACGTGGTAGCATTTTCGGGCGCTCTTCCGATCTCCCCGGATTGTTCCCACTCCTCTACTATCGCTAGGGAACTTCATGCATAGGTGACGGATGGAGGTGATAGCCCCGAACTCGACCAATGCGGGTCGTTCAAAAATAATATTATAAGCAGTGGGACAGTCCACTGCTACGAACGTACAGAACTTGAACGAGCATTGCATCTCATTCCCCAAAGTTACGGGCAACTGGATTTTTCCCATAGGGAGTACTGCGTCCCCATTGAAGCCGTAGATCTGGGTTGGGCATGAGGCCAAATCTGTTTTGGTTAAGCCAATCGCGACAAAGGCGGGCTTGAACAGAATGTTGACAGAGCTTCCGTCATCTACCAGCACCCGGGACACCAATTTATTAGCGATATGGGCGTCTATGACCAGAGGGTCATGGTACGGGAAATGGATGTTACGGGCGTCGTCTTCTGTGAAGGTGATAGGGAGGTTCATCAGCTTTGGGCGCTAAGTCAGGGCCTCGACCAGAGCACATACCTCTTGATCGTGGTCGAGCTCGCTAAGGTAGCATTTTTTATCGTTTTGGGACGTCCCTCCTAGATTAGGTCCGCCTGAGATGGTGGCCACATGGAAATTTACTCGAGGGGCGCGGTCCCAGACAGATAGGGCATTCCAAGCCCAGGTACTTGCACAGTAGGGGCCCCCTGAGGGGCCTATGCTGCCAGACCCTTTGCGTACCCTCCCTGAGGCGGATACGTTCCAGGTGCACCCAGGACAGTGGACTGTCTGGGGACTGTTCGGGGATTGCTGACAGGCCTGGAACTCCAATGGACATCCTGATCCATTGGTGGAGATCCCCCAACTTGATCAAAATTTTTATCTCATCCTTAAGCTGTCGTCATTCTTCGATCATGTGGCCCACCTCCTTATGGTAGGTGCACTGCTTGCTAGTATCTCTCGGATTCCTTCCTCCATTGAACATGGGGGTTGGCTTTCGGTAATGAACCGCCCTTTCCATGGCCAAGAAGATGTTCTCCCTGGTGTCCACTAGGTTGGTGTACTCTGAGTATTGGGGCTCGTAGCCCCTCTTTCCCTTCTTAGCCGACCTGGACCAGTTTTGGCCCTTGTCGGATCTTTCCCCCCGGGAGGGGTTTAAGCTCGCCTCAGTTCCTCCCGCCTGGGATGGCTGGGCTCCGACAGGTGTGACTCCATATCTGGAGAAAGGGGTGGACTGGGCCGGGGCATACCCTGAAGAGGCAAGGCAATATACTGTGGGTGTGGCGAAGGTCATCCCAGGCGCGACTGCCGATCTTGGTGCAAGTGGGGAGTGACGTATTGATGTGCTGGAAACTGCACCCCGTATCCCAGAAATGCTTGGGCATTAGGCTGAGGTGCCGGCTGCCATCCGAATGCCTGGATTTGGGCCTCTTCCCAGTTAATAAATCCTTGGGCCCTCCTTATGAACTCCTCTAGGGTAGCCGCCTTGCTACGCTGCATATCGTCCCAGAGGGGGGATCCGGCCCAGATCCCAGATTGCAGCGCTACCAGGCATTGCCCATCGTCCACCTTGATCTTTGAGGACTCTTTAGTGAAACGATGGATGTAGGCTCTTAATGTCTCCGTGGGGAGCTGTTTAATATTGGTGTGGACACAGATTTGCATGTCCATTCTCATGGCAGCCACAAATTGATTGAGAAACGCCGACTGTAATCCTGACCAGGATTGGATGGATCCTGGCTTAAGTCTCTTCCACCATTCTTCTGCGGGCCCGCCTAGAGTGATTGAAAAATAAAGGCACTTGCCGTCATCGCTGACATGGGCCACGGTCATTAATCGATTATACCGGGAAAGATGATCCCGGGGGTCGGTGCTCCCAGTCCGGTGTAGGTGGTTAGACTCAGCATCTTGAATCCCTTGGGGAGCACAACGCCCAGAATGTGCCTCGGGTAGGGTTCCTTATCCTCCTCCTCAAAATCGGTGTCCGCTCCTTCCTTTTTTCGGACCAGGCGGTCCGTGACCTTTTTCAAGGCAGCCAACTGCTCCATGAGCTGCCTGGCCACACCATCTTCCAAGGGAACCCTCTCATTCCTACTGTCGTTGAGGTCATTTCTAAGGTCATCATCTCGAGGGCGGATCTTATCCTTGTAGGCCCGCTCCTTTCGAGCATTCAGCCTGTCGCGCAGGTCTACACGGGACGTATCGTCCCCAGAGTTGAGGGTGTGATGCTTGTCGTTACGTGGGCGCTTCTGGCGGCTTTTGTTCACTGAAGCGCTGGGATGTAAAGACCGTTCCTGTCCGGCCTACCCTGTGGCCGCGTCCCTTGTGGATTGGTCAGGTGGCCCTGTCTTGGAACGGGGTGCACCTTCCCTTTCCTAGGAAGCGGCCAAGGACCGGTCCCAGCTTTTTGGACGGGAGGGTTTTTCCTCTTGGGGATTGCCCCGGTCTTCCTCATCTCTCAGTCCGGGTTTCTTGAGCCTTACTCGGGAGCTTGTCCCGGAGAAGGGATCGGGCTCGCGTCCTCAGGGGCGCCATTTCTGGCTGCGGAGCGGGCGGTTGCGTTCCCGGAGGCGGGACAACTGGGGGATTAGCCACTGAACCCTGGGTGGCTATCAAAGCTTGTAAGGCTTGGAGGGACTCTTCCATCCACCGAGTGGCCTCCTTCTGCTCAGCAATCCTGGCTTCTTGGTCCAGAACTTGCTACCTCAGTTTAGTCACCTCCTGATCCTACTGGTTGGGGTCCACTCCTTCTGGGATCTTGGGATCCTTAGGCTCTAGGTCATGGTATTCCCCCTCATTTCCCTCTTCCTCATAGTAGTCCTCTTCGTATTCCGCTCCACCTTCATAGTTCTGGGACTCGTCGGGCTGGGACATCTGATGGGGAGTGTCCTCAGGTGGACTCCAAGGAAGAGGCTGGCTGGGCAGTGGTTCTCCATTACCCGACTCTTGGTTAGTAGGATCGAAAGTGGTGTGTCTTGTGTTCACCATTGTTGCAGATGTTCGAGATCAACTCTGGCTTTCTCAGGCTCTCAATGAAAGCACCAAAATATTTACCGAGTTTTTCTAAAACTAGAATAATAAAAGATTGGAGAGCTTAGAAGAAAGGATTTATCGAATAAAGATAAGCTTTTTACGTGGTTGGGGCGTTAATGAGCCTTAGTCCACGAGACAATTGTATTAGAGCTTAGAAATCTATAACAATGGAGTTTTCTACAAGTTTCAGCAGAGTAACTGCCTACAAGTCAGGGATCCCCCTTCCTCAATGCCCCACTACCTGTATTTATAGGTTTATGGGTGCACTGGGCTTCGGCCGGGCTGACCCGGGACCAATAAGGGTATAAATTTTGTTGGCTTTTCTAATGGAAGCCCAATACAAAGGATTAAAACATAGAAAATACGCTAATCTAAGCCCATTGGGCCAGCCCAAACCACATTTGTCATCCGAAAAATTGGGGCTTTGGTCTGGGCATCTCAGGTTACGAGGCAGATTCAGGGGACAAGACCGGTCTGGGCCCAAACTCATTTGGGTGGCTCGCGAGCTTGAAGCATGGACCTGGGCACTCGAAAGGAAATGGGGATAACAAATCTTATAAGAAGGTCGGCGTCCGGCTAAATGACGTTAACAATAGCACATTTGGGAGGCATCCCAAAGGTTACTTTTAATTTTTGCTAAGTTTTTATTTTTATTTTTGACCAATTTGAATTTTTGGGAACTATTTTTATTTTATTTTATTTTATATGCTTAGTTTTTAGGTTCAATCTTTATTCTGTACCTTTTCTTCTATTTTTTAAATCTTGCAAATCGTGAAAAAAATCATAAAAAATGAAAAGAAAAAAAAAAGTTCAGTAAGGGCCATTTCTGGGCAAGTGTTGCGACTGCGCCCACAGAGCCCCAGGGTAATTAAGACTAGCAGCGCGACCATGCCAGACATCGTTAAAAAAGGGCTTTGGGAGAGAGGAGCTTGATTGCACTAGCCTATGCTGCAGTCTATGTATTTTCTAATTTTTCTACCTATATGTAGCCTACAGGCACTTAATGAAAATCGTGTGCACAAAACACGATAAATTAAATTCAGAAAATTTGCTTGTATTTTAAATTTTGATTTAAGTTTTTACTACACGTGGGGGTACTAGCTCGCAAACCTGGACAAGTGAATGCAGACCAGTCTCTAATCACTTGGGGGGCATAAGTGATGTAGTCACCCTACGAGATAATTGCTCGTATAGCCAGACCCTGGGAACTCAATAAGAGGAGCTTATATGGTACCTTAGAGTAAACCTAGTGTCGCGAAGCTTGCGAGAGTTCCCAAGAAGCAAGATCAAGGGAACTCAATAAGAAGAGCATATATGGGGCACCTTGGAGTAGACCTAGTGTCACTAAGCTTGCGAGAACCAACAAGCCTAAAGTACTCATCAAAAGTCCTAAATCTCTTAAGCCTGATAACTCAACTCACTTCCCGAGGACCAAGCACCCATGAAGTAGCACTAAGTTCCCAAGGTCTAAAGTTATGAAGGACTCTTAAAGCCCAAGTCGCCTAAACTTGGGCACGAGGCCTAAGTTGCCTATACATGGGCACACAATCCTCGAGTCAACTAGACTTGGGCACAATCTCGGAGTCTCCAAGACTTGGGTATAAGCCCCGAGTCGCATATACTTGGGCACAAGCCCCGAGTCGCATAAAGTTGGGCACAAGCCCCGAGTCGGATAGACTTGGGCACAAGTCTCAAGTTACCTAAACTTGGGCGTAAGTTTCGAGTCGCCAAGACTTAGGCCCACATAATGGATAACAACAGGGTAAATTAAATTAATTTTTTCATAATGTGAAATAACGTAAGGAAATTGATAAAACCTTATAAATTTTTTAAGTCTAATTTGCATTCTTACTAAACATTGTATGTAAAATGTATAAATAAATGAAAAAGAAGGCAAGTAAATAGAGCAAAGAAAGCCATTCAAATGAGTATTTACAATATTACTCGGAGGCTCGAGCATTAAAATTGTTCATACTCCACAAAAATGAGGCACGCAGGCTTGTTTTAAAAAACAAAAAATGCAACTATGGAGAAAACTGCCTATTTTTACCCTGTAGGAACCTCTTGAATGAGGTCAATGATAGGGTTGTCCTCGGGGACTCAGCCAACTTCCTTGGGAGCAACAATAGTAGCACCGGTGGCAGTCGTTTCCCGAAGGTGCTCCTCGAAGAGTAACCGAGTAGCATCGACATTTCTAGTAAAAGTAAAGTCTATATCCTAGTTGTGAAGCTAGGCCGCGTAGAAGCAACCTAAGTGATTCCATCAACCTCCTTCTTGAGGTCCTCTACCTCCTTCCGGAGATACTCCGCCTCCCCCGTTTCCCATGAAGCCTCGACCTACGCCTACTGAGCATGCTCCACAGTGACTTGAGCCTTGTCAGCCACCTAAGTAGCTTTACCATTTGCCATGGCTACGTCCTCCATAGCTTGAGAAGCTTCCCCCACAACATTAGCATCTTCTTGCTGAGCATTGGAAATTTCCCCTAGCTCTCTGGGCGATCTCCTCCTTAGGATTTCTGGGCCTCCTCCCGAGCTTTCTGGGCCTCATCCTTAGCAACCTTGGCCTCATCAGCCACCTAGGTTGGTGCCTCCTCGAGTGTCCAAGAACGGGCCTTCTCCTCCTCCAACAACAACCTAAGTTGGGCAAGCTCCTTCGGTGGCACACTCGCCTTGGCCTTTGGACTAGCCAATTTATCTTTGGTTCGTTAGAGTTCAAAGGACTTCTCCATCATGATGTCCCAAAGTTTTTGGGTCACTAGGGCTGACTGAAAAAGAATAAGAGCTAAGTCAGTCAATGTAAAAATGTACAACAGAAGACAAAGGCATTAACTATGGAGAACTAACTTACCCTCATTATGGTGTAGCGACATGTGGAGACAAGAGAAGCCTTGTTGTCATCGCCCAACTGGACGAAGCTCCGAGCAGTCGACTCACACATGGTGGAGCTGATTCCGTGGAGAAGCTCAGTTACCAGTGAAGCAACAACATCACTGAGCTTCTCCGTGAAGAGGCTCTCCAATGGAGCCCGACCTATCAGAGGCTCTGAAGGCCTCTCCCCAGGCGATTTGAGCTGACGGAAAGTGTCACCCATCTAGTGCAAGGCTTTGTTACCTTCCTCCATGCAAGCATCAAAGTGCTCCACCATCGCCATTTACCGCTCAAGAAGTGCCCCTTCGTATCGCTCCGGGTACACCGACAGGCAAGGGATGTTCTTGATAACTGGGCTCTCCACCGCCTCAGGAACTCCACCAACTTTGGGGATTTCGGTAGCCTTGGAGGCTCCTTCTACATCATTAGGAAGAGATACGCCCGAGGATACTTCAAAAATGGGTTTTTCCTCCACTCGAGCCCCTTCTCCTTGAGCCGTTGAAGATTCCACCTGTTGCCTCTTAGGGGATGGAGAAGGATCCATCCCCTAGTGGGGTCTTTGGGGTCCTTCAGCGACAGACCGACTAGGTCCTGCAAAAAAAACACTAGTGGCACGGGCAATATCCACCAAACCCATATGATCTGCAAGGAGAAGCAAAAGTGTTAGTACTTATAGAATCAATGGAACACTTGTAAAAATAAAAATAAAGACAACATCGAGAGCATGTGGGCTTCTTAGGAAGCCCCACAACATGACTGGTCCTCCGAGTAAATCATCAAGTGCACAAACTCCCTTATGAGCCTCCCCATCTCCAGAGTTGTGTTTGTTTCATACTGGTGGAACCACCTTGTGTGGAGAGAAGTCACACTGACGAGGGGCACAAAGCCCCAAGGAGGAAACTGCCCCTTCAGATGGCAGAGAAATGGGGCGATCAAATCCAAGTAGTTCTGGTACTCCTCCCGAGTCCAATGACAGTCCGAGGTAAGGCCACATCGGAGAAGCGATAGAGAAGCCCAAACTTGCTCTAGACTTACCCCATCTTCTACAGACTTAGCATTATAAACTATGATGGAGGATTTACCTTGATCTTGGGAGGAAGAATCGATGCCTTCCTGAAGCTCCTCCTCAAGATTCAAGTTCAACCGAGCTTCCTGGGCTGCTTAGGCAACCCAAACGTTCTCCAAATGCTCCTCTGATAGTTGTTGATTATACTGGTTGCAAGCTAGTTTGTTAATTTAATTTATATGGGTTGCGGCCATCACCCAAGACTTGGTGGAATTCCTGAAATGAGTTAGGTCGAAGTTGTCGATGCGTTGTCTGTTAGGATTAATGCCCTAAAAGCATGTAAAGACATTTTATTGATTTAAATAAAAGTACAATGTTGTTATATTTGAATGTTATAATTATTGTTTGAATCAATTATATAATAATATTAAGGAAATTCCTTATTCATTCATGAGAATATGATCTTGTATTAGTACAAAATAATTAAGATCATATATAATGAATAAAATAGTCAGTAACATATTAAAGTAAGGAATCTATAATGAATGGTTACTAGCATGGTTTACTAAGTATACAAGATGCAATAGATCTAGATTTAGATTACTGATGTGGATAGACATCTTAGTAAAGGTGTTGTATACAATATAGATTATATATGACAGGATCGATGACAATTAATTATCTTTATAAATTTACCGTTTGACATAAAGATGTAATTCTTATCATAATAGATGATTATTTGTAGATCAGTCTAAATCTTGAGTATTCATGAACTTTTGTTTGTGTTTATTGGATCTTTTGATTCACTCGTTAAGGTTTCTTAGTATAATGAGGCTAATGACTTTTGTTTTGGAGATTCAATATCATGAATGGCTGTGAACATGATTTACAATAATGGAATCCATACTTTCCTAACAGATCGAATATTGGATCCCTTTAGGATTCATTCTATAACTGAATAATAATTGAGCTCAAATCTATAATTTGATAACATATTAATTATTCGCTAGTGAATTAAAGGTACTTAAGGAACAAGAGGTAATTAGAAGGGTAAAATGGTAATCTTGATCAGCTTTAATTAAAAAACCAATAAATGGAGGAGAAAACTACATTTATTGATTATGTCAATGGACTACATGAGAAAACTCTATAAATACTTAGTGTGCAATTCTATATTTATATTGGAGTAATCATGGAATTAATAAATAAGATTATTAGATTAAAGAGTATAATTAATAATCTGGTTTATTGGAGCTTCGTATTATAGGTCCATGGTTCCGAGATCACCTCTGTCCTACACTGTCAATGGTAAGGATGTCAAAAGAAAGATTTGTAGATAGAAGGACTTAATTGCAACGTGCCCACAAACATCCTTTTGTGTTTGAGGATTGGTCTGGAAGAGAAAGGTGTGAGCTTTCAGAGTATGGAAAGGAAGATCGTTGATTCATACAAAAAGATTAGTGGACTCTTGATAGGCTACAAGAGGTAATCTCTAATATATTTGTGTTTGATTTAATATATCTATATATGTATGATCCTGGCTGGTATTAATATTTTTTTAAAATACAAGAACAATTATGATGCACATTCTGATTTTCATATTTAATACCAACATTGTCCCCTCTTGAGAAACCCTACATCGACTAGGATCTCCTCTGTAACCAGCTAGCTTAGCTCCAGCTCCAAGTCCAGGAGCACATTCATCTCCTCCAGGCGATCTAGGAAAGCATGGACACAGAGTGTGCAGCGAAAGAGACCTAAATAAAAGGAAAATAACTAAGTATAGAGTTCTACAAGTGCTTGAGAAGAAAAGCTCATAAAGTAACAAGGAACTTACCAACCTTAGAGAATTCCAGAATAAGAGTGGGGTTGGTCTGGAGCATGAAGTCACCAGTGAAGAAGAAGTGATCCTTGAAATAACGTGCATGGCTTTCATTGAGATGAGGGGCCTTTTACGTGACATTGGAGAACTTCATGAGGGTATAGAACCCATCAAGACCGGTACCTTTCTTCTTTGAACACGCCCAGAAGATGAAGAGATATAAAATCTCTACTAGAGAATGCTCGGGGCAGTTTCTTCTCCAAAACAAGACATACAGGCCTGCGAGGATCTTGTGGCCATTAGGGATCAATTGGAATGGAGCAATATCAACATACTTCAAGAAATTCACAAAGTATTGATGTAGGGGCAGAGTAGCTCCGATTGGCTCCAAGCTCCAAGGTCGTACACGCTATGATGAGATCTCTCTGTCTACCAACAAAGAAAGAAGAGATGGTCAGCCCCAATCCTGTAGTGATTCATAATGTTGCTCATAACATCAGGGTATTTTAACTTGCTCTGAATATGCTCTGCCTCAAATTCTGAGGCCTCGTACCGCAATGTAGGATGGGAGATGGTAGAAACATTCACCTCATCCTCCGTCATAAAGTGGTCGCTGGGCATCTATCTCTCTGTCATCGGAGAAACCTCTCTCAGTACCAGTGCCCTTGCTTCCTCTGGTTGTCGTCCACCGCCTCGGGCCATCGTGGTGAATTCTCTGTCGAAGGCATGGAAACATTAATAGTTGTTAAGTCTATTTTAGTATTGTTTTAGAGTGTGTTTTTAGTCTTGTATGTTGTTTTGTGCAGTGTTATGCTTGTGTTGTTTGTGTTTTCAGGATAAAATGATACATAATGGAATTGGAGTGGATGTTGCAAGAAATATACAAAATTGAGGACAAATATGCCGATTTGGTCAATGATACTGTTCTAGGAGTTCTCGGGAAGTTCGTAGGATGGTTGAACGTAATTTGGAGTTGAAAACGGTAATTTTAGTAAAACTTCCATTTTGAGCCGCAGCACGAGGTCAAACAGAGAGGTTGATTTCCTGCAAGTAGTTGAGCTGCGATGCTGATTAGTGGTGAAAAATGCACATTTATTGATTTTAATAGTCAAAATATATTAAGTTTTAATTAATATTTTCATAGAATTAATATAATTTATTTTATAAATAAAAATATTTGATTATGATTTAATTTATTATTATTTTGTAGGAATTAAAGTTGTATTTTGATACTTTGAAATGAAGAGAAAAGAAAATAATTAAATCTGAAAAAAAGAGAAGAGAAAATGGTATTTTTGAGATCAAAGCCCAAGAAGAAAGCCCAATAGCACCTAGTCCGCCTGTCTACCCCTTCACCCCTGCACGCCACCTGGCACACTCCATGCCTGCCACCTGTCCGAGAGCCTCCAGCCCTTCCCAGCAGACCCGGCCTCATCTGGTGACACGCAAGCCCAGAACCTCACTCCCTCTCTTCCCTTCAACCGAGTCCAGTATCCCAAATAGCCCAGCACCCCAACGTAGCCCCTGCCAGCAACCCAGGCCTTCAGCTCTCCCATGACCCAACAAGCAGCATCAACTCCCCAGCAGCCCAATGCTTCATCCGAAGCCCAGCAGTCATGCCAACCTCTTCAGCAGCACTTGCAATGGCCCAACAGGCATAGAAATCGTCCAAGCCCAACACAGGCCTCTCTCCTTTTCCCTTCAGCCAGCACCCCAACATGGCCTCGTCTGATTGGCTCGGGTGGGTCAATGGACCAGCTCCCAACCAACCACCTTTGGCCCAACCTTTCATGCACCTTGGGCCATGCGTATTGCCATTTTGAGCTTTAAAGCTCATCTTTTTTGGTGTTTTTGAAAAAGAGCATTTTGACCATACACCAAAATAACTAGGTTAATATTTATAATGAGATTTGATTTTTCAAATTCATATTTTATTATTAATATTTCAAATTTATTTTGTAAATCCCAAATTGTTGTTTAATTTCTTTTTAGTCATTTTTCTCCCTCTATAAATAGGGACTCTTCTTTCACAATTTGAATGTAATTTTTAGGTAGCAAAACTCTACCAAATTTTAGTCTCATTTCTCATCTTTTCTCTCTAGAATTTCATGAGAATGTCTAGCATAATAGGCTAACCTTCTTAGGAAGGTTAGGATGGTCCTATATGCACTATGACTTTGTTTGGTATTTTTGATTCACCGTGTGCTTAAAGTTTATATATTTTAGTGCTTTATTTTCTTTCATCTCTACTTCTTCATCTTGTTATCTATAATTATGTTTACTAATAGTATAAAGATTTTGTCATGCATTTTCTATGTATTATCAAATTAGAGAAAATAATATAGATAATATCTTTATCATTTTCTCCAGCTCATTCATATATATTTACTTTTGCTAAATCTATATAGAATTAGTCATGCTCTTTCTATGTATTTTATAAATAGTAAAAGTAATATTTGTGTTAGGTTTTATTTCCAATCTCTTATTGCATTATTGCCAATGGTATAATGTCATTTTTAGATTTATCATAAGATTTATCTCATCTTTCCATGGTAAAGAATATTAATCACTTGAATACATTTTTGTAAAACATATTTGTGCTTTAATGTTAAATCTTCCAAATGAATAGTTGGGATGTGAACTTCTCATTTGTGTAACTTTTGTGAATCAAAGATCCAAATAAATAAGTATGCATATTGGTGACTCTTGATCCTTCCTACTTGTTACCTATTGTTACATCACACTTTATTCTATCTTTATTTCTAATCTTTAAATTTCAAAAACAACAAAAATATCCCTTGTTCTATTTTCTTCACATTATTTATATCTAAACTTTATTTATTGATTAACTTTATTTCGTTACCTCCTTGCGGAATCGACCGCCCGATCTATACTACGATTACCGCTAAGTGGAAGTCACGTTTGGGCGTTAAACAGACGCCTCGGAGGTGCGTTGCGGCACTGCAGAAGTCAGAGGCGAGGAGTTTTTGGCCCATCAGAGGGGCACCGCAGTGCCTGTTACTAAGTCGCGGCACTTGAGTTCGTAAAGCCCATGAAACATTATTTTCATGAGGGAAAAATGGTATTTTCACAGGGAATCGCTAAGGTTAGTATAAAAACATAATTAAGAGCGATTTAAATCACTTCTGGCTGCTGGAAAACAAGAGGAACTTGGAGATCAAGATTGGGGAATTCATCAAGATTTTTTTCTTCTTTAATATCTTTTATTTTCTGAATCAATAGATGTTATGAATCTAGTTATGAACTAATTTTATTTTTTAGGGTTTTAATGTAGTCTCTTGAAAATTTATTAATAGTTAATGCCATTTCTATGATTTCTTTTTCTTCATTGTGATCTAGTTAATTTGTACTAAATGAATGTGAATAATTTGACATCATTATTTTCATTACTTACGAATTTAATTCAAAATTTGAGAGGTGAGAGTTAAATATTATATAGTTGAATAGACATGGATTTCAATATAGGACGAGAGTACCTTTATGGTTTGTGTATCTTTTAGGATTTCTATTCTTAATGCTTGCTTTATGTTTGGAATTTATCATATTGATGTAGAAAATTTGCATATAGGTTGAGAGATTTATATATCCTAGTAAGAATATAGATTGCTTTAGTAAATCCTCTATCACAATAAGATAGTGAATAGTGAAAATTGTATTGATGAAGTAATAGAGTCGAAAGATGATGAAATTAAATAACCTAGCTTTATATCCATTGAATTAATTCACTTTTATTTGTTTCTGTTAGTTGTTAATTGTTAGTTTTGTCAATTCTTGTTTTTGTTCTTGATATTTTTTAATCTAAGTTTTAGTATCCAAATACTATTGGGAAATTAATTATTGGTAATTAATAAACAATCTCTGTGGGACGATACTCAACTTTATTATTACTTTTTTACAATTGTGTATACTTGCACATTGAAATTATCGCAACAAGATTTTGGCTTCGTTGGCGGGGATTATTTTATTGTTATCAAAATAAATAATTTATATTCTAAATTAGTTGTTTTCTTTTTATAATTCTAACTTGGTTTGTGTCTGAATTCTCTTATCTCAGGTAGTTTTGGTTTATGCGATGAGGTAAAACATTTGTGATATTACCGATGAATCTTGAGATTGCGAGAACTTATAGACAGAACTAGAGGAATAAGAAGTAGGATGAAGGGATGGCTGCAAACCAAGGAAATGCAATAAATAATGCTGCCAACAATGTCGAAGGGGCAGCAACTGTTGAGGCCCAAGATCAAGGGGCACGAAGTTTGAGGGATTATGTACTCCTCATTGTTACAGGAGTACATTCATGCATCTGACACCCCATAGTTGTCGTTAACAATTTTGAGATCAAGTCAGCAATACTACAAATGGCTAGTCCACTGTTCAATTTGGTGGATTGCCTACAGAGGACCCAAACATGCACATCACTAACTTGCTGGAGTTGTGTGCAACTTTTAAGATCAATGGGGTAAGTGACGATGCCATTAAATTGAGACTATTTTTGTTTTCACTAAGGGATAGAGCCAAGAGCTGATTGGTTTATTTACAAGAAAAATCCATAACAATATGGGAAGAGCTAGCTCAAAAGTTCATTTCCAAGTTTTTCCCTCCAACAATGGCAGCCAAGTTAAGGGGAGAAATTAATAATTTCTATCAGATGGAGAGGGAATCATAGTATGATGCATGGGGGAGATTCAAAGAGTTGTTAAGGAATTTCCCTTATCATGGGATTGAAAAATGAATGTTAGTCCATAATTTTTACAACGGGTTGGGCAGTACTACTCGCACCATTATAGATGCAGCAACATGAGGGACGTTAATGAGCAAGAGTGCCAACGAAACTGATGATGTTTTAGAAAAAAAATGGCAATGAATAACTATCAATGTCCTACTGAGTGAGAGAACACAAAGAAAGTAGTTGGGGAACTTGAATTAGATGCCATCTCTATGTTCATCGCCCAAGTCCTTGACAAAGAAATTACAACAAAATAATTTTGCAGCTCAAGCCATGCAATTGTTGAGTGTATGTGAAATGTTTGGGAGTGCCCATACCCCTAATCAGTTCCCTGTAATCGATTTAAATAACATGCCTATGGAACAAGTTCAAGCCATAGGAAATTTTCCGAGACTACCTAACAACCCTTACTCGATGTCCTTCAACCAATTGTGGCAGAATTACCCTAACTTCTCTTGGAAAAATAATCAAGGTTTTCAGCAGCCATTCCAGCAACATCAGCAACCATTTCAAAATCCTCCTCTAGCATATTATCAACCACCCCCTTAAGTGAAGCAGGTTGACGCTCAGTCTGATGTCTTGAACCAATTTATGACTGAGACAATGTTGTCTATTCAGAATTTGGAGACTCAAATTTGTCAATTGGCTAGCTTTATGACAAACCCTACTCAAGGGAACTTACCGAGCACTGCTGGAGTGAATCCTAAAGAGCAGTGCAATGCAATCTATTTGAGAAGCAGAAAGGTGATAGATGAACCCACACAAAAAGCAAATTATGAAGAAAAGGTGTCCGATAAGGAGAAGGAAGTGAGTGGGTCAAAGGTTCTTGAGAACCGTGAGAAACAGCCAGAAATAAGTATTGATCATCATATCAAGATTCCCTATCCGCAGATGCTTCAAAAGAATAAGCTTGACAAGCAATTTTCCAAGTTTTTAGATGTTTTTGAAAGCTTCACATCAACATTCCTTTCATCGACACACTTGAAAAAATGTCGAGTTATGTGAAGTTTACGAAGACAATTCTATCGATGAAAAGGAAACTGGAGGACTGTTAGAAGTGGCACTTACTGAGAAGTGCAGCGCAATACTCCAAAAGAAACTACCTCCCAAGCTTAAAGAGCTGGGTAGTTTTACCATTCCTTGTACTATAGGGAGTGTGGTTTTCGAGAAAGCATGCTATGATTTAGGAGCAAATGTGAATTTAATGCCTTTATCTATCTATTGAAAATGAAAATTGGGGGAAGTGAGGCCAACTACTGTGATACTTCAAATGGCGGATCGCTCAGTCAAATATCCTAGCGAAATGATTGAGAATATTCTAGTAAAGGTGGACAAATTTATCATCCATGCAGATTTCATTATCTGGACATGGAGGAAGATGCAAACATCCCAATTATTCTTGAAAGGTCATTTTTAACTATCGGTAGGGTGCTAATCGATGTTCAAAAGGGTGAGTGTGCAAAAAGAGGAGGTAACATTTAACGTTTTTGCAACAACAGAAATTCCCACATGTTTTAGAGTTGATGTGGTGAAAAGAGGAAGTACTGAGTTGGAAGTCACTAATAAAAGGTCCACAAGGTAGTGTGGTATTCAAACAGTTTTTCATCATTTGAAAAGGCTCTTTGTGGGAAAGCTTGATAGTTACATGAGCTGAGGAAAGCTCCAAAAATTTACAATATCAAGAGACGAGTGTCCACTCATGACACTTTGGTTCTCAAGGACTTGAGGGGTGGCTTGGACCCAAGTTGAATCTAATAAGGAGATCAACGCCTGGCTAAATGACGTTAACGACAGCGCCATTGGGAGGCATCCCGATCTTTTATTTGCATTTTTTTAGTTTTATTTAAGTTTGAATTATGAACATTTTAATTTTTGTATTTTGAGTATTTATTTTCTTAGGATTAGTTTAAATTTCTGTCATTTAGTATTAGACTTGTAATATTGAAAAGTGAATCGTGAAAAAGAAAAATAAATAAATAAAAAAGAGGTTGCGCCGCAACACCACAAACAAGTGGGCCATGATATTGAGGAAAACAGAGAGCATCACAAGTGGCCCAGGATGTTTAGAGTTAGGACGCCTTTATGATGAGCTGCGGCGTGTTGATTTCCAAATAGCCCTGAATTTTTTAAACAATGGAAGGGTCGCAACAGACAAACTTGCATCGCGGCGCTACTTCGAGCTCAAACGGAATAAAACATGGGCTCGTGAAAATTTATCTTTCCACACTTTCTATTCACCATCGCAATCCATATCAGCCATTTCCTTTTTGCTATCCTCCATTTAAGGCGGATGGTGGTGAAGGTCCTTCGTCATGAGCACTTTGAGTTCGCTAGGTAAGTTTCTTTTCCTTAGCTTTTATTTAAACATTGGTGACAATGTTTAGGTTGAATTTGAAGGAATGACTTTACTATTTTGTATATATTAGGTTGTTTGTTTGTGTTTTTCGTGTTTTTTTTTTTTGTGTGTTTTTTTTTAGTTTTGGTTTATAGTGTTTTTTAATCAAGTTGATAATGATTATCCAATGAAAATATGTTGTATAAATTGAATGAAATGAAACCTATAAAAATTTGCGTGCTTGGTTGAATATTTCTTATCATGTTTACCTTGGTCTACTTAAATAATTGAGAGCTTGATTATGATTTTCAATAAAATATTTTTGATTGAACAATATTTATGCTTGTTGAATTTTTAAAATAAAAATTAAATTCAAATTTGTTTTATCTTAGAACTTGTTTACTTGCTATTTGAGATGAAATCATTGATGATGCATGCTTACGAAAATGATTTAGGCAATTTTTTTTATATAATTGAGCCTTTCAAGCCAACCTTGATTTATTAAATCCCTAGTTACCCAATTTTGAGCTTAATGTAAATCTTTTTGTTGATGGACACTTATTTTGAGCCTATTTGAAACTTTGTTATTCTTCTTTCCCATTGATGTATACCATGAGCATATGAAAAGTGATTGGGGGATGGTTTGTAATGGGGTTTATATTTGGAAATTTGTGTTAATAGAAGAAGAAAAATTGAGAGAGAAAGAAAAAAATAAAGAAAATAAACTAATCTCCAATTGAAAGTATAAAGAAATAAGTTTGGGGGAGTGTAGTATCAATAGAAAATAAAAATAAAAAAGAAAAAAGAAAAAAAATTATGTTTATGAATTCTCGCTCAAAACAAGAAAGAAAGGGAAATTTGGGATTGTTTTTGGGGTTTGTAAAGTTGATATCAAGTTTGGTTTGTGTGCTTGTGATATATTTGAGCCTAAATGACTTTTTCATCTACCTTTACCTAAGTCATTCAATTATAAGCCATGAAAGTCCTATTTATTCTTAAGCGTGTGTTGTCTACAATAGTGGAGATTAGTCAGTATAGCAAGCTTATGGGATAATAATTGATTGATCAATTGTAATGGAACAAATTTAGTGAGCATAACTTGATTCATTAGCATTTTATTCATTAATCATGATTATGAGAGCTTTTATTTTTGTTTGGATCTAAGTGAATTGGAAAAATATTTTGACTGAAGTTCTGGATTAGTGGTTGATTTTCCTGAAGATTATATAAGCATGTTATTCAAAATATTTTGAGGCTTGAATTGTTGTTGTCGGCTTAATTCAATTGTAATGGTTGTTTTAGGTTTTTAGTTTTAGATTGTTTGTCTTGTGTGTTCTTTACTCAAGGACGAGTAAATGTTAAGTTTGGGGGAGTTTGTTAAGTCTATTTTATTATTGTTTTATAGTGTGTTTTAGAGTTTGTTTTTAGTCTTTTATGTTGTTGTGTGCAGTTTATGCTTGTGTTGTTTGTGTTTTCAGGATAAAGAGATACATAATGGGATAGGCGTGGATATGGCAAGAAATATACAAAATTGAGGACAAATATGTCGATTTGGTCAAAGATATAGTTCTAGGAAGTTCGTAGGATGGTTTAGCGTACTTGGAGCTGAAAAATGGTAACTTAGTAAAAATGCCATTTTGAGCCGTGACACGAGGTCAAATAGAGAGGTTGATCTCCTGGAGGCAGTTTAGTCGTGGCACTAGAGAAAAAGCACCATTTAGAGCTGTATCGCTTTATTGTTGAGCCGCGGCGCAGTAGAAGTCAGAGGCGTGTAGTTTTGGGCCCATCGCAAGGGCGTTGCGGCGTCTGTTGCTGAGCTGCGGCACTTGATTCCATACAGCCCATGAAACCCTATTTTTATGAGGGCAAAATGGTCTTTTCACAAGGAATTGCTAGGGTTACTATAAAAACATAATTATGAGCGATTCAAATCAATTTTGACAGTTGGAAAACAAGAGGAACTTGGAAATCAATATTTGGGAATTCATCAAGAGTTTTTCTTCTTTATTTTCTTTTTCTATGTTATTTTCTGAATCAATGGATGTTATGAATCTAGTTATGAATTAAATTTTTTATGGTTTTAAAGTAGTCTCCAGAAAATTTATTATTAGTTAATGCAATTTCTATGATTTCTTTTTCTTCATTGTGATCTATTTCATTTGTGCTTAATGAATGTGAATAATTTGACATCGTTATTTGCATTACTTATGAATTTAATTCAAAATATGCGAGGTGAGAGTTAAATATGCTATAATTGAATAAACATATATTTCGATATAGGACGAGAGTACCTATATGGTTTGTGTAGCTTTTAGGATTTCTATTCTTAATGCTTGCCTTATGTTTTGGAATTTATCACAGAGATGTAGAAAATTCGCATATAAGTTTAAAGATTTATATATCCTAGTAAGAATAAAGATTGCTTTAGTAAATCTGCTATCACAATAAGTTAAAGAATAATGGAAATTGTATTGATGAAGTAATAGAGTGGAAAGATTATGAAATTAAATACCCTAGCTTCACATCCATTGAATTAATTTGCTTTTATTTGTTAATTGTTGATTTTGTCCATTCTTGTTTATGTGATATTCTTGAATCTATGTTTTGGTAGACAAATAGAATTAGGAAATTAATTATTGGTAAGGCTATTTAGGATTTTTTTTTTCCTTCCGAACTATGACCAATACATTATTATACCCCTTGATATTTTCGAGTCGTTAAAAATTACCCTCGAACTATTCATAGTGTTGTAAAGTGAGACATCTTTTAAGTTTTATCCTACGTGGCCAACAGATTGATAACATGGCTATTT
The DNA here is from genome assembly GCF_963169125.1 of Humulus lupulus. Lineage (NCBI taxonomy): Eukaryota > Viridiplantae > Streptophyta > Magnoliopsida > Rosales > Cannabaceae > Humulus > Humulus lupulus. The sequence goes on from NC_084799.1 coordinate 58,005,878, forward strand.
GGTCACTGGCTAGTCATTGCCACATCAGCATCATGTGTATAATTTAAAATTAAAAATATATATCTTTTTTTAAAAAAATTAAATTCAAAATTATTCAAAAAATTTTAAAATATAAATTTCTTAAGATTACTTTTTTTTAATAAATTTTTATTATATTAATAAAGTGAAATTTTCAGAATTTTTGAAAATTTTATTTAGTTAATCTTTTTGGAATATATTAAAAAACATAATCTTTGAAGAATTTATTCAAAAAATAATAATATTTTAAGAATTAAAAAGAAAAAATATATACATTTTTCAATTTTTTTTATAAGAAATATTTTTTTTTAATTTTAAATTATAAACATGGCGCTAATGTGGCAATGACAAGTCAGTGACCAAATAGCCATGTCATCAATATGTTAGCCACATAGGATGAAAATTAACAAAAATTCAACTTTACAACACTTTCAATAGTTCGCGGATAATTTTTAACAGCTCGAAAAAATCAAAGGGCACAACAATGCATTAGTTATAGTTTGGGAGGCAAAAATCCTAAATAGCCTATTGATAATTAATAAAAAATCTCAGTGGGATGATACTCTACTTATCTCTATTATTACTTGTCTACGATTATGTATGCTTGCAAATTGAAATTGTCGCAACACTAGTGTAGTTCACGAAGCTCCTCGAACATCTGAAATAAAACCAAGAAGTTAGCGCTTTGACCCAAGGAAAAATGGTCAAAACACAAGAGTGCCCTACGACAACTGCTCGGGGACAGGGAAGGGGAGAATTTTCTAAGCAAGGAGTGTCCCTGGTGCCCTAAAATGGCCCCTGGAGATACCACCAGAATCTGGGTATCAAAAGATGCAAAAAACGCAAAACGGGCACTTACAATTGTTTCAACACCAACTAGGGCCCAAAAAGAAGCTAAAAAGAGGTAAAACAACCTCTAATCCTAACAAACCCAGTAGCATAAATAAGAAATTAAATACCCCGATACCTAGAAATTCACAAGAACATGCAAATGCAAAACATAATCGACAAAGAGAACTCACTCGAGACGTAATGCCGGTAGGTGCTAAACCGAGTTTGGATGTTAAGATACTGTGTCTGATTTACCCAGAAGTACCAATATCTCCTCCAACCAGCGGAATTGAAGATGAAAGATTTTTGGGATTTAGAGAAGAGGGTTTTGTGAATGATAGTTCTTATGCTCTAGGAATGAGAACTTTCGAATGCAAAAGTGAAGTGAATGGGAGGTAGATTTTAATATATAAAAAAAACCTGGGCAAAAAGTAAGCCTCTCTCAGTTGTTGATCATCTAGGGAATAGGTACTTGAGCATGATCCAACAGTCACACAAATCAGGTGATAATCGTACTTGAAAATTTGAAAGGACGTCTTGGGTACGAGAAAGACCCTTCATTAAATGGCATCGATTGATAGACCCAGAAATAGGGAGCTGACACATGGCAACCTCTTTTCTAGAAATGTAGGGTCTCGAGGAAACCCAAAAGTCTCGACCTGAATATGTTCCCCGAGAATACTCCCCTCAATTAAAGTCTCCACTGCCCGAATACGAGTGAAGACTTGGGGGAAAATGTTGTCCATCTTTTCATCGAGTGAAATGTGGCACCCTTTAAGGGGAATTAAAACTCCACGTAGGCTAATTAAGTCTCCTGAGCTCCATGGGAGGTAAGCCTATCCTTCACCATAGTCCTCCACCACCGGAGGAGCCAATTCCCTTAGAAGCATCACTTCTCGAGAACCACGTCCCAAGATGATGCTCCAAGTCTCAATACAAGATCGTTTCCTCCCTTCACTTCCTCTAGGACTAGTAGGACCTTCCTTCGGACATGGTGAAGAGTAGCCAGGTGTCAAGCACAGTGACCCTGGACCACATACAACTTTCTGACACCTACTATCAGATGGATTGTGGCATTGCTGTTAGGAATTGTGCCATGAAAGCATATGTAGTAGACATTGTTTTAAGAAATAAATAAATAAATTGAATTTGTTATGCATATATTTTATGGACTATATTATTTTGTGATAATATTATGTAAATATCAAAAAAACTCCTAAGTTAATATATGTGATCTCAAACACATATTGGTACGGGAGGATTGTGTTTAAGATAAATGAATTTGAATAGTTCAAAGTAAAATAAAGTGAAGGAATCTTTAGATCAATTAATGCAAGTACGGTCCACTAGTATTATGAATACATGCGATCTAGATCCAGATCACTAGTCTAGTAGGACACTTTAGTGGAGGTACTTTATATATTAGATAATATATAGAACTGGACCAGATATGTTTCATTAATACTGAGTTAAATACCGTTTCTAAGTATTAATTAAATATATCAAGTGATGAACATATAGAAATAGATCTTAATCCTGAAGTTACTATGAACTCTTGTTTATGTTATATGAGTTCTTTGATTCACTCGTTAGGGTTTGTCAGAAAGATCAGGCTAGAAACTTTTTTTTTTGGAACTCATTAATGTAAATGACTGGGGACATAGTATATAGATATGGAATCTATACCTTCTCGTAATAGATTGAATAATGGTTCTCTTAAGGGTTGACTTTTGGTACTCAAAGGTTATTAAGCTCAAATTCATAATTTTGTTATGAATTAACCTTCACTAGTAAAGTCAATGGTACTTAAGGAAACAAGATATAATTAAAAGGGTAAAACAGTAATTTCATTCCGGAATAATTATGAACCATTATTAGAGGGTTAATTTGTATGTAATGATTATATCAATGGACGCTTTATTTTATAAAGTACTCAGTAAATGAAATCTCTATAATTACAAGACGGCAGTCTCATATTTATAGTGGAGTAATCATAAGATTAATAAATTAAGATTATTTAATTAAAGAATTTAATTAATAATCTCAAATTTATTGGAACTTGGAATTATAGGTCCATTGGTCCCCACAGCAGCTTTATCAATACTATTCAATGCAAGAGTTGATATAAAGGGAAAAAATGGTTGAATGACATATTTAAGAAGAAATTTGTTCTTCAGGCCAAATACGCAATTATGTGATAATAGTGATTAATTAATTAGTTGTAATTAACAAAATTAATTAATATTTAATTATTATGTAATTTTTAAAATTATATTAAATAATTAAATTTAATTTTGAAATTATATTAAATAATTAATTAATTATAATTTTTGAAATTATAATAAATTAAATATTTAATTTAGAAATTTAAATTGGTTTTAATTAATTGGTAGAACTAATTAAATATTTTTATTTGAGTGGGAGATAATAATCTGATAAGTTCAAATTAGATTTGAATTTAAAATATTGATATTTATTCAAATAATTAATTATATTTGATAAATAGTTAAAAAGATAGTTAATTCAAATTTGAATTAATTATTAGGTTGCTGGATTTTATCTAATAAGGTAGTTTGAATAAATAATTAAATAATTATGGAAAAATCAAATATCCCTAAAATATACGGTGGTACACGACACACACAGTCCATAGACTGTGTGTGGCGTGTACTACACAGTTTTTCAAGGATAGATTTTTCAAATTTTTTTATTTAATTAATTAATTAATGGAAAATTCAAAAGTTAGTTTTTGGATATTTTCATTAATGAGATATTTAATTAATTAAAAGATAAATTGTAAATTTGTTACATATTTATTTTTTAAATGCAAATATTTTCTATTAAAGTTAGACTTATCAGAAAATAAGAAGAGATTCTATTATTCACTCTAAAAGAAAAGAACGATACTATCTATCTCTTCCTGAAAAAAGATAAAGAACCAATCTCAGACCTATTCTCTTGATCTCATGTGGTGAGTACATCAAGTAGAATAAAAAATTAACTATCATTTATTCTCTAAGTGCCCACACACTTCTTGAGGTGTAGAGAACGTTGTGGAAGATCTTGGTGTGAGTACCTGGGAGCAGCTTGGATAGGAAGTTCGTTCAAATTACAAAAAGATAGCAAGGATACTTGATAGGCATCAAGAGGTATGTTTTCTATTATTTTCTTGCTTATGATTAATGTATGTATATTAATGGATCCGCATATTTAAATGTAATTTAAATATGTTACAAAAAAATTTGTTGTACACTAGGCCAACCCACCACCATTCTGTTGCGTATTAGGAAACTCGTTCCTAACAGTCGACTCCATACAAGCAGAAAAATGGCTGTCCCACAACGCCACTTGACATGGGAAAACGTGTTGCTTCCACTTTGACAGTGTTAGAGACGTTTCCCCCAACAACATAGTGGCCTGACATTCCTCACAATGGGCCCACCAAGAAACGTTGGAGCCCACCAACTCATTTACTACAAGAATGTCCCTTTATCTTGTAATAAATCCCCATTAAGGGAGAATCATTGTAATCAGATCCAATTAATAAGCTTAATTATCCCAACAACCTATAAATAGGGCTAGGGCAGACATTGTAAAGAGTCTCAATTTTACTTTAGAGTGGGCCTATACGCTGCCTGAAACTCAAGAGAACTTGAGCATTGCAAGTTCTTAGCATCCTAAGACAAATGACTCATGGACTAGGGTTGATTCATAACCTAAACCACGTAAAAACCCTTTCCAATCTTCATTTCTTTAAACATTACTTTAATTAGTTGTAGCGAAAAAGCTAGTAAAGAGAATCCATTATTTTAAAAAATATTATCACGTCATTGTGTGTAATATTTTGATGCATATATATTTTTTGTGCTCATATCATTACAAATTAATTATTATGTATGTTGACCTGTGAAATTGGCCAGCGGTCGTATGTACGGTATACGGCACCTTTTGAATGAAATAAATGTCCGCTGTACCATTTAGCTCAAACAGCAGGAAGTGACCAAGTTGACTCTTACGGTAACCCAGATGGAGGGGATACTTTCCAGTCAACTTAAATAGTCTGAAGCTGAGAAAGCAAAGTTGATTGCCGACATGGACTAACTACTGAAGGATGCTCTTGTCGAGAAGGAGCAAGAGGTCAAGGCTACTTGGGACAAGGCTCGAGAGGAGTATTCCAGAGACAACTTTCTCTTGCTTCTACTTGATTTGGAAGTCCAACAAAGATTTGAACTTAGATTTCCTTCTCGAGAAGATGAGAGCGAAGGAGCTTAAGAAGTGTCTGGCTCGTGAGGTTGCTGAGGCTCAGGGTGGTCTTTCACACAATACTCTTCACCCTACTTAGTCTTCTTTTGGTCTTTTGCTCTGTCTTTCCTTTCGTGCCATGGGTGGGGCACTTTGTACTTGACAGTTTTTACATATGACATTTTATGCCTTTATGCTTTTTTTTTTGTTACGAGTACTCAATGTATTGATTGAAATTTTTTATTTCCAATGTTACTAAGTCTATCAACTCACAACCCTCATTGGTTCAGGTATTAGTATACTCTGAACGCTTGTATTTCACATGTCATACTAACCTTACTCATTTACATTTTTCATGCTAACTACCATGGTAATGTGAGTAGTACGATACTTCACCAAGTACCATGAACAAAAACGGTTAGGTCGACCACCCTATGGGTGATAGGCTGACCACCCTATAAGGGTCTTGGCTAGGAGTCTTCCCGCCAATGCCTTTTTTGTTTTTGTTTTTTGCACTGTCGAAAGATATGTTGAACAAATGTCCTAGAAAAACTTGAGTTTGCTTAGTACTTAGTGTCACGTCCTCATTGCTTGTGTATACCCTGATCGGTATGTACTATATTCCCCCAAGTGATTATGGGTTTAAAACCCTTGGTCACTTGCTACTTGACCATGCCTTGCTTCTAGCGTTTAGACCATTTTCACCCAATGATGCAAGCAGCAAATGCTTGTTCCTCATTGGTAGTTGGGTGATTGTTTCATACTCAGTAGTAATGATACCTATACATAGATGCAGATTGTGTAGCACGTGTCGATCACGATTCACATAATCTCTCGTGTACTCATTATAATGATTGTATACATAAGTGTCTAAGTTGGACCAATCGGTTCTTGATGGGATAATTGAGCCTGTAACGAGTCTTAGATCAAATTATTGATTGGTCCCTCAAGGACCAGATTCGATTATGATCCGATGATGGCGACTAGTCCTCGGACCAATCTCTTTTGTTGATCATATGGGTTGATAGGTTCCTTAACAAACTAGGATCGAACATGATTAAATAATTTGATGACAAGGTCCTAGGACTAGTCTCTCTTTCTGATCTTGTGGGTCGATAGGTTCATCAAGAACCAGGATCGAACATGATCAAATAATTTGGAAACAAGGTCCTAGGACCAGTCTCTTTTTTGGATTGTAAGGGTCGATAGGCTCCTCAAGAACCAAGATCGAACATGATCCATAATGGCGACAGGTCCTCGGACCAGTCTCTTTTTTAGAACGTATGGGTCGATAAGCTCCTCAAGAACCAAGATCGAACATGATCCATAATGGCGACATGTCCTCGGATCAGTCTCTTTTTTGGATCGTAAGGGTCGATAGGCTCCTCAAGAACCAAGATCGAACATGATCCATAATGGCGATAGGTCCTCGAACCAGTTTCTTGTTTGGATCTTATGGGTCGATAGGTCCCTCAAGGACCAGAATCGAACATGATCCAATGGGGTTGACAGGTCTAATGTGACCAGTCCCTCGTTGAAAGAAATTTAAAGAATTAAGTGAAACTTAAGAAATTAAATTCATTCATTCATTCATTTAAGCACAATGGTTGTTACATAGATAATTTGAAAATAATACATTTGCAAATTAAAATTTGTGACTTAGTTCTCCATTCAGTCGAGAAATCTTGTATGTACCTAGTGGGATCACTTCCTCAACAAGGTATGGCCTTCCCAATTAGATCCTTGTACCCCTGTTGCAGTTTCCTTAGTGTTTAGGAACACCCTCCTAAGTACTTAGTGTCCAACTTTGAATTTATGATCTTTCACCCTAGAGTTGAAGTATGTGGCCACTTTTTGCTGGTCTGTTGCTACTTTAAGACTTGCCTTTTCTTATATTTCTTCAATTGAATCGAACGAATTTTGTATTAGTTGATGGTTCTTCCCTTGATCGTATGCCTCTCGTCTATACAATGGAGGAGTGAGTTCAACTGGCAACACGGCTTCATACCCAAACGCCAAAGAGAATGGCATATGGCATGTTGCTGTTTGAGCCATTTTTCAATGAGGCCATAGAACCTCCAGAAGTAATTTTGGCCAGGTTCCTTGGGCTTGTTCAAGGCGTTTCATCAGAGTGTCTTTGCTAGTCTTGTAAACTGGTTCTACTTGACCATTACCTTAGGGTGTGCTATCGAGGAAAATCTCTTTGTGATTCCATGCCTCATACAAAAGTCAGTGAGCATATCCCTGTCGAATTGAGTCCCATTTTCCAAGACTGTCTTCTTCGGTAGATTGAATCGACATATGATATTCTTTGCCACAAAGTCTAAGACTTTCTTCGAGGTGGTGGTGGCGAGCGGTTCTGCTTCAACCCATTTGTAGAAGTAGTCTACGACTACAATAGCAAATTGGACTCCTCCTCTTCCCGTGGGTAGCTTCCCGATCAAGTCGATTCCCTATACAACAAAACACCAAGGGCTTTGCATTTGTGTTAATTCATTAGGTTCTGCACGGGGTATCTTGGAGAACATATGACACTTGTGGCATCTTCTCACATAAAACATCGAGTCTTCGTTCATTGTCGGGCAAAAGTATCCTTGTCTTAAGGATTTTAATTGATAGGCTCTGCCCCCAGCGTGATCTCCACAAAACCCCTCGTGTACCTCGATCATTAACAGCTTTGACTGGTCTGGTGTAACGCACCTTAGCAGTGGTAGGGAGTACCCTCGTCGGTACAGGAACCCTTCGACTATCATATATCGTGCAGCTTGTCTCACCAACTTCCTTGCTTTGTTTAGATCACTAGGTACTACTCCTTGGTTGAAATAGTTAATAATAGAGTTCATATATGTATCTCTAAACTCAACAAGTAGTGCCTCTTGCTCGGTTATGCTTCTTTCTGCCAAGTATTCGACGGGAACGGAATTCAGGGTGTCCGCGTCTTTGGCACTGGCAAGCTTGGCTAAGGCATCAGTATTGGCATTCTGCTCTCTCGGGACTTGTGTAATTGAGTATTTCTTGAACTGTGCCAATAAGTCCTTCACCTTGTTCAGGTATTGCACCATCCTGTGTCCCTTGGCTTGATACTCTCCCAGTACCTGGTACACTACTAGTTGGGAATCGCTTAATACCTCCAGGGACTGTGTATGCACATCCCGAAATAAGCGTAATTCTGCTAGTAATGCCTTGTACTCAGCCTCGTTGTTTGAAGCATTGAATCCAAATCTGAGAGTGCAGTGGATTCAGTGATTCTCTGGAGTGACCAGTATGATTCTTATGCCTAAGTTGTGTTCATTGGATGCTCCATCAACATAGAGCTTCCATACGGGAGTATCTCCTTCCTTCTCAGTATCTCCATTCTCCGATTGGTAGGAAGGGTCTTCAAGGTTGGTACCTTCGACTATGAAGTCTGCCAATGATTGTCCTTTTATCGCCATCCTCGAATGATAAGTGATATCAAACTGTCCTAACTCCACCGCCCATTTGAGTAATCGTCTCGAGGCCTCTGGTGTAACGCCCTGCTAATTAGTGTCCATTACCAGGTGTGTTTTGAAACCAGTGCTGGACTTACTAACAAGTCATTTGGACTAAACATGTGATTAACCACTAAGGTTTGGGTACTAAAAACTTTTGATCATTTCATAAACGTTTCCATTAGGTTAAAGATAAGTTCTTTACATGGGATCCCAAAAACATTAGTTTAAAAGTCTGTTACAAAACTCAGATTACACATTAAGCCGTCCTAAGCAGCAAAGCTGGGTTTAACCCTAGTTCCTCTGAGCATCTCGGCCGTGGTGGTCGAGCGGACTGCATATGTACATATCACTGCTAATGCCCTCTGACTCATGGCTGGTTGAGCTTCTCTTTACCTTTACCTGCACCACAAAGCACCTGTGAGCCAAAAGACTTAGCAAGAAAACTTAATCAACAGTTCAGCGAATAAACAACCATCAAACAGTAATAACTGAATCCAATGCATTTATTAAACTCAATTGGAGACCATAGAGTCGCCCAAGTGCATGTCACACTTCCTTTCCAGTTGTTGGCATCCGAGCCAGTCAAGTACATGTTACACTCCGAGGGTGGCCCAGCCATGGTGGCCTGCACTCCACGTGCGTTATGCCAATCTTAGCTTATAAACTAAGTCCCTTATGCCCTTGACTTATAAGTCAAGCCACCACGTGCCTCCAACTTATAAGTTGAAGCCTTGAGATTTTTAACTACTATGAATCCTCCAGAGCCCATCATATTCTCAACTAATAAGTTGATCCCCATTTAACATCCTATTAACACCCTAGTTTATAAACTAAGCTTCAATCAGACATTCACAACATAATTATAATCATGTTCATCGCCTTAACTTAGCTCTAAGCATGCATTCACATAATAGGTGTAGTTTTCTTACCTTTGGTCCGTACGCAGGTTACTAGCGACAACCCTCTGAGCACGATCCCCGATTCAAGCCCTTAGCGAAAACCTAGTCACAACCGCGATAAAGAAGTTGCCATCAATAATAGGTAAATAACAACTTCCAGACAAACTCTTAGCCTCCGGGACATCGAATTCCACTTAACGAGAAAGTAGGATCGATCTCGAGCCCAAATGGTTAAGTGTCTAACCTAAAATTCCCATTAAGGTCAATTTTCCCCTTAAGAGCCGCGGCCCCTCACAGTAGAGCCGCGACCCCTCACAGCCGAGCCGCGGCCCGCCTCTGATTCCAGAGGCTTGGCCTCTCTAAAAACCAACGCGCGCTGCGGCGCGCCCCTGAGGCGCCATGGCCTGCCCCTGCATCCAAGCCCTATGAACCTAAAATCCCCTTCGCAGGCCGCGGCTCATCACCACGAATCCAGAATTTTCTGGGTTTTTCCTGCAACCAATCCCAACCAAACTCATCCAATTTCCTCCCACTCCTCCAATATAATTCCCACAACCTATATATTCATTCTTACCAAAAAAACCCAACCAATTATCATAATACAACTTATCAAAATCCCTAAAACCAACCAACCATCTATCAACATGCAAAGACACCATAGCTTTAAATAACCCAATTGAACTAACATGAAATCCTTCAATTCAGAACCTTACCTCTGTTATAAGACTCCAATGATAATGGCTTCCAACAATTCCCTGGTTTCAAGCCTTCCCTCCAAGCAAAACCCTTCAATTTGATCAAAATCACCAAAGCCCCAAGAGAAACATGTAGAACGTGATAGAGAGCAAGAGTGAGTTGCTGAACTTCTTTCCTCTAATTTCTCCAAGCTTTTGATAAATTCCCAGCCATCTAAATCCTAACTTTGAATGGGAATGACTAAACTACCCGTTGTCCTAAGCTTATACCTCAAATATCCATAAGGGAAATTTTTCCCTTTGCTTTAAATCCCACTAACCACGATTACATCCTATAATTCCCGCCACTTCCAATATTCTCACACGGTACCAGCAAATTCCCATTACCCACTATTTCCCGGTAATGTACTAAATTTCTAGAATACCCCGAACCGGGTATCTAGACCCCGTTGTGACTTTTTCGCTAACTTGCTCATCGGGACCGCCTCTCGTCGAGTAACCCAAATATATCCACATAATAATTTGGTTTCAATCACACAAGCACATATTCACATTTATACCCCAAACAGGTCAAATTGCTAATATACCCTTCTTATAAGAAACAGGCCCACATACACATATTTAATATCTTTAAAATACAAACATAATTATATTATAATATAATTCACATAATAACTCAATTACTGCCTCCCGGCCCCCTAATCCATGCACTAAGCCTTATTAGGAAATTTGGGATGTTACAACTATCCCCTCCTTATAGGAATTTTGTCCTCAAAATTTTACCTACACAGCTCAGGATACTGATCCCACATAGTTGACTCCAACTTCCAGGTCGCCTCCTCGACCTTGCTGTTCCTCCATAACACCTTCACCAAAGGTATAACTTTATTCCTCAGGACCTTGTCCTTCCTCTCTTATATCTGGACTGGCTGCTCCTCGAAGGACAAATCTGACTTTAGCTCTAGATCATCATAACTCAGCGCACAAGTCTCATCAGAAACATACTTCCGTAACATCGAGATATGAAACACGTTGTGCACAGCTGACAACGCCGGAGGAAATGCCAACTTATAGACTACCTGACCGACCTTTTCCAGGATCTCAAATAGTCCTACGAACCTAGGGCTCAGCTTTCCCTTTTTGCCAAATCTTCTCACCCCTTTGAACGATGAGACTCTAAGGAAGCCATAGTCTCCCACCTGGAACTCCACATTCCTACGCTTTGGATTCGCATAACTCCTATGTCTACTCTACGATGCGAGCATCCGAGCTCTGATCTTCTCTATAGCTTCATTGGTCCTCTGAACTGCCTCAGGACCCAAGTATCTGCGCTCACCCAACTCATCCCAATGAATAGGTGATATGTACTTCCTACCATACAACATCTCATAAGGAGCCACTCCTATGGTCACCTGATAGCTTTTGTTGTAGGAAAATTCTATCAGGGGTAAATATTTACTCCAAGACCCCTCAAAATCCAGTACACATGCTCTCAGCATGTCCTCCAGTATCTGGATAGTCCTCTCAGACTGACCATCGGTCTGAGGACGATACGTTGTACTGAACTTCAGTTGCGTGCCCATTGCCTTCTGCAAAATTCCCCAGAACTTGGAAGTAAAAGTAGGATCTCGATATGACACAATCGACCTCGGAGCTCCATGAAGACGTACTATCTTTTTAACATAAAGATCTGCATACTGATCAACAGTATAAGTTGTCTTCACTGGTAGAAAGTGTAATGCCCCGGATTCCCTATTATGGTTTAATGGCTGGATTAGTAGGTCGGGAGGGCCATAACTGTTTAATTATGCCATTAAATGTGTTTATGCATGTTTATGAGAATTATATTATAATATGATGTTAAATGCATGCATGTGAGTCCACAATTGTTTACAGGGGTGTTTTGGTAATTTGGCCCGTTGAGGGTATAATTGTATACTTGTTTGCATGTCAATGATATATTGTGAGACCACATTATAATGTGGATTGGTTCGAGTATTTCGGCATGAGACGATCTTTAATTGTGATTTATCGGTTTGGTCATAACAGGTTTGAGCTCGGGGTGAGTCTCGGAGTGATATTAATGATTATAGCGTTACTGGGGACTTTAGGGTAACGCAATATGAATTATTGGTGTTTGAGGATATTGAGATTAGAGGGAATTGGGAAGCGTTAATTATGATTAACGGGATAAGTGGAAAGTACCAATTTTACCCTTAAAATGGTTTTAGAGGCTTTAAGTGACTTAAGGGTATTTTGGGCATTTGGAGGGATTTATATTACCCTTTAGTTGGCTGTAGAAGCTTGTGGAATAAACAGAACAAAAACAGAGATTTTCTTCTTCCTTCCCGTACACCATCTTCTTCATCTTTCCTTTGGTGTTCTTGAGTTCTAGGTGGGGATTCAAGCTAGGGAATTCAAAGGCTGGGTTGGTGGACTTGGTTCAGCTAGAGAGGGAGGTTCAAAGCTGGCTTTAAGGTGAGTTTTAGTCATTGAACTCAGGTTATGCTCTGTTTTCCTCTTTAGTCTTTCAGTTTTGATTTCTTGATAGAAGTGTGGATTTGAAGAGGTTTTGATTGATGATAAGTTTGGGTGTTGATGAGGGTGAGTTATGGGTGATGTTTGGAGGTTTAAATGAGTGTTTGGAAGAGATTTTGAGTTGGTTTGAAGGGCTGGTTTGAGAGGAAAAAACGCAGGGGAAAAATTGAGTTCGTGTGTGGTTGTGTGGCAGGTCTGGGCTGGGCGCCGCGGCGCAGCAGGGGAGCGCCGCAGCCCTTGGCGTCTGGCAGGGGAGTCCCTCTCTGTTTGAGGGCGCGCCGCGGCGCAGCAGGGGAGGGCCGCGGCCCTTAAGGTCATTTTTTCCAGAATGTGGATTTTAACTTGGGGATTCAAACCTTAGGCCTCTGGGTTGAACCTAGTACCCGGTTGGGTAGTGTTTGATGTCTCGGAGGCTGGGTTTTGGTTTGGGAACCCTCAGTTATCATTTTTATTGATGAATCCTATATTTTGGTTGTGACCAGGTGACCGTCAAGGAATTTAAAGATTGATCGTTCTCAGGGGTCGTTCTTATAATAATTCTCACTCGAACCAGAGGTAAGAAAACAGTATATGAATACAGTTGCACCCTGTATAGATTTATGACATGCATGGTTTGTTATTGAAGCATGTTGGTTGGTTATGGGACATGGATTGCATATTAAATGCTAGTGAACGTCGATTACTTGTTGCTTGCCTGGTCTAAGACCAGATGTACTTAGCCAAGGTATAGGACCCCGGTGACCGTTTGTCACATGGCTAGGGGACGTTTTCCACAGTTACGACTCTAGAGTCGGGAGGAAGGTTATGATGGTGACCAATCACCATGCACCTGTCCTGATCAAACTTATGAAAGAATCACTTATCAGTTAAGCCCTGGTGACCCTATCGTCACATGGCTAGAGGGAGCTGTACCCATCTTTGTGACTTTTGTTACTGTCACCTATCTATATTGGACTGTTGGTCACGAATGGTTATTATGATCGTTGTTGATATTATATCACGCTTTATTGTGTTTTCTTGTTGGGCCTTGGCTCATGGATGCTATGTGGTGCAGGTAAAGGGAAAGAGAAGCTCACCCAACCCTGAGTGGAGAGCTTGGGCGATGTTGTGTACATACTGGGCCGCTTGACCACCACGGTCAAGGAGTTCTCAGAGGGACTAGGGGTATACCCTACTTTTGCCGCTTAGGTCGGCGGGGATTGTAAATTTGAAACTGTAGCGACCGTTTTGTATTACGAATTACTTGTAAACATTTTGAAAGGCTCATGAGCAGTTTATTTACTTAATGAAATGTATCATTTCCTTTTTACTGGTTTTTTTACCTTAACCTAATAATAACACTTAGATCACGTTTTTAACCAAAGGACTCGGGTAGCGGGTCAAATTTCCGGTTCACTGTTCACCGTAACTGTTCTGGGGTAGCCAGGGCGTTACAGAAATTGAGCTGATTTAGTGTATCTGTCCACTATTACCCATACTGAGTCATGCTGACCCACTGTCTTAGGCAAGCCCACCACAAAATCCATTGCGATGTCTTCCCACTTCCACTCTGGAATGTCTAAAGGCTGTAATAGTCCTGCAAGTCTCTGATGTTCAGCTTTGATCTGCTGACACGTCAGACACTTAGCTACATATTCAATTCCATCATCCTTCATCCCCGGCCACCAATACAAAGTTCTTAAGTCCTGATACATCTTGGTGGTACCGGGATGCAAGGAATACGGGGTGGTATGTGATTCATCCAGAATCTATCGTCTAATAACAACATCCATCGGAACACAAATCCGACCCTTGTATCTTAGCAAGTCCCATGTCGGATATAGAATAGTCCCTATCTACTCTAGCTAGAACCTCTTCTCTAACCTTCACCAACTGTGGCTCTTGTAACTGACTCTCCTTTATCCTCTCTAGGAGAGTAGACTGCAGGGTAATGTTGGCTAACTGGCCCACTACTTATTCAATCCCTGCCCTGGTCATATCCTCAGCTAACTGCCTGGATATCTGTCTCACACTATACAACTGCCCCGGACCTCTCCGGCTTAGGGCATCAGCCACCACATTGGCTTTACCTGGATGATAGAGAATATCACAGTCATAGTCTTTCACCAGTTCCAACCACCGCCTCTGGTTCATATTCAAGTCCTTCTGCGTAAAGAAATACTTGAGGCTCTTATGGTTTGTATATATCTCACACTTCTCCCCATAAAGGTAATGCCTCCATACCTTCAATGCAAAGACCACTGCTGCCAACTCCAAATCATGAGTTGGATATCTCTACTCATAATCCTTTAACTGTCATGATGCATAGGCAATCACCTTCTCTGCCTGCATAAGGACACAACCTAGTCCCTGTCTTGAGGCATCACAGTAGACCATAAATTTCCCCTGACCAGTCAGGAGACTCAAGACTGGAGCGGTAATCAAACGCTGCTTCAACTCCTGGAAGTTGTTCTCACATCTATCTATCCATATAAACTTCTGGTTCTTACGTGTTAACTCTGTCAATGGAGATGAAATTCTGGAGAATCCTTCCACAAATTTCCTGTAGTAACCTGTCAACCCAAGGAAGCTTCTAATCTCTGAGGCATTCCTTTGCCTTGGCCAATTCTTAACAGCTTCAATCTTAGATGGATCCACCTTGATCCCATCTCTACTAACAATATGAGCCAAGAATGTCACATGCGGTAACCAGAACTCACACTTCTTAAATTTCGCAAATAACTCGTGTTCTCTCAGTCTCTGCAAGACTAACCTGAGATGTTGCTCATGCTCCTCCTCTGACTGTGAATAAATCAAGATATCATCAATGAATATGATCACAAACTGGTCTAGATAATCCTTGAACACCCTGTTCATTAGGTCCATAAAAGCTGCCGGAGCGTTGGTTAAACCAAATGACATAACAAGAAACTCGTAGTGCCCATATCTAGTACGGAAAGCTGTCTTAGGTATGTCTTCATCCTTAATTCTCAACTGGTGATAACCAGATCGAAGATCTATCTTTGAGAATACCATTTTACCTTGTAGATGATCAAATAAATCATCTATCCTTGGTAGGGGATACTTGTTCTTAATGGTCAATTTATTCAGTTCTCTATAGTCTATACACATCCTCAGTGTATCGTCCTTCTTCTTCACAAATAACACCGGTGCACTCCATGGTGAGAAACTGGGTCTAATAAAACCCAAATCCAACAACTCCTGTAGTTGTACCTTGAGTTCCCTCAACTCAGCTAGGGCCATTCTATAAGGTGCCCTAGACATTGGCGCTGTCCCTGGTGCCAGCTCAATAACAAAATCAATCTCTCGGTACGACGGAAATCCCGACAGATCCTCTGGAAACACGTCCAAAAATTCACAGACCAACCTAGTCTCTGATGGTCCCACTGGCATGACCTGCGTGGTATCCACCACACTGGCTAGGAATCCTATGCAGCCTTCCTGTAATAGATCCCTAGCCCACAATATCGAGATCATAGGCATTCAGGGTCCATGCACAGTGCCAACAAATACGAAAGGTTCATCACCCTCAAGTTCAAAAGTTACCATCTTTTTCTTACAATCAATGGTTGCTCCATATCTAGTCAACCAGTCCATCCCCAAAATCATGTCAAAATTAGTCATGGCTAACTCTATCAAGTCAACTGATAGCTCTCTACCATCTACCATCACTGGTAAAGACCTAACTCACCTCCTAGAAACCACCAACTCCCAGTGGGTAACAATGTCCCAAACCCCACAGCATAATACTCACAGGGCCTACACAAACTATCAACAACCCTACTAGATACATATGATTGTGTAGCACCAGAATCAATCAACAAAGAATAAGATATGTCAGCACTAGAAAGCTGACCTATGACCATTGAAGGCCTAGCCTCAGCCTCAGCTTGTGTCAGTGCAAATACTTGAGCCGGAGTCGCGCTATCTGGCTTCTTAAGTTCTTCTTTCTTCAGTCTTGGGCAATCCTTCTTCAGATGCCCCACAAGTCCGCATACAAAATAGGCCTTCGCCCGACACTCACCCAGATGACGTCTCTTGCACCTGGCACACTCTGGATATGTCTTCCAGTTCTCATTGCCACCCTGGCGGCCAATCTGCGCACCCTGTGGCCTCCTATCAGGTCTAGGAGCCAAACTGGTATCCAGGGTCTTTCTTTTCTGGTCACTGGGGCCTCCACCCCTACCAACTCCTGAGAAGGGAGGTCCCGTCCTCCTCATACCCCTCCTGGCTGCATTATCATGCCAGATCTTATTCTCAGCACCCTCTGCAGTAAGGGCTCTCTCCACTACCTGAGCATAAGTTGTCACTCCAGGTACAGTGGTGATTCTGACATCCCTGGCTATCATAGGTTGCAGCCCCTGAAGGAATCTTTCCTTCCTTGTCCCATCAGTGGGCACCAAGTCTGGAGCAAACTTGGCTGGTTTGTCGAATTGCAGAGCATACTCAGTCACTGACATATTCCCTTGCAAAAGTTTACTAAACTCCTCGGCCTTTGCAGCTTTAACTGCCTCATTATAATACTTTTCATTGAAAAGGGTTTTAAACTCTTCCCAACCCATAGTAGTTACATTTCTAGTCTGGGACACCACCTCCCACCAGATTCGGGCATCCTCCCGAAACATGTAAGTGGCACAAGCCACCCTTTCATTGCCCACAATTCTCATGATGTCCAAGATGGACGTTATCATAGCCATCCACTGCTCTGCCTTAAGTGGATCTGCGCCACCCTCGAATACCAGAGGGTGTTGCTTCCTGAACCGCTCATATACCAATTCCCAATGGTTCTCCAACTTTGTTTACTACTGTACGGCCAATACTGGAACAGCAGATGGGGCCCCTGAGGCAGCGTTCCCAGCTGGAACCTGTTGTTGCCTCAATTGTAATATCTCCTCATTCTGCCTCTGTAATTGAGCTAGCAAGTCTGCAAGCACCTGTTGCCAGTTCTCAGGGGCTGGCGGAGGGTTCTGACCCTGATCATTACTCTTGGCCTGATTTCCAGCGCTGGCTGGCTCATTGGATTGCCCTGGAAGCATACTTCCAAGTTTATCTGAACAAAATGCTAATAAGCATGTTCTTTGGCATGCATAACCACTTAACAATGTTAATAAACATTTTCCTTAAGCATACTACAGCGCTAATAAGCATCCTCTATCCAGGGTACACATAGAACAGCGCTTTTAAGCGTTTCTGATATTTATCAAGTTCAATGACGCTAATAAGCAATCGTGCAGCATTTCAAATATCTATCATGATAATAAACACGTTCTCAACCTACATGCAGTAGTCAAGGGCCAGGCCCTATCATAATAGCTCATACTTCTTATTCAAACTAGCAGAGAAATCACACATAACTCATTTAAACATGTATACACATAAGTACATTGATAGTTACCCAACCCTAAGTCGAGCTTGTCTTTGGCAGTGAATGTACATGCCCAGTCCAACATCAAGAACCCTTAAACCTTGGCTACTCTGATACCACATTGTAAGGCCCTGCTAATTAGGGTCCATTACCAGGTGTGTTTTGAAACCAGTGCTGGACTTACTAACAAGTCATTTGGACTAAACATGTGATTAACCACTAAGGTTTGGGTACTAAAAACTTTTGATCATTTCATAAACGTTTCCCTTAGGTTAAAGATAAGTTCTTTACATGGGATCCCAAAAACATTAGTTTAAAAGTTTGTTACAAAACTCAGATTACACATTAAGTCGTCCTAAGCGACAAAGCTGGGTTTAACCTTAGTTCTTCTGAGCATCTCGGCCGTGGTGCTCGAGCGGACTGTATATGTACATATCACTGCTAATTCCCTCTGACTCATGGCTGGTTGAGCTTCTCTTTACCTTTACCTGCACCACAAAGCACCTGTGAGCCAGAAGACTCAGCAAGAAAACTTAATCAACAGTTCAGCGAATAAACAACCATCAAACAGTAATAATTGAATCCAATGCATTTATTAAACTCAATTGGAGACCATAGAGTCACCCAAGTGCATGTCACACTTCCTTTCCATTTGTTGGCATCCGAGCCAGTCAAGTGCATGTTGCACTCCCAGGGTGGCCCATCCATGGTGGCCTGCACTCCACGTGTGTTATGCCAATCTTAGCTTATAAACTAAGTCCCTTATGCCCTTGACTTATAAGTCAAGCCACCACGTGCCTCCAACTTATAAGTTGAAGCCTTGAAATTTTTAACTACTATGAATCCTCCAGAGCCCTTCATATTCTCAACTAATAAGTTGATCCCCATTTAACATCCTATTAACACCCTAGTTTATAAACTAAGCTTCAATCAGACATTCAAAACATAATTATTATCATGTTCATCACCTTAACTAAGCTCTATGCATGCATTCACATAACATGTGCAGTTTTCTTACCTTTGGTCCGTATGCGGGTTACTAGCGACAACCCTCCGAGCACGATCCCCTATTCAAGCCCTTAGCGAAAACCTAGTCACAACCGTGATAAAGAAGTTCCCATCAATAACAGGTAAATAACAACTTCCAGACCAACTCTTAGCCTCCGGGACATCGAATTCCGCTTAACGAGAAAGTAGGATCGATCCCGAGCCCAAACGGTTAAGTTTTTAACCTAAAATTCCCATTAAGGTCAATTTTCCCCTTAAGAGCCGCGACCCCTCACAGCAGAGCCGCGGCCACTCATAGCCAAGCCGCGGCCCGCCTCTGATTCCAGAGGCTGGGCCTCTCTGAAAACCAACGCGCGCCGCGCCTGTGCATCCGAGCCCTGCGGGCCTAAAATCCCCTTCGCAGGCTGCGTCTCATCACCACGAACCCAGAATTTTCTGGGTTTTTCCTGCAACCAAACCCAACCAAACTCATCCAATTTCCTCCCACTCCTCCAATATAATTCCCACAACCTATATATTCTTTCTTACCAACAAAACCCAACCAATTATCATAATACAACTTATCAAAATCCCCAAACCCAACCAACCATCTATCAACATGCAAAGACACCATAGCTTTAAATAACCCAACTGAACTAACATGAAATCCTTCAATTCATAACCTTACCTCTGTTATAAGACTCCAATGATAATGGCTTCCAACAATTCCCTGGTTTCAAGCCTTCCCTCCATGCAAAATCCTTCAATTTGATCAAAATCACCAAAGCCCCAAGAGAAACATGTAGAACATGATAGAGAGCAAGAGTGAGCTATTGAACTTCTTTCCTCTAATTTCTCCAAGCTTCTGATAAATTCCCAGCCATCTAAATCCTAACTTTGAATGGGAATGACTAAACTACCCCTTGTCCTAAGCTTATACCTCAAATATCCATAAAGGCAATTTTTCCCTTTGCTTTAAATCCCGCTAACCACGATTACATCCTATAATTCCCGCCACTTCCAATATTCTCACACGGTACCAGCAAATTCCCATTACCCACTATTTCCCGGTAATGTACTAAATTACTAGAATACACAGAACCGGGTATCTAGACCCCGTTGTGACTTTTTCGCTAACTTGCTCATCGGGACCGCCTCTCGTCGAGTAACCCAAATATATCCACATAATAATTTGGTCTCAATCACACAAGCACATATTCACATTTATACCCCAAACGGGTCAAATTGCTAATATACCCTTCTTAGAAGAAACGGGCCCACATACACATATTTAATATCTTTAAAATACAAACATAATTATATTATAATATAATTCACATAATAACTCAATTACTGCCTCCGGCCCCCTAATCCAGGCACTAAGCCTTATTAGGAAATTTGGGATGTTACATCTGGTTACTGAAGAACTTGTCGTAGCGGTTGATAGGTTAGGACTCGGATCGAGGGAGCTTGGAATGATGGACGCAACTTTCAAGAGGCGATTACTAAAAAATAGGCTAGTTTTTCAAGAAGGGGATACCTAGAGTCCACACCTACTAGCCTTTTACTGATATAGTACACAGGGTGTTGTATGTTGTTTTCTTCTTTCACCAAAACAATGCTGATTGCATGCCCGGTGAATGCCAAATAGATGAATAGTACTTCACCATCTATTGGCTTTGGTAGGACCAGAGGTTGAGCGAGATGCTCCTTCAAGGCTTGGAAATCTTTCTCATATTCCTCGGCCCATTGGTTCTTCTTGCTGCCCCTCAGTAAGTTAGAGAAGGGGACACACTTGTCCGTAGACTTCGATATTAACCTACTGAGGGCAGCTACTCTTGGGCATTGGCAATTTGAATGGTAAGGACCAGAGGGTCACTGTGGGGCTACCTCACATGCCTGGTGTCATCCTCCATAAAAGTGAGAGTTTCACTTTCATACTTTGGATTTTTTGGAGACCACTCCTCGACTTCCATGTACTGGGAAGACTCCCCTACCTCATGTCTTAGGGTCCTTGCATATCGCTCATGAGCATTGTTACTGCTGGCTACTATGTGGGGTCCACGATCGCTGCCTCCAGTTGTGGACTCCTTTGCCTTCGGAACTCCGGATTCCTGCTCGGGGTTTCCGTCTTGACTCGATACCTCGAGAGTTTTCCTGATCAGAGGAGAAACTCTGTCTTATCCTTCAACTATTTGCACTTGTTTGTGTCGTGCCCATAGCCATTATGGAAACGACAATACTTGTTCTTGTCCCTCTTTCCTTTTGAGTGCAAGGGTGGTGGCTTTCGGTATGGTACCTCCTTGTATGTTGCCAAGAAAATCTCAGCCCTTGTTTTAGTCAGGACAGTATAGTTGGTGAACCTGGGCTGGTAGGGCTGATGCTTAGGCTATTTGTCGGTTGGTGCTGGCTTAGCCTTCATTTCTCCACTCTGCTCGGCTCCTGAGGTACTCCTCTTCTTACTGTTTCCCACATTGCTGCACTGAGGGTTTGCATCGTTCTTGCCTTCCTTGATAGTGGTTTGATTGTCTATTCCTTTTTCTTCCTTCATGATAGCGTCACCTAGCTTCATGTATTTGTCGGCCTGGTCCAGGAACTCTTGCAAGGTGTTGATGGGGTTCTTGTGTATGCTATCCCACAAGGGACTATGATAAATCATTCCTACCGAGATGGCAACGAACTTCCCTTCTCCTAATGTGGATTCTCGGTTTGCTTCTCTTGTGAATCTTTGTATGTATTCCTTCAAGGATTCATCCTTCCCTTGCTTGATGTCAGCTAGCTGATTGATATACACCGGTTGAATCCATCTGGCACTAAAGACCTTGCAAAATTCCTTCTTGAACTGCTCCCAGGAAGTGATGAATCCAGGTTTGAATTTCCAATACCATTCTTGAGCTGAGTCAGAGATAGTGGTAGGGAATACCTTGCACCTATAATCATGCTCCACACCAAGTAACTCCATTTGATCCTCGAACTTTCCAATGTATCGCACTAGGTCCTCCTTCCCAGTGCAAGTTGGATGTGTCAGCATCTTGTACTTTGGTGGTGGTTGAGCGGCTTGGATCTTGGCATTGAAGGGACCTCCACTTTCATGAGTCAGCTCAATATCAGAAGGTTTCTTTATCAGGCCCTGAACAGCCATGGTGAATAAATCTATTTGAGCCTACACTGTTGATGGGATCGATGCTCCAGGTGGGGTAGACGTCCCTCGTCCCCCTCTTGAGCACTAGTTCTCCTGTTGATTACCTCCCTCAGATCATGAGGTTGTGCATATTTCCCGAGCCTATCGAACATGGTATTGGTGTTGTTCATCCGTTTTTTTCCCTTGCGTGGCTGAGGGTGTAGGGGTGGTAGGTCTCCCTTGCTCTTGTCGGTGCGATCCTACACCTAAGCCTCTCCTCCTACATGACTATGAGACTATGAGCGGCCATTTCCATTCCTGCCATGCCTCTCAGATGTCTGACCTTTCTCTCCTATGTCGTTTCATCTATCCTCCTAGGAGGGGACCTTCGGGTTGGTAACACTCTTACTCTGAGATGAAGTGTTATTCTTCTTAGTCATGGAGGAGGCAGTCTTAGATTGCGTCTCTTCATCCTGTCTCTGAAAAAGTGGCTCTGAGAGCATCCTTGGGGTTCGACTCCTCCCCTGGCACTCCCTGTTATTGCTGTCTCGCATCCCTGCTACTTTGGCCTAAGCCTCCCTCA
This sequence comes from Humulus lupulus, assembly GCF_963169125.1. Classification (NCBI taxonomy): domain Eukaryota; kingdom Viridiplantae; phylum Streptophyta; class Magnoliopsida; order Rosales; family Cannabaceae; genus Humulus; species Humulus lupulus. The sequence goes on from NC_084799.1 coordinate 58,028,630, forward strand.
TCGCCTGAGCAGCAGCTTCAATGTTAGCTCAGGCTAACTAGGTAGCCACCTCCAGGGCCACAGCAGCCTTCTGATGCCTCCGGTCAGTTTCTTGCTCCCTCTATATCATCCTCTAGATTTGCTCATCTATCTTCTACAGTTTTCATTCCATAGTCTCCCTCTGGAGGGAAATTTCTACAGGAAAAGCCTCTTGTCTCGCCAGAAATTGCGCCATCTCCTCCTGGTGAGCATCCTGTGGATCTTCCGCATCAGGTTGATCTCAAACCTCCACCTGAGGTTCATTCACTGGATCGATGGGATCCTAAGTGGTGGAATCCCTCGGAGTCGTGTTCTTCGTCTGACTGGGGTTTGGAGGTACCGTAAAGCTGATGAAAGTGTGTTTCTTGATTTAATACTCTCAATGAAAGCACCAAAATGTTGACCTGTGAAATTGGCCAACGGTCGTATGTACGGTATACGACACATTTTGAACGAAATAAATATAAATATACGACAGAGTACAATTATCTAAACAAACACACATAAATTTATAGTGGTTCAGCCCTGTTTTGGTGAACAATAATAACCTAATCTACATAGTCTTTAGTATTTAATCACTTAATTGACAATTACAAATATGAACTGAAGGGTTCACTCGTCACAATTTTTTCCTGAGTCTCTCCTCCAAAAACATACGTGCCAAAGAATTGTCCAAAACCAACCCCCTTAAATGAAGATCTGGGTCCTTTATTTGTAGTACCCAGGGGTTGTTACATGCTCAACAAAATTGGGGATTGTGGTTTGGTACACGATCATTGTGAGTGGAGATACGTGTCGACCTCGCCATGATTATGAGATCGTGGGTCTTCTCGTTGTTTCTTTGGATCGTGTTTAACGATGCACGTTTGAAACCTTCGGGAAAACGCTAAGTCTTGGTTGGTCTATGAGACTTAGGTGTTAGGCCTGATGACCCTTTAGAGCTTAGGTGCTAGGCCTGCTGATCTTCTGGGTGCTAGGCCTACTAATCTTCTGGGTGCTAGGCCTGATAACCTTCTAGGTGCTAGGCCTGATGACCTTCTGGGTGTAGGCCTGTTAATTTCAGCTTGAACGAGCGTGAACTTTATCCAGCAAAGTGTATTAGGGAGTTTAGGCTGACCACCCAATTAAGAATAGGGTGGGCCGACCACCCCATGCAGCTCTTGAGCATGCTAGGCTGACCACCCCTCGAGGTTGGGGTCAGGCCGACCACCCCTAGGAGGATTAGGCCTGGTCGACTTCCCTATAGTTCCGGGACCTATCCATTTTTGTTCATCGGTCTTTTGTCAATACTCTGCCGTTTTTCCATGAATTGTGATGCCACTCTGCGCTTTCTCATTCACCACGTCATCTCTTAAATTTTGAGGGATAACAATGTACCCACACTTAACCATTCAAATTAAAAAGAACGAAAAAATGACAATAATTCTTATTACTTCTCCCTCTTACATATCCCAAGGACTAACACTATGTTTGGTAGGATAGAGGGAGAATAGGGAAGACGGAGAGTTGATGAAGTATGGAGAATATAATTATTTTAAGTTCTTTGGTAGAAACATGGAGTAGAGGATTGATAAATGACTATTTATATATGAAATTATTATATTATTCTTGTTATCCCCATTTCCTGCCTTGGGCCCGGGACAGTGGTCCAGGCCCACACTTTGGGAAATTGGATTTAGGCCCGGCCCAAGCCCACTTAGCAGGGGAATGACCGGGAACGACGACCCAAGTGTGGGTCCAGACCCGGACAATGTCCAGGATGGATGATCCAGGACCATAGTCCGGGAGACGAATAGCCAGTTGGGGGTTACAATCGAGGTGTACGCAAATCAGTCTCGGATCCTGGTAACCGATCCGGGCCTGCAGTAAATGAAGAGGGACAGAGGTAAACGAACCCGGGTCAAGTCCTCCCGGTTAGCAAGAAAAAGCATCCGTGACCCTGAAGTCGCCCCACGACGCGTGGGGGTTGTCCCCATTTTCACCTGCGGAAAAGGCCACCTCGGGATTGCACACCGCTGGTTCAGACCTACACTGCCAGTGCACTGACTACTTTGTCCCCTGAATCTGCCTCGTAACTCGGAATGCCTAGACCAAAAGCCCCATTTTGTCGGGCGAAATATAGTTCTTGGGCTGCCCCATTGGGCCTTGATAATTCTTAGTCTTTTGTATTTTTATCCTTTGTATTGGGCTTCTGCCAGAGAAGCCAAGGGTACCCATATCCTTGATGGGCCCAGGTCATGCCCGGCCCAAGCCCAGTGCTCCTGTGGGCCTATAAATACAGGTGATAGAGCACTGGAGAAGGGATCTCTCTCCGACTGATATACAGTTACTCTGTCAAAACATAGAGAAAAACTCCATTGTAAAAGAATTTCCAAGCTCTAATACAATTGACTCATGGACAAAGGCTCATTAATGCCCCAACCACGTAAAAATCCTGTTTTTATCTTCTAAATTCCATATCATTAATCTCGCGTATTTTTCATTAATATAGTTTCCGAAAATCTCGATAAACATTTTGGTGCTTTCATTGAGAGCTGAAGAAAGCTAGCGCTAACGTCAAACCCTACTACAATGGTGAATACAAGACACACCACTTTCGACCCTACTAACCTAGAGCAGGGCAATGGAGAGTCGTTGCCTTCCCAGCCTCTTCCTCATAATCCGCCTGAGAGCGCTCCTCCTCAAACATCTCACCTTGACGAGTCCCAAGACTATGAGGGTGGGACAGAGTACGAAGAGGAGAACGAGGAGGAGTATTATGAAGAGGAGGAGAAAGAGGGGGAATACCACGACGAAGCTACGGATCCCGAGATCCCAGGAGGAAATCCCAACCAGCAGGACTTGGAGGTGACTAGGCTCAGGCAGCAAGTCCTGGACCAGGAGGCCAGGATTGCTGAGCAGGCAGAGGCGCATCGGCGGATGCAAGAATCCCTCCAGGCCCTGCAGGCATTCATATCCGTATAGGGTCCAGCGACCAGTCTCCCAGCTGGCCCTCTTTCGGGAGCGCAACAGCCCGCTCCGCAAGCCAGAGCCGGAGTCCCCGAAGACGTGAGGCTAGCCCTTCCCCCGGAACAATTTCCTGAGCCAGTCCCAGGAAACCCAGACCAGGAGAAAAAGAAGGCTGGGGGAAAGACCAAAAAGAAAGACACCCCCGTCGTGAAAGCTGGCACCTGTTCCCAGTCGCTCCCTAGGAAAGAGAAGGTGCGCCCCATCCCAGGACGAGGCCACCCGACTGATCTGTATGGGACGCGGTTGCGGGATGCGCAGACCCGGCACGCCCCAGGGTGAGACGGAAGGGAAAGGTCTATGTACCCCAGTTCCTCGGTAAACAAAAATCGCCGGCAGCGTCCACATAGCGAAGAGCGCCATACCCGTAGTTTAGGGGACGATACGTCCCAGATAGACCTACACGACGGACTGAACGCTCGAAAAGAGGGGGCCCTTAAGGAAAAGATCTTCCCCTGATGTGGCGACCTTAGAAACAACATCAATGATAGGAGGAATGAAATAATCCCCTGGATGGCACGACCAAGCAGCTCATGGAGCAGCTGGCCGCTTTTAAAAAGGTCACGAACCGTTTGGTCCGCAAGCAGGAAGAAGCAGATACCGACTCCGATGAAGAGGACAAAGAGCCCTGCACGAGGCACATCCTGGACACTGTGCTCCCCAAGGGGTTCAAGATGCCAAGCCTCACTGCCTATATCGGAAACACCAACCCCAAGGATCATCTGTCCCGGTACAACCGGCTTATGATCGTGGCCCACGTTAGTGATGACAGCAAATGCCCCTGTTTTTCGATCACTCTAGGTGGTCTCGCCGAGGAGTGGTGGAAGAGACTTAAGCCGGGATCCATCCAATCCTGGTCAGGGCTGCAGTCGGCGTTTTGCAAGTAGTTCATGGCCGCCATTAGGATGGATATGCAAATCAGCGCCCGAATTTAAAGTCCGCAGATCCTGATACATCTTTGTGGTACCCGGATGAAGTGAGTACGGTGTCATATGAGACTCATCCAGTATGTCTCGTCTGATCCCCTCATCAGCTGGAACACAAATCCGTCCCTGATACCAAAGTAAACCAACCTTAGAAACAGAATAGTCCTTAGCTACTCCTGCTAAGACATCCTCCCTAACCCTTTGTAATTGAGTGTCTACCAACTGCCATTCTCTGATTCGCTCTAGCAGGGTCGATTGCAGAGTAATACTAGCCAACCGGCCTACCATCAACTCTATCCCTGCACTAACCATCTCATCAGCTAACTCCCTTGAGATCTGGATAGAACTATACAACTGACCTGGACCTCTCCGGCTCAATGCATCTGCCACCACATTGGCTTTTCCCGGATGGTAAAGAATATCACAATCATAATCCTTTACCAACTCTAGCCAACGCCTCTGTCTTATGTTCAGGTCCTTCTGTGTAAAGAAATACTTCAGGCTCTTATGGTCAGTGTATACCTCACACTTCTCCCCATACAAGTAATGTCGCCAAATGTTCAACGCGAATACCACCGCTGCTAACTCCAAATCATGGGCAGGATACCGCTGCTCATAGTCCTTCAGCTGCCGTGATGCATAAGCTATAACCTTCTCATTCTGCATCAACACACAGCCTAAGCCCAACCTCGATGCATCACAGTAAACAACAAACTTCCCTTCCCCCGACGGAAGACTCAACACTGGCGCTGTAATAAGTCGTCGCTTCAACTCCTGAAAACTGTCTTCACACTTGTCCGACCAGATAAACTTCAGATTCTTCCGTGTCAGTTCTGTCATCGGTGATGCTATCTTCGAGAAGCCCTCTACAAACCGTCTGTAGTAACCTGCTAACCCAAGGAAACTCCGCACCTCCGAGGCGTTCCTTGGCCTCGGCCAATCCCTAACTGCCTATATCTTAGATGGATCCACCTTAATCCCATCTGCACCTACGATATGCCCAAGGAATGTCACTTCGGGTAACCAAAATTCACACTTCTTAAACTTGGCGTACAACTGATGCTCCCTCAACCTCTGAAGAACCTGTCGAAGATGAAACTTGTGCTCTACCTCTGAACTGGAATACACCAAGATGTCGTCGATGAAGACAATAACGAATTGATCCAGGAAATCCTTGAACACCCTGTTCATTAGGACCATAAAAGCTGCTGGGGCATTGGTCAAACCAAAAGACATGACCAAGAACTCATAGTGCCCATACCGCGTTCGGAAAGCCGTCTTAGGTATGTCCTCATCCTTGATCCTCAGCTGGTGATAACCAGAACGAAGATCAATCTTTGAGAACACCGTCTTACCCTGCAGCTGATCGAACAAGTCATCAATCCTTGGTAGGGGATACTTATTCTTGATAGTTAACTTGTTCAATTCCCGATAGTCGATGCACATTCTCAGAGTCTCGTCCTTCTTCTTCACAAACAAAACTGGAGCACCCGATGGTGAGTAGCTAGGCCTAATGAACCCCAAATCCAGAAGTTCCTGCAACTATATCTTTAATTCTTTCAATTCCGCCGGTGCCATTCTATATGGTGCCCTTGACACCGGCTCTGTCGCTGGTGCCAACTCAATAACAAACTGAATTTCTCTACGCGGCGGTAATCCAGGCAAATCCTCAGGAAACACATCTAAGAACTCACAAACCAATCTGGTCTCCTTCGGTCCTACTGGTGAGACCCTGGTGGTATCCACCACACTAGCCAGGAAGCCTATACATCCACCCTATAACAAATCTCTGGCTCTCAACGCAGATATCCTGGGTACGCGGGGTCCATGCATTGCTCCCACAAAAATAAAGGGATCCTTGCCCTCTGGTTCAAAAGTCACCATATTTTTCCTGCAGTCAATGGTAGCTCCATATCTAACCAGCCAATCCCTACCTAGAATCATATCAAAATCTACCATACTCAACTCAATCAAATCTACTGACAACTCCCTACCATCAACTATCACTGGCAAGGCTCTAATCCACCTTCTAGATACTACCAGTTCTCCTGTAGGCAATAGAGTCCCAAACCCTGAAGTACTATACTCACTAGGTCTACACAATCTATCAATCACCTTATCAAATACAAATGAATGCGTAGCACCAGAGTCAATCAACACAGTAAAAGGAATGCCAGCACTAGAAAGCTGACCTGTCACTACCGAGGGACTAGCCTCGGCCTCCGCCTCTGTCAGGGTGAACACTCGAGCTGGAGTCAAGCTGTCCACCTTCCCTATCTCTCCCTTTTTCACTGTCGGGCAATCCTTCCTGAGGTGTCCCACCACCCCGCACAAATAGCAGGCCTTAGCCCGACACTAGCCCCGATGGCGTCTCTTGCACCTCGTGCACTCCGAATAAGTCCTCCATGAATCACCGCCTCCCTAACGGCCACCCTGAGTACCCCGACCTCCCCTATCAGGACCAGGAGCGATCGGAGCATCAGGAGTCTTTCTCTTCAAATCACTGGGGCCTCCGCCCTACCAGAACCAGAATATGGAGGCACCACCCTGCAGCCCTCCCTTCTCACAGCACTCTCTCTCCATATCTTGTTCTCCTCTTCCTCAGCGGTAAGAGCCTTCTCCACAGCCTGGGCATAAGTTGTTCCTCCAGGTGCTGTGGTAATTCTCACATCTCGGGCTATCATAGCATTCAGCCCTCTAATAAACCTGTCCTGCCTGGCTGCATCAGTAGGCACAAGATCTGGTGCGAACTTCGCAAGTCTGTTGAACTTCAAGGCATATTCTGTAACTGTCATACTGCCCTGAACCACCCCCACGAACTCATTCACTTTTGCTTCCCTGATGGCAACATTCTAATACTTCTGATTAAACAAGTCCTTAAACCCTTCCCAAGTCAATACAGAAACATCTCCGGTCTGTGATGCCACCTCCCACCAGATTCGGGCATCCTCCCTCAGCATATAAGTGGCACAGGCCACTCTGTCATGTCCTTCTACCCTCATGAAATAAAGTATGGTAGTGATCATAATCATCCACTGCTCAACCTTCAGTGGATCTGGTCCTCCCTTAAAGATCGAGGGTTGTTGCTTCCTGAACCGCTCATACAACGGTTCCCACTTGTTCCCAACCTCAACTGGTTGCGCTACCGGTACCATTGCAGGTGGCACAATAGGGGCAACACTCCCAGATGGAGCCTACTGCAGGATTCGAATCTGCTCATCTTAGCTCTGAAGCCGAGCCTGCATGTCGGCCATTAACTGTTGCCAGTTCCCAGGGACTGGCGGAGGGGTCCGGCCCTGGTCATCATCTCTAGCCCCAGACCTGCCGGCTAGTCGCGTGGATTTTCTTGAACGCATAACTATTCAAGTCAATCTGCAATCAACGACTCAACAATTAGGCTATGATGACAAGGTAATGATCCTTCCATGATCCATCACTGGAACTCCAATCATTCACAAGCAATCAAAGTATAGCAATTTATCCAGATATTCATTCACATACACAGCAGTGCTAATAAGCATGCCTCAATAGCATCATACAATAGTCAAGGGCCAGGCCCTATCAGTAACTCATGCTCCCTATTCATCAAACAGATATCAATAATCATATCTCACTCAAATCATTTAAACACATAGTCATGCATACACAATTACCAAACCCTGAGTTGAGCTTGTCTCTCACGGCGAATGTACATATCCAGCCAGTCTTCAGGACCCATAAACCTAGAATGCTCTGATACCAAGTTGTAACGCCCTGGATAGCCAAGACCGTTACACTATGTGTTTATAAAGTGCTAGACTTGCTAATCAAGTCATTTAATTTAAAACGTGTTACTGAAACTATAAAGGAACTAGGGTTCAAACATTTAGGTCTTAAAAGCCACATTTATCATAAGAAACATTATCTGTTTACACGGGATCCCAAAAACATTGAGTTCAAAGACCGTTTACAAAAGTCATAAGATTTAGATACAATATCAAGCCATATTAAGGCAAAGCAGACAGTTAGGCAATCCCTGTCTTGATCCACTCCTCGAACATGGTGATCGAATAGCTGGCTATGTACATTCAACCCCGCAGCTCTCCATCTTAGGATTGGTCCAACTTCCCTTTGCCTTTACCTGCACCACGTAGCACCCGTGAGCCAAGGCCCAGCAAGAAAACACAACAGCAGAGCATAAGCAATCAACAGACAAATCAATATTTCATATTGCATCACATATTCTCAACCATATAAGTATTCAGTATAATCAAGTATTCCACATGCTAAACATATCATATATCAGTTCACAAATGATAACTAGGGCTAGCGCCCTCAGGCTGCTCCCTCCACTATCCCACTGACTCCGGCCCGCTTAAACCGAGCTCAGTGAATATTAAGCTGTCCTCGACTACCAGTGGTTGAGCCGCGCCCTGTGCGCAAATATAATGTACGGCACCCTTAGGCCGCTTTTACATGTCCCATGGCATAATACCATCATTGACACGATACAAATATCGGGAGCACTTAGTCCCAACACAATCATATAACCGGGTGCAGTTTTCTTACCTTTCGATACGCTAGCTTTGATCACTCGACTCCTTGAGCACGATCCCCCTCGAGCCCTAGCGCTCACCTAAACACAACGATAGGCCAAAGTCATCATCGATCCTCAAGTTCAAAACCTAGCCTCGGGGCCAATCCCGAGCCCCCGGGAAGTCCTAGTTCCACCAAACAAGGTGGTGGAACCAAACCCCAAACCCTTGCAAATAACCCTAAAATCCCTTTCTGAAAGCAGGGCAGCGCTACAACGCTCATTGGAGGGCGCTACAGCACTACAAACAGAAGCAAAATCCCCTCAGCATGCATGGCCTAGCGCTACAGCGCCCAAAGGCTAGTGCTGCAGCGCTAGTGACAGACAGACCAACACCAGTTTTCCTTTCCTACGATTTCCTCGAACCAACCTCAACCAAAACTTCTCCAAACCTTTACCAAACTCAAAAACAACCTTATGAACATACTCCACTCATCCCAAGCACCCCAAATACTCAAAACCCAATCACATGCATCTCTAATCCCAAAATTCACCATAGCTGACCCTATACTCAGAACTCAACATAAACCAGTCAAAACATAAAAGTCTAGAGCTCAGAACTTCATAACTTTTAATGGAATTCGACCTCATGTTGTCTCTAGACCTCCTTGGCTTGCTTTTCCTCAACCCTTGGCTCCAACTTCCCTAAATTTCCCCATCAACACAGCTTAGATAACTTAGTTAAGAACCAAAACCAGAACTGAAGAGACTTACAGAATTTTACCTCAAGTGTTGGTGAGTTCTTGCTAAACTTCTGCCAATTCCTTAAACCTAGCTTAAGATCCTTGATGCTCAGCCTAACCCAGCTCTCCTCTGAACTTTGCTCCAAAAATCCTCAAGAAACTGATGAAGGAAGCATAAACCGACCTTAGAAAGCTCTCTTTATTTTCTCCCTTTCTTTTTCTTCCTTTTCCTTCTTTTCTCCCTTCCTTTCTTTCAGACTTCTATTACTTTCTACAATTCCCACTAACATAAAGCCTCAGCATATCTATCCCTTGCAAGCCAAATGACCTTAATACCCTCCCCTTTATTTCTAACCCTTTAATCCACTTATGGGCATTTTAGTCATTTGACCTAATTCCCGCTAATTCCTCGAGTGTCTCTAATATTTCCCGCTTAATTCTCGATACCTAATTAATCACCAATAATATTCCTCAATGTCAAGATAGACTCCAGTATACTCACTAAATTCCCATTTATACCCCTAGGCTCACCCCGAGCCGGGTATAAATCCCCGCCATGACTTTCTTGCTACTTTGCTCACTAGGATCGTCTTGAGTCACAGATCACAGATATATCCACATGATAATGTGGTCTCAACAATTATCACATATATCAAAGCAGTTATGCCCATAATGGCCAAAATTACAATTATGCCCTTCTAACCTAATCGGGGCCTAAATGCATACTAATACACATAGCCATGCATCACAAATATTCAATTAGTCATATAACATGCTTTAAATCATAATCATGCATCTTACTCATTCAAATCACACATAATTCCAACTATGCCCTCCAGGCACACTAATCAAGGACCTTAAGCCTTATTAGCAAATTTGGGTCGTTACACCGGGCTTGTCAGCAGGTCCTGGGCAACCCACGGTTCAGGGTGCGCCCAGGGCATATTTGCCTCAGGGAGGATATGCGCAGGGTCCGATGGTGCAAACCCCTCAGGGGGCCCCCGTCGCGTAAGCACCTGGCCCTGGAATGCCTTATCCATTCGGGACGACACCCCCTCGCGTGGACGGACATGTGGCCACCATCTCGGGCAGACCTCACCTAGGAGGGTCGTCCAGGAATGATCAAAAGCGTTACCTAACTGAGCTGGACCACGATCAGGAGGTGTGCGCCCTTGTCCAGGCCCCGGCTCAGCGCCTGAAGTTGATGAACCTCCCTATCACCTTCACGGAGGACGACGCCCGCAACGTCCATTTCCTGCACCATGACCCGCTGGTCATAGATGCGCAGATCGCCAACAAGTTGGTGTCCTGTGTGCTGGTGGATGAGGGGAGCTCCGTCAACATCCTATTCAAGCCTGCCTTCACCGCGATTGGCTTGACTGAAGTAGATCTGGCATCGTGCCCAGCCCAGATCTATGGCTTCAATAGAGACGCGTGACTCCCTATGGAGAAGATCCAGTCGCCCGTAACATTGGGGAGTGAGTTGCAGCACTCGTTCAAGTTCTGCACCTTCGTAGCGGTGGATTGCCCCACTGCGTACAATGTCATTTTTGGTCGGCTCGCATTAGTTGAGTTCGGGGCTATCACCTCCATCCGTCATCTTTGCATGAAGTTCCCTTGCAACAACGGAGAGGTGGGGACTGTCCGGGGAGATCAGAAGAGCGCTCGAAAGTGCTATCACGTGTCCACTCGACCAATATACATGGTCCGGGACGAGCCCTTCGAGGACATCGTCGACCTAGTTCCTCCCCCACCTGCTGAGAGAGTGATCCGGGAAAAAGATGATCTAGACCCAAGGATAGGGGACGACTGCGTCCTGGAGCCCATGGACGAGATTAAGGAGGTGTGCATTAGCGACACTGATCTGGCCAGGGTCATCCAGGTCGGGAAAAATCTACCGGCAGAGGTCCGGGCCGCCATAATCGCCTAAGTTAAGGAGAACCAGGATATTCTAGCCTGGTCTCACTCGGATATGACGGGGATCGACCGCAACATCATCTGCCACGCATTGAGTATCGACCCGAACGCGACCCCGGTCCGCCAAAATTGGAGGCCCTTGGGAACGGAGAGGGCCGAGGCCCTTAAGCTGGAAGTAGAGAAGCTGTCCTCAATCAACTTCATATGCGAGGCTGTATACCCCATGTGGCTGGCCAACCCCGTTCTGGTGCTGAAACCGAATGGGGCGTGGAGAACATGCATCAATTTCACGGATCTCAACAAGGCTTGTCCGAAGGATTGTTTCCCGCTTCCCCGGATCGACCAAATGGTGGATGCGACATCCGGATACGAGATCTTAAGCTTCATGGACGCTTACTCCGGCTACAATCAGATCTTAATGCATGTGGCAGACCAGGAGCACACCAGTTTCCAAACCGACAAGGGAATCTATTGCTACATCGTTATGCCCTTCGGGCTGAAAAACGCCGGGGCAACCTGTCAAAGGCTTGTCAATCGAATGTTCCGGGCCCAGCTGGGGCAAAACATGGAAGTCTATATCGACGATATGCTGGTCAATTCCAAGACATCCGGGAAGCATTTGGACGACCTGACCGAAGCTTTCGCATGCATTCAGAAGTACGGGATGAAGCTGAATCCCAAGAAATGTACTTTCAGCGTGGCTTCGGGGAAGTTCCTGGGCTTCATAGTGAGCTTCCAGGGAATAGAAGCCAATCTGGATAAGATCAAGGCACTGATTGATATGCCCTCTCCCCGGAAGCATAAGGACGCGCAAAGTCTGACCGGGCGGATAACCACCTTAAGCCGTTTCGTCTCCAAGGCCACGGACAAATGCATCCCGTTCTTCAACGTCCTTTGAGGAAGCCAGCAGTTTGAATGGTCAGTCGAATGCGAAGAAGCTTTTCGAAAACTGAAAGAGCACCTGGCCCAAGCGCCGATCCTGGCAAAGTTTGTGGACGGGGAGCCTTTGTACTTCTATCTGGCAGTGACCGAACACGCGATCAGCGCCACATTGGTACGGGAGGAGGAAAGGACCCAGCTCCCGGTGTACTACGTGAGTAAACGATTGTTGCGCGTTGAATCTCGGTATCCACGAATCAAAAAGCTGACTTTTTGCCTGCTGATGGCGTCCCAAAATCTCCAGACTTACTTCCAGGCCAACGCCATAAAATTCCTGACCAACCACCCCCTGTGGCAAGTGTTACAGAAGCCCAAGTCATCGGGAAGGCTCCTAAAGTAGGCCATGGAACTAAGTTAGTTCGATATAGCCTACACTCCTAGGGTATCCATCAAGGGGCAAGCCTTAGCCGACTTCATCGTGGAGTGTTCCGAGATATCCCAGGAAGGCGATCCCGTGACCCTCGCAGCGCCCGTGTGGAAAGTGTTCGTGGACTGGACCTCGAATGAGAATGGGGCCGGGACCGGGATCATCTTGGTATCACCCAAGGGACACCAATTGCAAAACGCCCTGCGTTTCCAGTTCAAGGCATCGAACAACGAAGCTGAGCACGAATCCGTGCTGGGCGGGCTGCGCCTGGCCTGGGAGTAGGGGCCACGAACCTGGAGATCTACAGCGATTCCCAGCTGGTCGTCAGGCAAGTCCCGGGGGAGTATCAAACCAAAGGAGAGAGAATGACGGCTTATGTGACTCAGACGAGAGAGATGTTGCAGGCGTTCAAAAAGCACTCCATCCGCCAGATCCCCAGAGAGCAAAATGTGTTCGCAGACACACTAGCAAAGCTGGCCACCGATGCCGAAGCAGAACTGGCCGGGCTAGTCCTCGTCAACCATCTCCCCATCCCAAGCATCCGAGCCTCCGCGGTCAACAACATTGATCACTCCACGTCTTGGATGGGACCTCTTATCCACTATCTGACAACTGGTGAGATGCTAGCAGACAGAGCCGCGGCCAGGAAGCTTCAGTACCAGGTCCACCGATATGTCATGATGGATGTAAAAATCTATCGTCGGGGGTTATCCATGCCTTACCTCAGGTGTGTGTCTAGGACAAAACTAAGCGCCATCATGCATGAAGTGCACAAAGGCTTTTGCGGAGATCATACAACCGGGCCCAGTCTGTCCAAAAATATTCTGCGCCAAGGATACTTCTGGTCGACCATGAAGAAAGATTGTATTGATTACGTCCGCAAGTGCGAACAGTGCCAAAGATACTCGAAGGTCCCGCGGGCCCCGCCGACACAGATAACCTTGATGACTAGCCCCTGGCCTTTCACGGTGTGGGGGATCGATCTGGTAGGATCGCTCCCGACCGGGAAAGGAGGAGTGAAATACACCATCGTGGCCGTGGACTACTATACCAAGTGGGTTGAGGCGGAGCCCATGAACACGATCACTTTGAAGAAGGCCCTGGATTTCGTCATCAACAATATAGCGTGTCGGTACGGCCTCCCCTACAAAATTGTATCTGATAACGGGAAGCAATTCGACAGCATCCGCTTCACAGATTTTTGTGAAAGACATGGCATCGTCAAAAGCTTCTCCGCGGTCGCCAGGCCCCAAGAAAACGGGCAAGCGGAAGCCGTCAACAAAATCTTGAAAGGGACGCTAAAGAAAAAACTCCAGGCCTGCAAGAGCAAATGGCCCGAAGAGCTGCCCCACGTGTTGTGGGCTTACCGGACCACTGAGAGGACATCCACTGGGCACACCCCTTACTCCATGGTCTATGGATGCGAAGCTATCATCCCCATCGAAACGACCATCCTGTCTCACCGAAGAGACACGTATGATCCCGCCCAGAACCACGCCTTACTCCAGGAATCACTAGATCTCATCGAGAAGATCCGGGAGGAGTCGCAAGTACAGCTAAAGATGTACCAAGGCAAGATCGCACGACATTTCAACTCAAAAGTAAAAAGCTGAAGGTTCGAAACTGACGACGTAGTCCTGCGAAGACTTTTCCCTGCTACTCAAGATCCGGGAGTAAGGGTTCTGGGCTCGAATTGGGAAGGGTCGTACGAGATCCAACACAATGTGTGCCCCGGAACGTACTGGTTAAAGCGGCTCGATGGCTCGGAAGTCCCAAGTGCCTGGAACGCGAAGCATCTCCGTAAATACTATCAGTAGTCAGGAGAACGTGTTCCAATTTTGTATTTTCGTTGTAAATAATGTACGCCTCAGAGCGATCCCTTGAATAATAAAAATGGCGTGTGCAAAATTCCATAAAGAAACGTTATCAATCAATGAAAATATTACTCAAGTGACCCCAGACCAGTCTCCGCTCACTTGTGGGGGGTATCCCGGGTATGAGCAAATACCAGGTGGGGCGCAAGCCTCAGCCTGGTCCCACCCCAGACGAACGATGTTCGGGGGTATAAATTAAAAGAGGACCAAGCCTCAGGCTGGTCCCACCCTGAACGAATGATGTCCGGGGGTATAAATTAAAAGAGGAGCAAGCCTCAGGCTGGTCCCACCCCGGACGAATGATGTCTAGGGGTATAAATTAAAAGAGGACCAAGCCTCAGGCTGGTCCCACCCTGGATGAACGATGTCCGGGGGTATAAATTAAAAGAGGACCAAGCCTAAGGCTGGTCCCACCCCGGACGAACGATGTCCAGGGGTTTAAATTAAAAGAGGACCAAGCCTAAGGCTGGTCCCACCCTGGACGAACGATGTCCGGGGGTATAAATTAAAAGAGGACCAAGCCTCAAGCTGGTCCCACCCCGGACGAACGATGTCCGGGGCTATATATTAAAAGAGGACCAAGCCTCAGGCTGGTCCCACCCCGGACGAACGATGTCCAGGGGTATAAATTAAAAGAGGACAAAGTCTCAGGCTGGTCCCACCCCGGACGAATGATGTCTGGGGGTATAAATTGAAAGAGGACCAAGGTTAAGTCTGGTCCCACCCCGGACGAACGATGTCCG
Source organism: Humulus lupulus (assembly GCF_963169125.1). Classification (NCBI taxonomy): domain Eukaryota; kingdom Viridiplantae; phylum Streptophyta; class Magnoliopsida; order Rosales; family Cannabaceae; genus Humulus; species Humulus lupulus. The sequence continues at coordinate 58,043,676 of NC_084799.1, forward strand.
GGGGTATAAACTGAAAGAGGACCAAGCCTAAGGCTGGTCCCACCCCAGACGAACGATGTGCGTGGGTATAAATTGAAAGAGGACAAAGCCTAAGGCTGGTCCCACCCCGGACGAACAATGTCCGGGAGAGAAGAGAATCTGGTATGCCCCAGGGCAAAGTCGTGGCCCGCGACTGGTAGAGTGAGGGAACTAGATTTCACAGTAAACTATTTGAACCTCATTGGCCCAGGCCATCAGGTTTTCGAAGTTAAGTCAGTGGGTCTAGTCCAGGCTGTTGGAACCAAGACCAAACCCTCAGAATCGGTCAGGCACAATGATAAAAGGAAATTTCTATTTAAGGAATAACAAAAATAAGATAAACCGGAAAAAGCAATAAAAATTGTCTTGGACGCTAACGCGTCTGAAAAAGTTACAAAATTATAAAAAATAATGAAAAAAGAGGCAAGGCGAAGATCCGGGCCTAGGCTTCATCCTCCAGAAGCTTCGCGTCTTCCTTCTCCTTGGCCTCGAATTCAGCCCTCTCCGATTCCGTGTCGGGAAAGATTAGGAGGTTCATGCTCTTGTCCTTACGATAAGCCATGTAGATGGCCTCCTCAAAAGTGACGTGCAGTAATTCGTCCGCCTGCTCCTTTCTGCGGCGGGCCTCCTCATGCGCCGTCATCTCCTCACGAAGAGTGCTGTCAAGCTCGCGGATCCGGGTCTCAAAAGTTCCGGATCTTCTCCCCGTTCCGGACAGACTGAGCCTCAGCCGCCTCCAAAAAGGCTGCCCTCACATTGGCCTCGGTTTCTTTCTGAGACAAGGCCTCTTCAAGCCCGGCCTTGACTCGGTCAAACTCTGCGCGGTCCGCGTCTGCCTGAGCAACCGCTTTGCTCAAAGTCTCCCAAGCCTGGGCCGCCTCCCTGGCCAGGGCCTCCTTGGCGACCTCCCTCTGGTTCACGGCCGCCTCCAGCTCCAGCTAGAGCGTCTCCATCTTCATGGCCGCCTCGGCCACCAAGTCGGCATTCCGATGGGACAGCAAAGCATCCTGGAACAAAGCAAAGTTAAGAGGAATCCTTATAAATGAATAAAAAGAAGGAAGAAAAAGACAAAGTAAACTTACTGCGGTGGCCTGGTGGCGGAGAGCCTGGGAGATGAACAACATGTCCGGGTTGGCGATGGTGGCGTAACACTTGAGCTGGAGGTTAGACATGGCGTTCCCCACCTGGTCCACGATCGGCTGGGGGACGCTAAAAGCCACCGGGCGCTCAGCGAACTCAACCTGACAACGAATCATCAGGGCCTTGTACGTCTCGTCCCTCCATTCCCGCCCACTCTCCCAGGTCCGAGAAATTAGCTGGGGCTGCTCGTCCTACACGACGGCTTCCCCCTCCTCAGGTAGTGCCGGATGTATGGGGAGGGCTGGTAAGGCGGGAATATCCTTCGCGGTGAGGCGGCTTTCCCCGTGTGACTCACTGGCCGAGCCAGCCCGCCTCGTCCGGGGCCTCTTCTTCCCGGTATCAGCCTCCGCAGTGCCCTGATCCAGGGCCCTCTTCCCAAGACTCCGGCTTACTGCGGGTTCCGGCTCCAGATCGATCATCGGAGGTTGGGCAAGGCCGGGGACGGTAGCCGGGTCAACGGCCATGACAGGGACCGCGGCAAGTGCACCCTCGTCGGGTCGAGTTCCCGCCCAGGGCATCTCCTTGTTGAGGGATGGGTCCGCACCTGACGCCTCTGGAGCCTTCCTGGCAGCCTTCTTGGCCGCGACCTTGGCCGTACTCGCGGTTCGGGCCTCGAAGAGTTGCCTCATTTCGTCCACGGGGGTAGACATGTCGGAGTCTCCTGCAACAAACACAAATAAAAAAGAGTTAGTACAATTAAGCAGGAAAATCGAAATCAAAATTAAGAGTGACCCGGGACGAACCCTCATCTAAGCCCCGGGCGTGGCTTAACTCATCTAACGCGAAAGAATAGACTCGGTCCCCCATGTTGTCCAGGTTCAAGAAATTCCCATACTTAAGGAACCCGGACGAGAACATGAGAACTTCCGAGCCTACATGGATGGGAGACGAAGGTCTCATCTCCCCGTCAGCCCCAAACGCAGGGCCTCGAAGTGCTAGCCTATCCCTAGCTAAGTCCCCAACTTGGGGAGCATAAGTTAAGAGCAAAGGTGAGTCACCTCGCCCTGATACGCTAGCCCCGGGGGTTCCCGTGTTCGACAGGGCCTCCTCGAAGAGGGCTACCAGCTCCTCTGAAGCAGCCGCCTCCGTCTAGGCCAAGTCCCTCTTCCGCTTGGCCGCGTCTGCTCGCGCCGCAGTCTCCACCTCCGCGATATGCTCAATGGCCAGCTGCTCCCTGATGGCGGCAATCTTCTCGTACTAGATTCCCCGAAGGTTCGGGATGACGATAGTCTGGTGGGTCGCGAGCATCCCGACCAGTCGGACGTTGTCTGTGTTGACGTAGCCCCCTACGTCCAGGTCTTCCGTGCTCAACCCGGAGTAAAATCTCCTCCGTTCCAGGATAAACTGGGTGAGAGGAGTCTAAGCAAAAGGTCCTGCCACCTGAAGTAACACAAAGAGAAAAAGAAAAAAGAAAAAAAAGAGGAAAAGAGAAACCGGCCAGCTAAGGGTCGGGGAAGCACTTACCCACTCGCTGGAAGTCCAGCAGCAGCGTGGGGTTCTTCTCCATGAGGAACCCGGACGTCATGAACCAGTAATGAGGAATGTCCGGGGGATGCTTCCAGGAGCTTGTGGGAGCGGGGTAGCTACCTCGCGGCTTCAGCCTGTAGAAGTCATCCAAGGTCTTGTCCTTGGCATTGACCTGCGGTTCCATCTTGTAGAAATACAAGATTTCTGCAGGGGTCGGCTCCGGGATCTCCTTCGTGGCGCAGAAGACACGACATCCCGCAAGCAATCGGTAGGCTTGAGGCAGGAGCTGGAAGGGTACAATTCCCACGTATGTCAGAAACCACACAAAGTAGTCGTGGAGCGGGAGCGTGGCTCCCACACTGATGTGGCCAGCGCTCCAGGCCCTGAACCCTTCAACGGAAGTATGCGCCCGTTCCTCTATCTTGGCCAGGCGGTTGTGGAAGATTCCAGGAGTCGACTCTATGCCGAGGCGCTTCTCCAGGACGTACATCATCTGGTAGTTCCGGAAGAAATTTGGCACCGTGTCCATCTCCCATCTGTTGCCTTTGGGGGTCCGGGACCTGGAGAGGGCGACGGGGGCCCTGTTGACTTCCTCCTCCGAATGAAGGGTGACGCTGGTTGTCATGGCTGATGATCTGGGAACAAAGAAAAGAAACCAAGCAGTCAATACCGAAACCCAAGAAAGTCGGTTAAGGTACGGGGGCCTCCTACGGACTGCTTGGAGTCCCCTCCGGATCAGGTCCGTGTTCACCAGAGAACCACGAGACCCAGATCATGAACGAAGAATGGGCTACTAAATAGGCTCCACCGTCTGCCCAGGAAGCATCCGGACTCGGAGCAACCCGGACCAAGCAGCCTTCCTAGCACTACTCCTAAGCATAAGCAAGTTCTAGCAGCCTAAGATTATGAACAAAAAGACAGCCTACATTCATGTATTTATCAGGAAGGACAGGAAGACTTACTGTGAGTAGTTGGTCGTGAAAGATGGTGGTTGTCCGATGGTAAGGACGGCAGAACCTCGTTCTTGAATTGGTGAAGGCGATTCAGCAATTCCTCGATAGGGCAGGCCCAGGACGTGCGCTCAGGCGGAGGTGCAGACACTGGGACTGTTGGAAACAGGCGACGACGCAGGGTGAGCAGGCAGTGAAAGATGTCGTCGGCTATATCGAACATAAACAACTCCTCAGTTCTTGAAATGGCTAGAGAGTGTAAAAGTTTCAAATGAATGTCCGAGGAGTATTTATAGAGACCCAAATCCTGGTCTCTGATCCAGCAGATAGAAATTCCCCCATCGGACGGTCCAAAATCGTGCAGGGGCATTAATGAGAACTCGAGAGCTGGATCCTCACCTTTTCAATCCAACGTCCCAGGAGAGGCGAATTTCAAAGGTTGCCCCATCCTACGGTCCACCTCAGCGCAGAAGCATTAATGAAGGACCCCCGTGCGGATGGGACGCTTCGGAATCCGTGCTGACGCACTAGCCTAGGCCTAGCGACCCTTGAGATGGTTAGGTGACCTTTCGAGGTCAAGTGCCATTGTTGCAGCAGTCGCTTGGCGACACGTGTATCCCTCACCACGGAGCGGGACATCAGTAAACGAACCCGAACATTGGTAAATGGTCAGGGCCCTGTGTGCGCCCAGCGTCGTTGCCCTTTGCCACGAACCCACGATTCTAAGCAGGAACTGGGAAGGCAACCGTGGGGTATCCGGGAGCAAGGCAAGCCTCCACCTCGCAAACCCAGGCGAAGGCTTGGGGGGTAAATGTTATCCCCATTTCCTGCCTTGGGCCCGGGACGGTGGTCCAGGCCCACACTCTGGGAAATTGGATTTGGGCTCGGCCCAGGCCCACTTAGCAGGGGAATGACCGGGAACGACGACCCAAGTGTGGGTCCAGACCCGGACAGTGTCCAGGATGGATGATCCAGGAAGATAGTCCGGGAGACGCATAGCCAGTTGGGGGTTAAAGTCGAGGTGTACGCAAATCGGTCTCGGATCCTGGTAACCGATCCGGGCCTGCAGTAAATGAAGAGGGACAGAGGTAAACGAACCCGGGTCAAGTCCTCCCGGTTAGCAAGAAAAAGCATCCGTGACCCTGAAGTCGCCCCACGACGCGTGGGGGTTGTCCCCATTTTCACCTGCGGAAAAGGCCACCTCGGGATTGCACGCCGCTGGTTCAGACCTACACTGCCAGTGCACTGACTACTTTGTCCCCTGAATCTGCCTCGTAACTCAGAATGCCTAGACCAAAAGCCCCATTTTGTCGGGCGAAATATAGTTCTTGGGCTGCCCCATTGGGCCTTGATAATTCTTAGTCTTTTGTATTGGGCTTCCGCTAGAGAAGCCAAGGGTACCCATATCCTTGATGGGCCCAAGTCATGCCCAGCCCAAGCCCAGTGCTCTGTGAGCCTATAAATACAAGTGATAGAGCATTGGAGAAGGGATCTCTCTCCAACGGATATACAGTTACTCTATCGAAACATAGAGAAAAACTCCATTGTAAAAGACTTTCCAAGCTCTAATACAACTCACTTGTGGACTAAGGCTCGTTAACGCCCCAACCACGTAAAAATCCTGTTTTTATCTTCTAAATTCCATATCATTAATCTCACTTATTTTTCATTAATATAGTTTCCGAAAATCTCGGTAAACAATCCTTATAATTACTTGTTTAATAATAATTTGAAAGAGTATATATTTGTAATTTTCAAACAAGATGGAGACAAAGAGTATGAATCCTTCCATTAATGAAAGGATTTGCTTTGCTCTCATCTCTCCCTTCTCCTCCTTCAATCTCTCTTGCCAAAAAAAAAAAAAAATTATCATCTCCTCCATCTCTCTCCGTCCTCTCCTCTCCATCCACCCACATTTCCCTCTTACCAAACATAGCGTAAGTATGAGAAAGTTTTGTAGTCAGCAATGTACATAGTACAAGGAAGATAGAGAAGGCAGTATACGATCAAAAGGCAAATATTAATAATAAAATAAACTAACAAAAAAGGAAGAATGGTTGTGTTTGGTAAAAATTTTGTTTTTGAATTTTTTAAATATAAAAATTGAAATATTATTTTTTTTATTTTTGTTTCTTTATTTTTTTAAAATAAAAATATGTTTGGTAACTATTTTTGTTTTTTGTTTTAAAAATAAAAAAATAATAAATATGTTTTTTATTTTTTGTTTAACAATACAAATGAGGTGTTGATTTGAAGAATCTAAGAAAAAAAAACGAAAATTTAAAAACAGTTTAAAAAAATTTTGAAAGTGAAAATTTTTTATTTTCAAAATTTAATGAATTTTAATTAAAATTTTTAAAAATAATAAATAAAAATAGTTACCAACCACAATTTTATCTTTAATTATCAAATTTTTAATTAATTAAATAAAAATCTAAGTGTTACCGGACAGCATCAATATTAATTAAACCGTCCTTCCACACAATTAAATCATTGTTTTATTTACTAATTAGTTTATTAATAATGTTATAGTTAGTCTAAGCAATCTCGTTCTCGTGTTCAAATAGGGAGTGAGTTGGTCATGATGTCCCACGTCTCCTCAGCCTTATAAATATGACCCTTCCAGTGCCTTTTCTTCTCCACCCACCATTTGAGCTAGCTCTCTAACACATTAATATTATTAAGGCCACATCTATTATAGTATAGCCTTCTTCATTTTTAACCCCCTAAATATGAAAGTTATAGTACTTAGCTCAAAGCTGAAGAAATACTGTATTTACTTTCCTTGTTGGAGTGTTCTTAGTGTGATGATTCCAAAGTAAAGGAGAATCTGTAAAGCTCAGGAGGGATAGCGCCGTGAATGTAACTTATCTTTTTTACAATGAAAAAAGGGGTTTCAGAAAAGCTTGTACTGGCGCTATCTATCCTGAGTTTCATGGCTTCTTCTTACTACATCTCTCTCAAAATCAGATATTCTTGACTCGATATATTACTTTGAAGTCAACGACGATGTGGGCTTTTTTTTTGTTTTTATTAATAAGATTTGTCCTTATCTATTGTTCTTTATTATAACGATTATTCTCTATAAAATGTGTACTTTTTGGCTGATATCCTTTATTTAATTTGTTTATTGAGATTTATTATAAAGATTTCCTTCAATTATGCACTTGTTCTTGTTTGTGCTCCAGCTGTTGATGATGGGACTATCGTTATGGTGAAAAGCTGTTGTGTTTTCTGAGTCTTTATGTGTTCTTGTCTCCAAGCGTGTGTGCCAATGGTGTAAGATTTTTTCTTTGACCTTATTATTAACTGTATTCTCATTTCATGGGATATTGATTTCGTGGGATATTATTATTATTATTATATATAATATATGATTTTTTAAATATATATTTTAAGGTCTAGTTTCATTAGATCTCATAGATTATTATTTTTATTATATGACCATTTTCTGGGTTAAGAAACTAATACATTGTTTTTTACATTGATACTTAATCTCTCCTAATGAATTTCTCTTATGTATTTTAAAGAAACACTTTCTAGATAATATGATATACTCCGAAGAATGTTACCTTGGGCCGTACTACTATTGACTTTCTTCTTATTCTTTCCAGGAATTATTGGATTGTGTTACCCTTTTTTTTATATAGATTTCTTGTTTTATTTTGAAATGTTCCGATGAACCCTAGCTTACAAATTTTGCTTCCCTTATATATCTAGCAAATAGAAAATAAAATATATGTTTTCTTTGAAAATTACTTCACGGGAATTTTCTTTAGTTCTGTTGGGATATTTTTTTATTGGGTCAGATACAACTTTTTAGTTGTTGCAGCTGTCTGAAGCCCTCGTCTCCTCCAGAAGAAATGTTACAGTTCAGAAAACTTAGTTAGGGTTTATGCCTTGACTGGAACTCTTGCAGGCTTTTCAATAATGTGGATGTTGACTACTTTTCTAACTTTCTTCAGATCATGGACTCGTCGCTTTCTCTCTTATATAATATTATTATTATGACAACAGAAATACCTTCATTCTCATTTATAGACATTTATCTACGTCATTATTACCATTATTAACACACATATATGCATATAATTTTAAAAAATAAAACTATAACTATAGTCTATATATATAGGTGTAGGACTTAACTCCTCTATGCGCTTTGATTTAATTTATCACTGTTCACATAAATAAAGACTATAATGGTAAATCTGTTTGCTGATTCGTTTGGATGATAATGCAAAAGTTGACTAGTTCAATATGGCTTTACGATTAGTTAACACTTTATTTTTTTCGTTGCGATTTTAATCATTTTATCGATTCTCTCTTTCTGATGCGAATTTGTATCATCTGGTTGGCCACTACTCAGCACGTGTACGGACGAGATGAAAAGTCTATTGTTGTGATCACCACTCCTAATTTTCTTCGACACAATCCTCTTGGTTTTCCTCGAGTAATTGATTGTCAGGCTTAAAGTTTAGTTTAAGATTTACCTGTAGATAATCAACAAAAACAAGCAAATACTGAGTTGCTATAACATAATTTTTTTTTAAAAAAATAGAAATTTTCCATTGGAACTATGATTGAATTAGATCATGTATTCCCCAATAATTTATAGTCTTAAAAATTCTCCCAAATTATAAACATTATCTAAACGTGAAATTTATGCCAGATTTCATCTTCGATGACTAACAAAGTATGACATGACATTTTGACGACTGATGTTGTAACACCACATCAATACCATGAATATAATAAGTAACAATTTTGATGACCAAATTACGTCATTTTTATTAATTTAAAGAAAAATGTCTTGTTTTCTTAAAAAAGTTAATTAAATCCTTAAAATATCATTTAGATAGAGTAAGAAATTTTTTTTAAAAAAATAAAACATTAAATCATTCAATTCATGTTATCTTTTTTTTCTCGACATGTTCTTGTAGTTCATCAAATACATATCCATATTACAATCAATTATATATTTCTTTTAGCAATTTTATATTATCTTCAACAACTGCGAATCTATGCACCGAGAATAAAATATATGACAGCAAATAATAGTATCTTAGAGATGGCAATTACCATTACCATTACTATATGTTGCCGCTCGATCATCGTTGACCCTTCAATTCCAAATTTGCACAGCACAAATGTCTTCCAGTCATTTGTCCTTTAACCCTCCCTGTCACGTTCTCTGACCGTCCATCTCGCTACAATACCTAGGGTGGTTCAGAAGGATGGAGTGGATCTACTGATGAAGAATAAGAAAAAGGACAAAGGGGGAAAATATTAATTTTATATTTATTTTGAACTTTTATTTTAAAATAGATTTATTTAATATTGGAAAATAAAAGAAACATGATCAGAAAACGTAAAAAAATTGTTATTTTTCATTAATTAAATTTTAATTTTAATTTTTGAAAATTTATTTAATTAATCTAAAAATTTTAGTACATTTTATTTTTTAACTTTTAAAATGATATTTTTAATTTGAAGATTTTAATTATTAATTTTTTTTGTTTTAAATTATTTTTTTAATAAAGGGGCATGATTTTGTAATGGCCAAAGTTTAGGGGGCAAAATTGTTTATTATTCTACACATAGCATTGCTACATGAGTAACCAAAATACCATGTCATCATTCTGTTAGTCACCTAAGACGAAATTTAACAAAATTCCCACATTTGAGTAACGTGTGTTGGTTAAGGGGAATTTTTAATATCGTGAATTATTCATCAGAATGATCTGAATCGTTCAAAGTTCAGGACAAAAATATTATTTATTGATTATAAAATAGTTATAGGTTATGAAATTCAGCCTATTTTTTTCTTTTTTAGGTTCACGCTTTTTCTATTTGTTTTTTAGACTTTCAATTTCTAATAATTACAAACATCCTTTTGTAATAATAATAATAATAATAATAATAATAATACCCTAGACTAGATACATATTTTTAAATAACACCTATTTTTTTCTATTAATAATAATAATAATAAAATAATAATACCCTAGACTAGATACATATTTTTAAATAACACCTATTTTTTTCTATTAAGAATATTGTGCTAAAATTTAGCTCAAAAATTCAATAAATGTTATTTGGCAAAAATTTTATAACTATGTTCCAATACATATAGGTGTAAAATTGATGCAAAAATAAAGTTTTAATTAATAATCATTTAATATTTATTGAAAATATAAAAAAAATTAATAATTTTCTACATTTACATTTAATGCCAATATTAAATTAGATACTAAAAATAATAATAAAATAATTATTAGTGTCAGAAAAATAATATTAAATTTGGATTATGTTATATTTTATCTCAAATTTGGCACAATTTTTAGACAATACTAAATTTGACACAACTTTTAGCACATCATTGGAGCAGCTATTTTTTGTGTTATATTTTAGCAATGCATTAAAGAATTGGCACTCCATTAGAAATGCTCTTTATATTTTTTTTATACACTACAAAATATTACATTTAATCATAACAAAATTTGTCATTAAAAGTAAAAAAGTTGTGACTAAAAAAATATCATTATACATATGTCATCCCTAAAAAGTCTTGACTTTAAGTATTAGTAAAAAAAGTTACAATTTATTGTGGCTAAATGATTTTTTTAGTCACAACAAATCATATTACTATTATTATATATAATAGGTTGTGATTAAGATTAAATAGTGATAACTTGTGAGTAAATGTTATTTTTTTAGTCACAAGCAAAATTTTTTTTGTGACTAAAAGTGAAACAAGAACTCCATAATCATGTGCTTGGGTCATCATGGGTTTCTCCTGTCTATTGGCTTTTCATTTTTGTTTAGTGTTATTTAGTTTTGTTGTTTGTTTTTTAACTTTATTTAGTGTTCACAATAATGGTGTCTATCACCTATCGTCTCACTCCCTTAGTGTTGGGGTTAGTAGTATTCATGACGATATTTTCTGCTAACTTAGTATAGTCAACTCGCATGCCTATCTTGCACAACATTTGGATGGATCTCCTTCAAATCTAGATCGGGGCGTTGTTCAGATAGTTATTGATCCATTGTTCATGATGTATCGGCATGATGTCTTGGTGTTCATGGGATTTATAGATTGTTGCTATATTTTCAATAATGGTACCCTAAATCCTTTTATTAGTTAAAGGGTTTTTTTTTCCATTATTTGGGTTGATTTATATATATTTTTTATTATGAGCATTCACTATAGGAAAACAGGCTTTCAGGGATGACATTTATCATCGTAGTAGGTCAAAATTTCGTTCAAAAGGCTACATCGACGACAAGCCACCACTAACATGTTTTCGTTGTAGCCTAGTCACTATAGAGAGCAACGACGACAACAATTTGTGCTCGTCACTGAAGGTTCATCGCCACAGCAACGACAATGTCATCCTTAATGGAATTTTCTATTTGAATATTTTATAATTTTGTATCCTATAATGACAACTTTGTTGTGTCTATAGCTCTTGCTGATTTGAGTACATAATCAATTTCGTAAGCACTAATAGCGATAACATTATTGTCCCTAATGTTTGTCGTCCCTAATGTCTTCTATTTTTTTTATTTTTAATATGTAATCTAATCATAATAATATTAATGACATATTAAAATCAAAATAAAATTAATATTTATTTAAGTCATATTAGTTAATGTCAAATATTCAAAATTACTAATATTCTCAATTGTCTTGTTTACTAAAATAAAACTAATCGTCATCTAAATTCATGTCATTATCAAAATAGTCTTCTCCCTGCTGTTGTCCCATCAATGTCTAGAGTACTTGTTCAATGTTTTATAGATGAGTTTTGCAGGTCGGGGACTACCACATTTGGTATTGAATTAACCATGAGTTAACGAATAAGAAGAGGAATATTGTTGTTTAGTTACTGCAAAGATTAATTGAATTCTTGCAACTGGGTGAACAACTGTCGTTGGTATGGTCCCAAGTGGACGTGGTGGTGCCATCGGTTGTGTACAATAGCGGAGGAGCATGGGAAGAATAGCTAAATATGTAAGAACATTTTAACTTGCGTTCACAACCACGGTTGTGGCCTCAATATCACCAAGCACTTTTGATATAACTTCTGACTCGTTCACCAATGTATTTCCAGGAGATGAAGATGTCATATTTTGTGTCTAAATTGCTTTTTTGCAAGCATCTCTTTGTACAATTTGAAAATAATAAGTCTATAGTATTATAATTAAGAGTTTTTGTATGAAATTAAGGTTGTTGATCACATCAACCATCTCATCTATCACTCCATCTTATTCATGTAAAGTTGGAGGATCAACTTAACCATGATAAGTCCACTTCTAATACATCACATGAAACCCATATCTATGTATATGAGCCCCAACCACATCGAGATTTTGACGACTCAACATATTTAAACAGTTATTTCACAGACACCTGACTAACCCACTACTGTTGTCATGATTCTTCCCCATTTCTAAAAATGCTTGAGCCATTCCAGAACTCATCAAAGTTACGACTTCTACATGTAATTCAACTCTTATCAACCGTCATAGTTGCTTCATAATTTAACTTAAAGTATATAAGTTATTGGAATTTATGACTTACAAACTATAAATTAACAATGAATAATAAGAATAAACTCAATAATACAAACCCTAGAGACTAATCAAGAATCACATGCATAATATGAAGGAAAATCTTGAGAATTCAAAGATTCAAGTAAGATCTAGAAAATGATGTAAAATTGAGAGTGAAATTACACCTCCTAGATAATGGAATCTTCACATAAAATATAATAGAATTATCAAGGGTGAAAACAAAAAATATGATGGGAAACTCAAAAATGAAATCAAAATAGTCTTTCTCATATAGTAAAGGTTTTAGAGAGATAAAACCTTTGAATTGAACAATCGAGTCTTCAAACTTGGAGGAACATCAAAGGGTTATACATGAGGAGTATTGCTGTCCAAAATTTCTATTCCAAGTCTTCTTAAAATTGCTTGGAGCTTCACCAAGATGGAATAAGAAGTGGGATTTAACAAGCTTTGAAACCCACACAAGTCAAGCAATTCTTGGTGAGTTTCTTGGAGAAAATGAGTGTTCTTAGAAAGCTAAAGTGAAATGGGTGAGAAAGAGAGATAGAGAGTTGAAAAGTGTGATCCAGGCTTTACAATTCTAAAAGACACATTTGATAGTGTATGCACTGTCATTAGGCTTAACAAATAGGATTAAAGCTTTTAAACACATCATTTGGATCTAAACAACATAACTGTTCGGAATAGTCAGGCAACATATCGCAACATGGCCAAGCGACATGTCGCAACACCGCTGGTCAACTTATCAAAATTGACCTTCATCAACTCCAAATGCTCCCTGTAACGTCCTAAATTCCCTAATGTGGCTTAGTGCCTTGATTAGGGGGCCAGGAGGAAAATGTGATTTTAACACATGATTATATGAATTATGTGAGTTATATTATTATATGAATGAATTGGCATGTATGTGGGCCGTTTCTTATTAGAAGGGCATTTTAGCGATTTTGGCTTGTTGAGGGCATAATTGTATATATGTGCATATATGTGATATATATATGAGACCACATTATTATCTAAATATATTTGAGTTACTCGGCACGAGGCGATCCTAGGGAGCAAGTAAGCGGTTTAGTCATAACAGGGTCAAATATCGAGCTTGGGGTGAGCCTAGGAATAATGTGGTAACTTAGTAAATTATCGGGATTGATCGGGTAACAGGAAATTATTTGGTAATTATTTGAGGATATTGGAAGTAATGGGATCTATATGGCATTAATTATGATTACCCAGTTATGGGACAAAAGACTAAGTTGCCCTTGGGAGCATGTGTTGAGTTAAGCTAGGGGCAATGGTATTTCAATCATTTCCTTTCTAAGGATAGCTATACCCAGCCTCTCTCATTTCAGAACATAGTGGAAAGAATAGAACCTTCAGCTCTTACTCTCATTTTCTCATGATCATTCTTCCTCTCTCTCTCTCTCTCTCTCTCTTTCTCAGCTAGATGAAATCTTAAGCTTGGATTATAGGTTTAGGATTGATTAGTTGCAGCTAACAGGATTTGATCCAGAGTTGAGGTAAGCATCAACCCCTGTTTTGACTCAATTGTGTTTTGGTTGAGTTTTTGGAGGTGTTTTGAGTGTGTTAAAGCTTGGGTTTTGCTGCTGGATTAGTGTTAATGTTGTGCTGGTATTGAGGTGTGAGTTTGGGATTGTTTGGAAATGATTTAGGTGAGTTTTTTATAGAGGAAAACAAAGGAATTCTGGGTTTGTAGGGTCACGCCGCAACCCTGTTCTTAGGCGCTGCGACCCTTGTGAACCCAAGGCCCAGGAGGGGTCTCTGTTTTGGAGGGACGTCGTGACTCTCAGGGGCAAGTCGCGGCTCGTCTCTTCATTTTCAGACAGGGGGGCTTTTTTTCTGGGAGGTCCGTCGCAACCCTTAGGGTCAGATCGCGGGCCGCCTAGGTAGTTTTGGCCACCTTACACATGACCCGGTTTAGTAGAATTCAACGTCCCGGAGGCTAGGACTTTGTCCGGAAGCCTTTATTTGCTCATTATTGATAGGATTCTATATTTGGTTATGACTAGGTTACTACCAGGGGCTCAGGATCAAGATCGTGCTCGAGGGTCGTTCTTATTTTTCATTACACTTGGACCTGAGGTAAGAAAACTGCACCCATTATGTGATGTACATGATTGGGACTTGGCCCGAATGTTGAATATGTACTTGATCAGGGCTTGAGCCCCTGTTAAGGTGCATGAGTATGATTATGCCTGCGATTGTTTGATTAAGCATGTTGAATGGGTTGTATTTGGATATTTGTTATATAATGAATGCTTGGTTGCAATATCTGATTGAGAAAAAGCATTGACTTATGAGTTAAGGATGGTAATAGCGCTGAGCGCTAGTCGAAAAACATTGACTTATAAGTCAAGGGCAGCAATAGCGCACTGAGCATTGGTCGATATGGTTAGATCTAATCAGGAGTGCATCATACGCTTGTTCGACCCAATGGTCATGGAAAACTAAAACGCCAGGTATGATGGGCCAGCTCCAAGGCTGGTTATTCAGAGGATAGGGAAATGGGTCCTAAGGTGACTTATTAGTCCCATATCCAAGGGCAAGGCCCTCAGTGTGATTTATTAATCATGTAATTGGGGCAACGAGCCACGATATGGTTCAATTAATCATTTAATTAGGGCATCTGGTCTCTTATGACGCTATAGTCATTTATATGAATGGTTTGCATGCATGAGTAGGGTTAATACTGCTAGGCATGCTTATTATGGTTTGGTAACATATTATTAACTGCTTATGAGCATGTTTAAGTTTTCTTGCTGGGTCTTGGCTGAGGAGTGCTATGTTGTGTAGGTAAGGGGAAAGGGAAGTTGGACCAGCCATGAATTGGAGAGCAAAGGAGGCGACATGTACATATGCAGCCGCTTGACCACCATGGCCAAGGTTGTTCAGATGAACTAGAGTTAAACCTTATTTTTGCCGCTTAGGTTGGAGGGTTGTAACTTTTGAGTTGTATTTACCCTTTTAGAACTTTAAACAACTTTGTAAACGTTTATTATGGGATCCCATGCATAACTTAACGTTTTCGTGAAATATCTATTCCTTTTAATCGAAATTTTTAACCCTGTACCATTAGTCACATTTAGTAGCATGTTTATGGCCAAATGACTTTAGCGAGTTTAACACTATTTAAAATACACAGTGTAACAGTCTTGGCTAACCAAGGCATTACAACTTGGTATCAGAGCATGCCAAGGTTAAGGATTCCTGAAGATAGGCTAAGCATGCACACTCACCGCTAAAGACAAGCTTGACTCAGAGTTTGGTAACTATTTATGTGGCTATGTGTTTAACTGCTTAAATAGGATATAAACGCCTTATCTGCCCGCCTTATTAGGTAGCATGAGATATACTAATAGGGCCTCGCCCTTGACTGTTGCATGATTTAAAATGATGTGCTTATTAACAATGGCACTGCTTGTGAATGTAAAGTAAATGCTTATTAGCATTTGTTGACACCGTTTTTCGTCAACTTAGAAATGAAGAGCACTAAACACCAAATCAGAAAAACAAATGACAAAAAAACATGATTTTTTTATGTGGTTCAGCAATTAAAATCTGCCTAGCCCACGAGTCGATGTTATTCTACTATAAAAGTTTCTCAAAGCTTTTTGGAAGCAATTTGGCAGAGTCCCAACTTCAATGTGTCTACAAATGAATTTCTCCAATCTATTTATAGACTGGTTTACAGAATATCTCTCCTCACATTTCGAGGAGTTATGATTTAAAAATCTCAATATAAATGTAATTAAATGCATATAAATATATAATGTGCATATAAATTCCCTGATATAAAGGATTTATTAACAAATTACAATCAATCCCTTAAATATAGGGATTCTTAAACAGTAACCGCATCCACATTTGGCTATCGATCTTGAACATTCAACTTACATATCTTCGAGATCAGCAAATCATCGCGAGTTTTGTATCTCGTCTTCCCTCAGTCATATTAAGTAACTTTATCAAGGTATCTCCTCCGAGCTTGCAATGCCCAGGCTTGAACCTTTTTTACTGATGCTAATACAAACAGACCAGGTAGGTTCGAGCTTGTCTTGTAACTTCGAAACTCTTTTGAGATCACATGGTTCCGTCCTTACAAATTATGGTGTCATCGTTTTAATATGGAACGAGACTGTCAAACTCGAATGTCATTAATTCTGATCTCATGGCCAGTTTGCATATTTCGAGCTTATACTTTACGAGCCTAACTTTCGAGATCAGAAATTTCTATTCTTGAATTTTTGGTGTAACATTTTGCCCCCTCAAAAGTATTAGTTCGAATCCTATGAGAAAGAAACTTTTGAATTGCTTCTTTAAAAAAGTGTGCCACCTACCACACTCGAGTGTGGACACGCATCAGCTAAGGATTGTACAGTCAGAGTACTTGAGTACCTTTTACATCTGCCCATGTCTTTTCGTACTCCTTTTTGCCGCCATTTCCATATTTATACCCCAACCATCGAATAAGATTCCAAATCAAACCAATGACCCAGTTTTTTCCGACCCTTGATATCCCCTGGGGTCTATATATACGCCCACTTCGTCTTCATCACTCCCATTTTTGCATTCCGAATTTCAGAAAGAAGTAAACGAACCATACCCTTATTTCTGCCTTTGCATGTTCTCTAAATCGAAGAAGCAAAGAAAATCCAATACACTCAACTCCGTGAAATCTTTCCTGCAACCAGTCCTCCAGTCGACGATTTCATCATTCCCATGAACAAATTTGTGTGAGTTCATGTTCTTGATCCTTTTTATTTTTAGCAAGTTTTATATATGTTTTTTTATACTTCTTCTATCTATGAGAACACATTTACTGGTTTTTACCAGTTTTATTAAGCTTTTACGTCGATACTAGGCAAACTTCTGATCCGAATAATTTTGATGTAGTTAGAATCACTATTTTAGACCCCCAATTTCTAGTATGAACATGTAAAAATGGGGTTGCTCTGGCAATAGAAGATTCTGTGTAGCTTAAGAAATAGGGGTTTTTGGTTTAGGGTTTGAAATACACAAATCCCAAAAGCATCACCTTTTCGGGTAATTCCCAGCTTTTTCCCTGAAAATCTGGTATTCTATTAAACTAGTATTAACTTTCCCACTCTCGCGTGAGTGCACCCTTGATGTCCGAACTTTACAATAGTTTGGGGATCACATCCAAGTTAATCTCGCCCTTTCGAGGCTATAGTCTCGATTGAGGTAACTTCGTGACCTCAAAATTTCGAGCTCAAATCGTCAAAATTATAATTTCTATGATTTCTATATTCTGGGCCCTCACCCTTTTCTTTATTGTTAGATGTCACAATACTCTGAGACTCGGTGGGGGCCTAAGCTCGCCATTCCTTACTCCCTGTCAACTCCCAGTCCTAAATCTCCCTTCACACGAAACCAATGTCTGATACATGATAATAGAGAAAGGTGTGAGCAAGAAGATATTCGAGACCGATTTTGACGCCGAATAGATGAGGTCGAAAAGAGAACGAGAAAAAAACTCTCAGTCGTGGATTATCCAGATTTGGACCCCGGAATCAGGCCTATTCCACTAGATCCCAAGCTCAAAGTCACCGCTACCTTCAAGCTTGGTGCGCTTTCATTTAAACTAATGGAAGATCCTTCAAAGCGACCTTCCACCTCCCAAGTCACATTAATTCCTACATCGGAAGAAGAATTCTTTGAGGCTGAGCATTATTGGAGCTCAGTCACTTCCGCTAGTCAAATATCTGAGCTGCTGGCGTACCACGACCTTAGGCTCTCTGGCTCCCTGATGTGCTGGTGTGCAACTTCGAAAAAACGGAGCTACTTCACCCCAGGGGATGGCAATCCCAATTGTAAAATCAAACTCGCTGCATGGAGTCGCGAGCACAAGAGGGCAGGGGCTCTGCTACCCCTGAAATCATATTTCAAGGATTTTCTGGATTTCGTTTCCAGCTCCAGACTAATTCCTTCAGGGTGTTATCAACTCTCAGGTTGCTGTACCACAAGCTGAAGTGGGAAGGGCCTTCGCCTCAAGAGATATTATATCTCTTTTGCCTTAAAAGAAACCCATCTCAAGCTCATGGAGAAGATGGATTTTATTATTTATCGAACTACCCAAGGGAGAAAAAGGACTTTGAAGATATGCCAAACCATCCCCCAAACTTCAAGCTCGGCTTCTTCTGGACGGACGACCTCGACCCTTCCAGATTCTACTCCTTTCAACATATCCGTACGTATCTTATCACACTTATTCCCCTTTTTTGTCTTTTTTTTAGGCTCGGGATATTGATACTTAATTATTCTTGCAGCCAATCACCATCGCCCCACTCCCTCATAAATGATGGTGGAGCATAAGGCAGCCTTGCTCCAACTTCCCTATGGTCGAAGGTCCATGTCCTACCTTCTACACGAAGACCGGCTCCGAGCCTGTGGCCTCTTAGAGGAGGGACAGTCTATGGATGACTCGGCTTACCACAAGTACCTAAAGTGGGACCATGTGCCGCTTCCCGGTGACAAACTCCCCCCAGGCGGAGGTCTTCGAGGTCACAAATCCATGCCTCTGTGGTCCGCCATCATGATTAGCCTTCCTAGGGCAACGAAGCCCAAGATGAAGCCTCACCATGCTCAGGTGATGGAGGTAAAGTAGTGCTCATCTCCTCCATGTGGTCTCCCTCTTTGCTAAAATACAAACCCGACGTACTTATCCTTTTTCCATATCCAAGGGATAACTTTTATGTTTGGTCTTGGGTAGATTATAGAGTGCGTAGGTTTGATAGTGGGTTAGGCCAATACCAAACTATGTATAGTCTAAAGGAGGTCTAGGATGGGGTTGCCGTTTAGTACTGAAACAACATTTATAGAGACCTCTCGAGGTTATCTCCTACTTATAGAGATGGGACTCCCCCAGCGTCCTTGAAAGATAGGGGAATCTCTTGGTCGCCGAGCTCAAGCTCGGCTGAGAGTACCAGTTGGGTTTCTTTTATCCTTAGTCTTGCCTCTTTTAGTAACCTTAGCTTGATCACTAAGGTGATTTGTGTTTTTTTGCAGATGACATGGATTCTGATCTCAATAATGTGATCAACCGTCCCTCAGTGGCCAAGGGAAGCAAATGCCCAAGGGCATCTCAAAGAGGGGGTGTCCCTCCAAAGTATCCAAGAAATCCAAGGCGGCCCCTCTAGTCTCTGCTACTCAGGGCCCAAGCCAGGCTGCTGACCCTAATCCCGAGATTAGGGTAACCGATGAAAATTAGTCAACGGTGCCTACAGATCCCCTGCCTCCTCCTTCGGTCCGAGACACCCAAAAAACTCCTACTGCCCAAAAGAGACAAGCCCCCACACGGGAATGTTTTTGGTCGATCTCAACTCACGTCCCAGAGTACATGCTTGATAATGCAGCTGGGTCGCACGGAGTCAATCTAGGCTCAGATGTCCTGTCCTGCGTTCGCCAGTGTCTCAGCAGTCTCGGCACCAGTGGGAGTTCCTCACCTCTTGCCACGATGCCAACACCATCTTCGACAAGGGTGGTGAGCTTTTATCTTCGGGACGTCCTTTGTATTGTGACTGTCATATTGACTTCCATTGCATGCTTAACAACTTGTATTTGTATTTGTGTACAGGCATTTGCTGCATTTGTTCAACACAACTTTAAGTTAAACAATGAGGTGGCTATGAGCAGGGCACATTCTCAGAAGGCCAAGGAGCTCAAGCTGAAGCTCGTAGATGAGCTCAAAGTAGTGAAGTTGGAGGCGTCGACTGGGGAGGCAGCCATTCTCAAGGTGTTTGAACTCAAACTAAAGCTGGAGGCTGCCCAGAGAGTGTCTGACCTTGAGTAAACTATGGCAGTGACTTTGAAAGAAGTCAAGGCCAAGATTTCCGAGATCTAGGAGAAGGACTCCAAAATTAAGGAACTTCAGGAGCTGAATGCCAAGTTGGACGAGGAAAAGAGGACAACATTCGAGATAATCAAAGGTGAGAAGGCCCGCCTTCTTGAAGAGTTTAAGACCAAGAAAGATCACGCCGTGGACATGGTGATGTATCGAATCTTGGTCAACAACCCTGACCTTGATACCAGCTTCTTAGACAACTTAGAGGCCGATTTTGTTGACAAGTGGGAAGCTCGGCTTGAAGAAAAGGAGGACAAGCTCGAGGCCAAGAAGATGGCGGAGGCACCCGGCACTGCTGGTGGGGAGGCATTTACCTCGTGAAGACGAGATCATGGGTTGCGTCCCATTATTCTTTTGTAACTTAATCTATTATTTATTTTATGCGCCCTTGGGGTGAAGACAATACATAGCTCAATTTAGAGCAATTAAATAGTAACTTTTATCTTTATGCATACAATTATCTTGGTCTAAAGTCTTTTATGCATTTGATTTTATTTTAAGCTTTTTGCCTTAATATTATGCTTTACATTTCTAGGTCGAAATATTTCGAGCATAAAAAGGCTTGCTTTTATATTTGTTTATTTGTACAAATACATCTGTTGGATTTAAGCTCGAATTTCAATGCACTCATGCACAGTTTTATTCAGAGTATCCATGTTCGACTTCGTTAATGTCAAGGTCGAACCTTAGTTTTACCATGCACTCGAAAGTACTTAATTGGCATGTAATTTTAATAGTTTAGTTATATCTTCTTTTTTAGTCCATTTTTCTCACCCTTGAGTTTATATTCTAGGTCACGAGGTCAAGAATTATTTTGCAAAACTTTCCAACCATGAGATCAACTTTAATTCACATTTGGTTTTAAATTCCAACTTCTTTATTGTTGCTTAGGTCGGTTTGTTCCAAACTAATTTAGCTCATGTTTTGTTAGTGATCCATACACTTTAAAAAAATTCCTGTTGGGTATGATCATATACCACTTATGCCCCCATTAATATCCTGTGAGTGTGATCATAGGTTATTAAATTAAGAGGGTTTGCAAAAAATACAACACTAAAAGAAAATAAAACTTAGAATTTATTGATGAAAAGCAGAAAAAATAAACATGCTTGGTTGCAATGGAAACACCATTCCTATATTATTGATAATAAGGTCGCAAATGTTTGCCATTCCAAGCTCGTGGCGCCAACTCCCCATTTATCCTTGCCAGTTTGTACACCCCAGGTCGAATGACGGACTCGATCTGGTAAGGTCCTTCCCAGTTAGGTCCAAGTACCCCGGCAGACGGGTCTCGTGTAGCTAAAAATACACACCTTAGTATTAGGTCTCCCAATCCGAATTTCCTAACTCGAACTCTCTTATTGAAGGATCTAGTCGCCCGCTACTACTATGCATCATTTTTAAATTGGGCTTCATTTCATCATTCTTCAATAAGGTCTAGACTTTCTTCGAGCTGAGATTGGTTTGAGGCCTGACTGTATGCTTGGCTCAATATTGTAGGGATTTCGACCTCAATAGGCAACATGGCCTCGCATCCATAAGCTAGGGAGAAGGGAGTATGTCCTATTGAAGTCCGTGCTATGGTTCTATAAGCCCACAAGACTTGAGGCAACTCTTCGGGCCACTTCCCCTTTGCCTCCTCTAACCTTTTCTTTATGGAGCTCTTTAAGGTTTTATTGACTGCTTTGACCTGACCATTTGACTAGGGATGGGCCACGGAGGAGAAACTTTTTATCATCTCATTTTTCTAAGAGAAATGGGTAAAAAGATCATTGTCGAATTGGGTTCCATTGTCTGATACTATTTTTCTGGGCATCCCATATCGATAGACTATATTTTTTACAACAAAGTCTAAGACTTTTTCGAGGTAATAGTTGCCAATGGTTTAGCTTTGTTCCATTTTGTGAAATAGTCGATGGTGACCACAGCGTACCTTACTCCACCCTTTCCAGTTGGCAATGAACCTATGAGGTCAATTCCCCATACTGCAAATGGCCATGGGGTTCTCATCATGTTGAGTTCGGTAGGTGGAGCTCGTGGAACTGAGGCAAACTGTTGACATTTATCACATTGTTTGACATATTCGAACTAGTCTGCCTTGACTGTAGGCCAGAAATACCCCTGTCTTATCACCTTTTGGGATAGACTATGTCCCCCAGTGTGGTCTCCACAAAATCCTTTATGAATTTCTTTCAAAATTTTCTTTGCCTCGAGTGGAGTGACACATCGAAGTAATGGCATATAGTACCATATTCTATACAACCTTCCTTCCACAATAGTGTATCACAGGATCTGATACATCAACTTTCTAGCCTCGTTCCAGTCTGCTGGGAGACTTCTGGTTTCGAGGTAGTCAACTATTGGGGTCATCCAAGTTGGTTGCGAGTCAATCATGCATACGTCCTCTTCGTCAGGCTCATTAATACTCGGGGTTGGTAGAAACTCCACTGTTGTGGCGAGCCTGTCCAATGCGTCTGCGTTTGAATTTTGTTTTCGGGGGACTTGTTCTATAGTGTAGAATTTGAATTGTCTGAGGGCAGTTATTGCCTTTTCTATCTACGTAGCCATTTTTATGCCTCGAGCCTGATATTCGCCCAAGATTTGGTTAACCACTAGCTTTGAGCTCTCTAGCTATTCGAAGTCCTGCTAGTAATGCCTCGTATTCAGCCTCGTTGTTTGACGCTTCGAAGCCGAACCTTAAGGCTGAGTGGAATCGGTTTCCCGCTGGGGTAATTAATATAATACCTACCCCCGATCCGTTTTCATTAGAGGGTCCATCGACATAAAGTTTCCATAGTTCGTGGGCTGGGGTTATAATTTCGTCATCAGAGATCTCAGCACATTCGACAACGAAATCTGCCAGGGCCTGTCCTTTGATAATTGTTCTTGGGTGGTGTGTGAGCTCAAATCACTTGAGCTCGACAGCCCACTATAACAATCTTCCAGATGCTTCTAGCTTGGACAAAACTTGTTGTAATGGCTGGTCGGTCAACACGTGAATAGGTTGTGCTTGGAAGTAAGGTCGGAGCATTCGAGCTGCATGTACCAGGCTCAGAGCTAGTTTTTCCATTAATGGGTATCTCAATTCTGCCCCCAGTAACCTTTTGCTGACGTAGTAGATAGGTTTTTGTATTTTTTTCCTCTTCCGCACTAGTGCCGCACTAATGGCGTGCTCGGTTGTAGAAAGGTATATATACAAAATCTCTCATGTGATTGGTTTGGACAAAATTGGTGGTTTGGCAAGGTGTTTCTTAAGATTCTAAAACGCGACTTCGTACTCCTCTGTCCACTCAAATTTTTTGCCCCTCTCAAAAGATTAAAGAATGGAAGGCATCGATCCGTATATTTCGAGATAAACCTACTTAAGGCCGCCATTCGTCAAGTTAGGCTCTGGACATCCTTATGTTTTTTAGGTGAGGGCATATCGATTAATGCATTAATCTTGTCTGGATTAACCTTCATTCCCCATGCATTTACTATAAATCCAAGGAACTTTTTTGAAGACACTCCAAATGAGCACTTTTGTGGGTTAAGTTTCATGTTATATTTTCAAAGTACAGTAAAACACTGTGCGAGATCATCCACATGATTATCATTATATTTAGATTTGACTAACATATCATCCACATAAACTTCCATGTTATTTCCTATCTGTTCAGCAAACATCCTACTCACCGCCTTTGGTATGTGGCTCCATCGTTTTTAAGCCCGAAAGGCATGACGTTGTAGCAGTACAACCCTTTATCGGTTATGAAGCTCGTATGTTCTTGGTCCGGTGCATGCATGGAAATCTGGTTATATCCAGAATATGCGTCCATGAATGACATGATGTGGTGACCTGTAGTGGCGTCCATGAGCTGATCTATCCGAGGTAAGGGGAAACATCTTGAGGACACACTTTGTTAAGATCTAAGTAGTCGATACATGTTTGCCATTTGCCGTTGGGTTTTGGGACCAACACAGGATTGGCGACCCAATCTGGATAAAAGGCATCTTGTATGAATCGATTTTCTTTTAACCTATCGACTTCTTCTTTGAGGGCCCTCTTTCTCTCATCGTCTAGGAGCCTTTGTTTTTGCTACTTCGGGGGGAAGCTCTTGTCAATGTTTAGTGCATGGCTTCTAACATTTGGACTAATTCCTGCCATGTTCGAATGTGACCATGTAAACACGTCCTGGTTTTCTTTCAGGAAGAAAATTAATTGCTATTTTTCCTTGTCGGAAAGATTCTTACCCACCTTTATCACCTTTGTGGCATCCATCTCTCTAAGCGTCATTTCCTCGAGCTCTTCCAGAGGTTCGAGAAAGACCTTTTCTTCAACTCTATGGTTGATCTCCTCATCAATCTCAAAGACGATACCATTCGTTTCCTGAACAACTACAAGTGTCTGCGCACTTGTTTGATTTTTTCCTCTCACGGAAATGTTGTAGCACTCCCTTCCTGCGAGCTAGTCTCCCTTCAACGTCCCGATGCCACTAGAAGTCGGGAACTTGATGGCCATGTGCCTGACAGATGATACTGCCCCCAACCCAACCAGGGTGGGTCTTCTGAGCAGTATGTTGTAGGGCGACGAGGTGTCCACTACCATGAACTTTGTCATCTTGGTTACCGAGACTGGATAGTCTCCCAAGGTCACAGGGAGTTCAATGGATCCCGTACAGGAAATCCCTTCTCCTGAAAAACCATACAACGTTGTTGCACATGCTTTCAAATCATGAAGCGTGAGTCCCATATTTTCTAGAGTGGCTTTGTTAAGGATATTCACCGAACTTCCATTATCAATCAGGACTTGGTGTACCCTCCTGTTCGCGAGCTGGAGAGTAATGACTAAGGGGCCATTGTGAGGAAATTGGACGTGTGACGCGTCTTCTTCAATAAATGTAATCTAATGAGTCTCAACTCTCTACTGCTTTGGAGCTCGTGGTTCGAGTTCGTAAGGAAAACCATCTCCAGTTTTGAGTTCGTTTACATATCTATTTTGGGCATTCCTACCCGAACCTGCAATATGAGGCCCCCCCGAGATGGTTACTACCTCTTTTCCATCAATCGTAGGGGTTCGCTCATCCTCCCATATTCGGGAGTTATTATTTTGGGCAGGTTGTGCAACTTCTGCCCTCTGA
Organism: Humulus lupulus; assembly: GCF_963169125.1. Classification (NCBI taxonomy): domain Eukaryota; kingdom Viridiplantae; phylum Streptophyta; class Magnoliopsida; order Rosales; family Cannabaceae; genus Humulus; species Humulus lupulus. The sequence goes on from NC_084799.1 coordinate 58,068,821, forward strand.
ATTGTTGAGGCTTCCTTGGAATTTCAGTTTCTAACATATTGTCTGAGATATCCCCTTATGATCAAGCCTTCGATCTCATCCTTCAGTTGTCGAAATTCATCGGTAGTGTGTCCGATGTCTCTGTGGAATCTACAATATTTATTTGAGTCCCTTTTCGCCTTTTGATTCCGCTTGGGGTTAGGTCGTCTGAACGAGACCTGACTTTCATTGGCTAGGGATATGTTTTCTCGAGGCTCGTTGAGCTCAGAATACACTGTGTAAATAAAGAATTATTTATCTCCCTTCTTCTTTATCCCTACATCAGCACTGGGGTTATTCCCTTCGTTCTTTTTAGGGGTTATCCCCAGAGGGTTTCGGAGTTGATGGGCCCGCCGAGGTTGAGGCATAGTTAACATTTGTCATTGTAGTTATGGGCTAAGAGGTTAGGTTTAATGCTAACCTCGCCTCTTCTACATTGACAAACCTCTAGGCCCTCCAACTGAACTCGGTTAGTGACCTAATGTGTTTTCCCTAAAAATCTTCACAAAGGGGACTCCCTGGTAAAATAACGGCTCTAACGGCCATCATGTGGCCACTATTATCGACATTTCGGGCTTGAGCCACTTCTATGTTAAACCTTGTAAGGTAACTCTTCAGTGACTCCTCTTGTTGTTGTCTGACATTGGTCAGGGCTGATGCTTCGGGCCTGACACCAACCATAGCCTTGAATTGCTTTTTAAATTCTCTTGCTAATTGATCCCAGGACAAGATCAAGTGTCTTCAAAACTTTTTAAACCATTTTTTTGCTGGTCCCAGGACAAGGCATATTGAGGAATTAGCCAAGCAAGCAATTGAAGCCCAAGCACCTCTCCGGAGGCCGAGAGGACGTCCTCGTGCTAGCACGGCCGCTAGGAGGGCGGAACAAGCATCGCAGTAGCATCAGCGGTAGCTATGAATATCATAATGTGCTTATTAGAACCATACTTTGATATGAATATGAATCGACATGGTTATTAGTATGATTGTTGAATGTGAATGATTATTTGTTTGGTCTTCGACCGTGAGGCGGCAAGAGATTTAGTTATCACTACCTAACTAGCTGAATTGATTATTGCAGTTAGGTATAAGCTTGGAAGTATTATTCCAAGGTAGATTGAATCATCAGTTGGCCAGGAAGATCATGGCCAGAATGATAGACAGGGTCAGAAAAATGACAATCAGGGTCATACCCCTACACCGACTCTTAAGAACTGACAGCAAGTGCTTGTTGATTTGAAAGAAAGGTTATTGAGGTAGGAAGAAGAGATTCGCCTACTGAGATCATAACAGGTTCCTGCAGGGAACATTTTTCCAAAGGCACCACCTGTGATGGTGCCAACATTTGAACAGCCGCCAGAGGCTAAGAACAGATGGGCACCTCTTTATGAAAGGTTCAGGAAACAACACCCTCCAGTTTTTTAGGGCATTGAAAATTCGGTTAGTGAAGTATGGGGAAACCATAGACTGAAGGAGGAAGATAGTAACCTTTGAGCCTGAGGGAGAAGATCCTTTTGTATTTGTTGGCACTGTGCATGGACCCTGTGTACCTTTGATATCTGTATTGAGGGTTAAAGATCTATTGCAAGGTGGTTGCATAGGATTCTTAGCCAGTGTGGAAGATACCACTTAGGTTGTGCCAGTGGGATCAGAGGAGACTAGATTAGTCTGTGAGTTACTCGATGTGTTACCAGAGGATTTGCCAGGGTTACTACCACACAGGGAGATAGAATTTATTGTTGAACTAGCACCAGGGACAAAGCCAGTGTTTAAGGTGCCATACAAAATTGCCCTAGCAGAATTGAAAGAACTAAAGATACAACTGAATGGGTTGTTAGATATGGGTTTTATTAGACTCGGTTTTTCAGCATGGGGTGCACCAGTCCTATTTGTAAATAAGAACAATGGTTCTCTGAAGATGTGTATTGACTACAGAGAACTGAACAAATTAACAATTAAGAACAAGTATCCTCTGCTAAGGATAGATGACATGTTTGATCAGTTGCAGGGTAAGATGGTATTCTCAAAGATAGATATGTGATCTAGTTATCACCAGCTGAGGATCGACGGAGATATAACGAAGACTACTTTTCACACCAGATATGGGCATTATTCTTAGTCATGTCCTTTGGGTTGACTAATGCCCCACCAACTTTCATGGATTTGATGAACGTGGTGTTCTAAGATTATCTAGATCGATTTGTGATCGTCTTCATTGATGATATTTTGGTTTATTCTCAGTCAGAGTTAGAACACAAGTAGCATCTCAGGTTGGTTCTACAGAGGCTAAGGGAAAATAGATTGTTTGCAAATTTCAAGAAGTATGAGTTCCGGCTATCACAAGTGACTTTCCTTGGTCATATTGTCAGTAGGGATGGGAACATGGTGGACCCGATCAAGATTGAGGCAGACATAAATTGGCCAAGGAGAAGGAATTCCTCAGAGATTGGGAGCTTCCTTGGATTGGCAAGTTATTACAGGCGTTTTGTGGAAAGCTTCTCAAGGATTGCTACCTCATTGACAAAATTGACACGCAAGAATTATAAGTTAGCGTGGCCAGATAAGAGTGAGAACATCTTCCAGGAATTGAAGCAGCGATTGATTACAACTCCAACTCTAAGTCTTCCAACAGATTAAGAGAAGTTTGGGTTGTGTTCTTATGCAGACGGGGAAGGTGATTTCCTATGCATCATGTCCGTTGAACGAGTATGAACAGAGATACCCCACTCATGGTATGGTGTTGGCAGTAGTGGTCTTTGCATTAAGGGTATGGAGGCATTACCATTATGGGGAGAAGTGTGAGATATATATTGACCATAAAAGCCTGAAGTACTTTTTCACATAGAAAGATTTGAACATTAGACAGAGGCGTTGGTTGGATTTGGTGAAAGATTATGATTGTCAAATCCTTTATCACCCACGAAAAGCTAACATGGTGGCAGATGCCTTAAGCTGGAAGGGTCTAGAATAGATATACAGTGCGAGATAGATATCCAGGGAGTTGGCAAAGGATATAACCAGATATTAGTGGGCCAGTTGGCCAATATCACGCTACAGTCTATACTGTTTAAAAAGATAAAGGAAAGTCAGTTGGGCGACCTACAACTAAAAAGATTAGAGGAACGTTCTAGCTGGAGTGGCTAAGGATTATACAGTGTAAAATATGGGCTTGTTGAGATACAAGGATCAGATTTGTATTCTGACGGACACTGTTATCAGACGGGAGATTTTGGATGAGTCTTATACTACCCCTTACGCTTTGCATCCAAGCACCACAAAGATGTATCGGGATGTGAGATCGCTGTATTGGTGGCCTGGAATGAAGAGGGATGTGACAGAATATGTGGCTAAGTACTTGACATGTTAATAGGTCAAGGCTGAGCATCAGAGACCTGTAGGGCTATTACAACCTCTGGACATCCGAGAGTGGAAATGGGAGGAAAACACGATGGATTTCATGGTGGGGTTACCTAGAACTGTGGGTCAACATGATTCAGTATGGGTTATAGTGGATAGATACACCAAATCAGCTCACTTTTTACCAGTGAGGACGACATATATAGTTGACCAGTATGCATATCTCTATGTGACAGAGATAGTGTGCCTTCATGGGGCTCTGAGGTCGATCGTGTCAAATCGGGACCCTACATTTACTTTCCAGTTTTGGGGAAGTTTGCAGAAGGCCATGGGTATGCAACTGAAGTTCAGTACTACTTATCATCCTTAGACAGATGGACAATCTGATAGGACGATACAAATATTAGAGGACATGCTGCAAGCATGTGTGCTGGACTTTGAAGGGTCCTAGAGTAAGTATTTGCCTTTGATAGAGTTGACCATTGGGGTGGCTCCTTATGAGATGTTTTATGGTAGGAAATGCAGATCTTCCATTCATTGGGATGAGACAGGAGAAAGGAAATACTTAGGTCATGAGGCAGTTCAGATGACCAATGAGGCTATTGAGAAGATTCGAGCTCGGATGGTCGCTTCTCAGTAAGGAAGAAAAGTTATCCTGATCCCGAACGTAGGAACATGGAGTTCCAAGTGGGAGACTATGTCTTCCTTAGAGTCTCACCATGGAAAAGGGTGAGGAGATTTGGGAAGAAGGGCAAGATTAGCCCTAAATTTGTAGGACCATTTGAGATCCTTGAGAGGATTGGTCAGGTGGCCGATAGGTTAGCCTTACCTCCAGCAGTGTTGGCCGTACACAATGTATTTCATATTCTGACCCTTCAGAAATATGTGTCAGATGTGACTCATATGTTGAGTTACGAGGATCTCGAAATTCAGATAGATCTCTCCTATGAGGAACAACTACTCCAAAAAACTAGATAGGAAAGACATGGTCGTGAGGAACAAAACTATACTTTTGGTTAAGGTATTATGGTGGAACAACAAGGTTGAGGAAGTGACATGAGAGATGGAGTAAGATATGCAGAATCCGTATCTCGAGCTGTTCAGGTAAAATTTTGAGGACGAAATTTCTCTAAGGAGGGGATAGTTGGAACATCTTGAATTCCCTAATGTGGCTTAGTGCCTTGATTAGGGGGCCAGGAGGGCAATAACTGGTTTATTGAATTATTATGTGATTTTAAAGCATGCTTATATGAATTATGTGAGTTATATGACTGAATTGGCATGTATGTGGGTCGTTTCTTATTAGAAGGGCATTTGAGTGATTTTGGCTTGTTGAGGGCATAATTGTATATATGTGCATATATGTGATATATATATGAGACCACATTATTATCTAAATATATTTGAGTTACTCGTCACGAGGCGATCCTAGGGAGCAAGTTAGCGGTTTAGTCATAACAGGGTCAAATATCGGGCTTGGGGTGAGCCTAGGAATAATGTGGTAACTTAGTACACTACCGGGATTGATTGGGTAATGAGAAATTATTTGGTAATCATTTGAGGATATTTTAAGTAACGGGAAATATAAGGCGTTAATTAAGATTAACGGGTTATGGGACAAAAGACTAAGTTTCCCTTAGGGGCATGTGTTGAGTTAAGCTAGGGGCAATGGTATTTCAGTCATTTCCTTTCTAAGGATAGCTATACCCACCCTCTCTAATTTTAGAACATAGTGGAAAGAACAGAATTACAACCTAAGGACTTGGGATCGATTCTACTACTCGGTTTAGTAGGATTCGACGTTCCAGAGGCTAGGACTTGGTCCAGAAGCCTTTATTCACTCATTATTGTAGAGATTCTATATTTGGTTATGACTAGGTTACTGCTAGGGGCTCAGGATCAGGATTGTGCTCGATGGTCGTTTTTATTTTACTTTATACTAGGACATGTGGTAAGAAAACTGCACCCATTACGTGATGTACATGATTTAGGCTTTGCCCAAAAGTTGAATATAAACTTGAATAGGGGTTGAGCCCCTATTACGGTGCATGATTATGATTATGCTTGTGATTATTTGATTAAGCATGTTGAATGCTTTGTAACTGGATATTTGTTATATAATGAATGCCTGGTTGCATTATTTGATTGAGAAAAGCATTGACTTATGGGTCAAGGACAGCAATAACGCTTAGCACTGGTAAAAAAGCATTGACTTATAAGTTAAGGGCGGCAATAGCGCACTAAGCGTTGGTCGATATGGTTAGATCGAATTAGAAGCGCAGCATACGCTTGTTCGACCTAGGCGTGGAAAACTAAAGCGCCAAGTACGCTGGGCCAGCTCCAAGGTTGGTTATTTAGAGGATAGGGCAATGGGCCCCACGATGACTTATTACTCTTATGTCCTAGGGCTGGTCCCCCAGTGTGATTTATTATTCGTGTAATTTGGGAGACGGACCCTAATATGGTCCAGTTAATCATTTAATTAGGGCATCTAGCCCCTTATGACGCTGTAGTCATTTATATGAATGATATGTTGGGTTTTATGCCCTAATTAAAATCCAATTTCTTTGTAATCTCATTTATTATCAATAATAGCATAGAAATCATTTTTTGACTTGGTCAATCACTTTGCTCACATGCTTTATTTTCATGATTATTTGTTTAATTTAAACTTCTATTAAATCATGAGCATATAGCTAATCGTATTTATAGTGACGTAATCACAGTGGAATATAAATATGATTATATGTTCAAACATAAGTTAGTCCTAAGATTAGTCAGTGCACAAGATTTACACTAACTTGCCAATCTATGATTTGATCTACTTACACATTGTAGTGCTATGTTCTTTCCAGAACATTAGTAAAGTAGATAAGATCATACGTATTTGTTACATCGGACTGGACTGATATTGACAATAGATAGGATAAGTAATCATACCATTATTATCTATTCTAGTCATATCATATAGTTTACCATAGGTTAATTCAATCTCAATTAAGAGTGGTTAATATTCTAACTGATTGTATTATTACAGTTCTTTGACTTGTTCGTTAACAACTTACCCTACAGACTAGCCCATACTTACATCTTGGGAACTCGGTAGTATAATTCAGTAGGAGTGTTAATCATAGATATGAACATCTGTAGATTTTGATGAAGAAGTGAAACGATGGTTTCCTTTTAGTTTGGTTCAAGGGGCTAAATGATAAAGATCTCATTTTAGTAATTAATATTAGTTTACTGAAATATCATTTACAAGAAACTAAGTGTTTTAAGGATAAAATACAATGAGGGCTAAAACAGTATTTTAGTCACATATCATTGTAGACTGTCTATAGAGGATTCAGTGACAATTATGGATCTAACAATGGATAATCAATAGCATATCTATATCTGTTATAGAGTGTTCTATGATTTCAAGAGTGCAATTCTGAGTCTTTAGTGGAGTCACGATGAAGTAATAAGTTAGTACATTTATTTTTTAGATTTATGATTACTTATTGGAGCTTGATTTCGTAGGCCCATGGTCCCCACTGTCCCTTGGATAAAATCATCTAGATAGTCTCAATTAATTGATTTAATTATCAATTAGAATTATCAAAGTTGACCAGGTCAATTTTAGATAGTTTCACAGAGTTATACAATTTAGAGAAATTAGGGATGATTTATTAATTAAGATAAATTGATGTCTAATTAATAAATAAGTTTAAATTAATGATCAAATTATAAATAATTAATTTGATAAAGGATTTAAATAATTATGTAATTAAATTAATCTATAGAAAATAATACTAGCCTTAATTTCAATGAGCTTATAATTAAATGAGAAATTTCACGGGCCTAAAGCCCATGAGAATTTGGACCTAGGGTTGTTTATTAGATATTATTTTATTGATTTTTTAAATAAATTAATGACCTAATTGAGCCTATAAAAGGAACGCTAAGTGAGAGTTGAAAACAGATGTGTTTAGATGACATACACTAGTTTATGAGAAGATCAGAAGATCTAGTAGGTTTTAGATTCTCTCTACTACATAAGTCCTTTTCTAAGCCTAATTTTTCTCTGCTATTCTTCTTCTCTCTATATCTATCTCATGTGTTGAAAATTTCCCACCCTAGTCTAGGTGATTCTAAGGATACTTTGGAAGGTTGTGAAGAAAATTGAAGAATGGTTCGGTTTCTTGGTAATACTCTGCAACAGAAAGGATACAAGGGTTATTGAAACTGAAGGAATGATTCATTCATTTCGCTGCACAATAATGTAAGTGTTCTTATCATTATCTATGTATAAATTCAATTTTAGTAATATGTTCTAGGTTATCTTATATTAATATGTTTAATATATGATTTATATGAAAATAAACAAGATCCTGTATAAGTTTTCCCAACATGGTATGCATGCATAAGTAGGGTTGTTAGTGCTAAGCACCCTTATTATGGTTTGGTAACATATTATTAATTGCTTATGAGCATGTTTAAGTTTTTTTCCTGGGCATTGGATCGCAGGGGCTATGTGGTGTAGGTAGGGGGAAAGGAAAGCCGAACCAGCCATGAGTTGGAGAGCTTAGCTAGCGTCGTGTACATATGCGGCCGCTTGACCACCACTGCTAAGGTTGTTCAGAGGAACTTGGGTTAAACCATATTTTTTTCGCTTAGGTCGGGGGGTGTAACTTTTGAGATGTAATTACCTTTTTGGAACTGTAAACAACTTTGTAAACATTTATTACGAGATCACATGCACAACTTAATGTTTTAATGAAATAACTATTCCTTTTAACCGAAATTTTTAACCATGGGACGTTAATCAAATTTAGTTTCACATTTATGGCCAAATAACTGGTTTAGTGAGTTTAACACTATTTAAAATACACAGTGTAATGGTCTTGGCTAACCAGGTTGTTACACTCCCAAACCTTTTAGGCATACTTAAATACCTCATTGTATCACTTTAGACTATAAATCTAATGCTCCATAATCCCTAATGAGGTTTAATGGTTGGATTAGATGGCCGAGACGGCCATAATTGATTTATTATGCCATTAAATGATTATATGCATGATTATGTAAGTTATATTATTATATGATGATAAATGCATGCATGTGAGTCCACATTTCATTATAAGGGAATTTGGGTAATTTGGCCCGTTGAGGGCATATTTGTATATTTTCATGCATGTTGGTGATTTATGATGACGCCACATTATAATGTGGATTTGTTCGAGCTATTCGGCATTAGACGATCTTTGAATACATGTTAGTAGTTTGGTCATAACGGGGTTAATTTCGGGGCTCGAGTTAAGTCTCGGGGTGATTGGATGATTAGTGCATTACCGGGAATTAAAGGGTAATGAGATATAATTTATTAGCATTTGAGATTATTGGGAATAACGGGAATTGGAAGACGTTAATTATGATTAGCGGGATTAGAGGAGAAAGGACGATTTTACCTTTAGTAGCCTTAAAATGGAATTAAATGACCTAGGGGTATTTTTGTCGTTTGACCTAACGATTATATCAACCATAGAAAGCTGAAGCTTAAGCAAAAATAGAGCATTCTTCTTCTTCTCCTGATCATCATTTCTCTTTCTTTTCCTTTGAATTTTTGAAGTTCCAAGTGAGGATTCAAGCTAGGGAAGTGAGCCTTGAGGGTCTAGGATTGAGTTCCACCATTGAAGAGGGTTCCATCTTCAGCTTGAGTTAAGATTCTAGCCATAGAAACTAGTTTTTACTCTGTTTTCATTCGATTTTCAGCTAGAATCTTGGAGTTTATAGTTCAGAATACAAGGGATTTTTTGGCAAAGATTGATTGGGTTATGATGCCTAGGACATGTAGAATGGGTATTTGGGTTCATTTGATTGGAATCAGGTTTTGAAGGTTGGAAAGTGGAGAAGTCGAAGAGGGAAAACCAGGGCTGAGTCACCCTGGTTCTAGCGCTAAAGCGCCCAGGTATGGGCGCTACATCGCTGTCCAGGGCAATGCATCCCTGCTTATAGCGCTACCCAGTTTTTATAGGGTCCTATTTTGGGCACTTTTGAGGGTTTTTGGCTCGGGGTTTCAATTCCTAAGGCTCGGGATCAAATCTACTAATCGTTTGAGTACGATTCGAGGTCTCGAGCGTGAGGTTTATGTCAATAATCTTTTATTGATTTATTTTATTGATGGAGTTCCATATTTGGTTATGACTAGGTGACCGCTACAGAATCAAAGGATCGATCGTTCTCAAGGGTCGTTCTTATTATTTCTCGCTCGAACCAGAGGTAAGAAAATTGCACCCAATATGTGACATGCATGGTTATTAATGAGGAATGTTGAGTGTTATATATGTGTACATTGATTGCATATTAAATGGTTAGAAATCTTGCTTATCTATGAATGGCACTGACCTATGAGTCAGGAATCGGCAACGTTGTCAGCATTGACTGTGAAGTTGTGACTCATTAGTCAAGTTCGACAGTTGTACTGAGCACTAGTCATATGGTATTGGCTTATAAGTCAAGAACGATATTAGCGTGTTTAACGTAAGCCGAAAAGATTAGATCTAATTGACGTAAGCATTATCGTCATAAGCATGAAATGCTTGACCGACCTTAAGTTCGATGAAAACAAAAGCGCTTGTCTAGTCTAATGGCTAGTTACTTAGAGGCGGGGCCAGAAGGCCCAGGTGACTGCATTGTCACACGGCTATGGGTGCGGTGCCCAAGTTCGTGAATTACTCATCAGTCACTTATTTTATTCAAGTTTGTTTCTCCATAGTCACTAATCTAGTTCAAGTTCATGACTTACTCATTAGTCACACATCTGATTAGGGCAACACGTCCCAACAAGATCATTAGAATCTCTATATTATCTGATTAGGGCTATAAGCCCCAGCATAGTTACTAGAATCGTGAAGTGATATTCACATATCTGTTTAGGGCTATAAACCCAGTATGATTGTCATAATCATCATTTGATATTGTATACATGTAGCAATGAGTTTTCTTGCTGAGCCTAAGCTCACAAGTGCCATGTGGTGCAGGTAAAGGGAAAGAAAAGCTCACCCAGCCTTGAGTCGAGAGCTTAGGTGGCGATGTGTACATATGCAGCCGCTTGACCACCACGACCAAGGTGTTTCTCAGGGGCACTAGGGGTTAACCCTATATTTTGCCGCTTAGGTCGGCGAGTTGTAATTTTTACACTGTAATGACCATTTTGGATTGTAAATTACTTGTAAATGCTTTTATGGACCCATGTAAAGTTTTATGTTTTACATAAAATATATCCTTTCCTTTTGATCGAGATTTTTCACCTTAGCCTATTAATAATACCTAAATGCACGTTTATAACCTAATGACTTGAATAGCGAGTTATGCACGGTTTAAATTTCACTGCTTAAATAAAGTATAAATGCTTTACCTCTCTACATGAAATACTTTAATAAGGCTGGGCCTTGACTACTGCATCATCATTAACAATGTGCTTATTAGTACTGATATTGCTAGAACATACTTATTGGTATTGTTCATTGTGAATTATTAACTGATACTTGCTAAATGCTAAATGCTATGGTCATGTATCCATTTGTATATCTATATAATTACGGAATATGGGTGATTATCTGTTGATCTTGGACCGTGAGGCGGCAAGAGTTTTAGTTATCACTACTTAACTGGCCGCATTGATTGTTTCAGCACAATATAAGTTATATGAATGATTCCAAGACAAACAGATTCACCAGCTGGCCAGAAGATCAAGGCCAGAATAACAGACAGAGTCAAGAGAATGACCAGAATCAGATTCCACATCCAACTCCTGATAACTGGCAGCAGTTGTTTAATGACTTACAGACCAGAGTATTCAGGCAGGAAGAAGAAATCCACCTCCTGAGACAACAACAAGTTCCTGCAGGGAACATTTTACCTGAGGCACCACCTGTATCGGTGCCAACAGTTGAGCAGTTGCCTGAGGTTGGAAGCAAATGGGAACCTCTTTATGAAAGGTTTAGGAAACAGCAACCTCCAATTTTTTAGGGTAGTGTAGATCCAGCTAAAGTTGAGCAATGGATGAGCATGATTACCACCATCCTTGACTTTATGAGGTAATGAGAGGGTGGCCTGTGCCACATACATATTTCGGGAGGATGCCTGAATTTGATGGGAGGTTATATCCCAAACTAGAAACATCAATGCCCTGAGTAGGGAAGAGTTTCAGACTCTATTTAATGAGAAGTACTACAATGATGCCATCAGGGCTGCTAAAGCTGAAGAGTTTATCATATTACTTCAAGGGAGTTTGACAGTGACTGAATATGCCCTGAAGTTTGATAGATTGGCAAAGTTTTCCATGGATCTGGTGCTCACTGATGGGACTTGAAGGGAGAGGTTTCTCCAGGGGCTACAACCTAGATTAACCCGGGATGTTCGTATCACCGCTATGGCTAGAGTTACTACTTATGCACAGGTGGTGGAGAAGGCGCTCACAGCTGAGAGCGCAGAGAACAAGATCTGGCGGGACAATGCAGCTAGAAGAAAGTTTAGGAGGACAAGTCCTCCATTTGAGGGTTGTGGTAGGGGTGGAGGCCATGGTGACCAAAAGAGGAATGTTCCTGATACCTTCCTAGCTCCAGGTCCTGATAGGCGACCACGAGTTATTACAATGGGTCGTCAGGGTGGCAGTGAGGCCTGGAAGACTTATCCAGAGTGCCCTAGGTGCAAGAGGCACCATTTGGGAGAGTGTAGGGCAAAGGCCTGCTTCTTATGTGGAGCAGTGGGTCATTTCAAGAAAGATTGCCCAAAAACAAGAAAGGAAGAACCTAGAAAGGCGGACAACTCGGCCCCAGATCGAGTGTTCGCACTGATACAAGCAAAAGCTGAGGCTTCACCCTCAGTAGTTACAGGTTAGCTTCTTAGTGCTGGAACCCCTTATACTGTTTTGATTGATTCTAGTTGTAACACCCCAATTTGCTAATAAGGTTTAGGACCTGGATTAGCGTGCCTGGAGGGAAATAAGTGAATTAACATGATAATATATGAATTTAAATGAATATGTGATTAGAATGCATGTTTAGGTGGAATAAATATGCATGTGGGCCGTGTTTGTATGATAGGGGTAAATTGGTAATTTTAGCCTGCTGAAGGCATAAATGTGATAATTGTATTATATGATTAGTACCACGTGTGTGTGGTGATATTAATGTGATGCTCGTGTCGAGACGGTCATAGGGAGCTAATTAGTTTAAAAGTCACAACGGGATCAAATACCCGACTCGGGAGGAGCCTAGGGGTATTTTGGGAATTTTGTAAATTAGGTTGAGAATAAGTGGTTAATGGTTATTGGTGACTGAGTAACTTAAGTAACCATTGCTAATCAGTAAGGGTAACAAGTTTAGATGGGAAAGTGGTAGATTTGTAGGATTGGTGAAATGGAAAGAGTGCCCTTGAGGGTTCGTTAGGAAATGATCTACTTGGAGGGGTAGAATTGTCTTTTGGCAGGATATAGGAACCTTCAGCTGAGGGAAGAGGGGTCATTCACGTTTTACACTTAGGCATATTTCTGCTCTTGCTAAAATTGAAAGAAAACCTAGAGGAGGAAAGGGAAAACTAAGGGAAAATCTCTTGGGATCAAGAAGAGAATTGAAGCTAAGGGAACTTGGAGGATTATCCAGTGAATTGAGGTAAGGAAATTCTGTGTATATGTTGTAGAATTTAGCTAAGAATATCACGAAATTGAGAATAGATTTATGTGCTTTGTTTGGTAAATTCTTGGGATGAATTGAGGTTAGGTTCAGTAGGAGGTTGTGATTTGAGCTTGGAACTTGATTGGGAAGAGCAGCTCAAAGTTGAATTCTTGATTGAGGTAAGAGTTTTAAACATGTTTTAATTTCCATATCTGATATGGTTTAAGAATCTAGAAGTCTGGTTTACATTTTTCTCAAGCTCTGGTTTGAGTTTTGAAAGCTATGGTTTAAGTTTCTGAAATCTAAAACTCAAGGGTGGATTTTGGGTGTAATTGAGCTTTTTGTTGATGTTTATAGGTTGTTAAATGGTTTATTTGGGGTTTTAAACTGATTTTGGGGTTTGAGTATGCATTGGGATTGAATTGGGAGTGTTTTGGCTCGGGGAAAATGCAGGGGGAAACCCAGATTTCTGGGTTCGCGAAGGGGCGTCGCGGCCCTGTTCTTTGGTGCCGCGGCGCGAGGTTGAATCAGGAGCTGGGGGACCCTCTGACTTGCTGGGCGCCGTGGCCCTCAAGGGTAGCGCTGCGGCGCTAGGCTATTTTCAGGACAGGGAATTTTGCATTTTTGGGCGTTTGTTCCGGGGGCTCGGGGGTTGTTTCCAATACATTGTTTTAGGAATTTGGGGATCCCGAGAGTATGAGATTAGTCCCGAAAGGTGGTTTTGGATTGGTTAGTATTAAAGAGTGTTTCATATGTGTTGTGACTAGGTTTTTGGAGAGGCCCGGGATAGAGGACCGTGCTCGTGACTTTGGTGCATTGTGAAGCTCGGGATACAGGAAAGAAAACTGTAACACCCGTAGAGAAGGGCATGGGCCCATAGTATTGTTGCAGGGCACGACCCTAGATTGTATTATTGTTAGGGTGTAGCCTTGATTGAATTATTATATGTTTGAATGCTGTTTGAGAATGCTAAATGTGGTTATAGCAAAGTGAACGACAAAGGCGCCGGGAACAGCGAAGGACCGAGAACAGCGAAGGCTGAGAACGGCAGTGGGGCCGGGTATAACACTTAGCACATGGAGTGCTTATGGTTAGGGTGAGACCCCAATGGATACATGGGATATCCTTACGTTGAGGACTGAGATCCCAGGCTTTGGTAATACTTCCGGGACGGCATGGCCATATATGTGTTTAATCTGATGGACTATCTGTTTATCTGTGAGTTATCTGTTATAATGGTTGTATGATATGCATATGTTATGTGCTGTGTGAGTTTTCTTGCTGGGCTTCGGCTCACGGGTGCTCTGTGTTGCAGGTAAAGGCAAGGAAAAAGTCAACCAGCCATGAGTACGGAGAGCGTGGGGCGACGCGTACATGTTTGGCCTGCCCGACCACTTTGGTTGGGGGCATTTTGAGAAATGGCTGTATTAAACTCTGATTTTGATGGTTAATTACCTGTATACCTATATTGGAATTGTAAACACTTTATAAATAGTACTTTGGGATCCCAAATATAAGACACTTGAAATTTTCAATGAATTAAAGAATTTTCAAAGATTAGAGCCTTGACTTCTGTTTAATCACACTTTTGTTCTAAAATATTCGTTTAGCGAGTTAATTGTACATTTTAAACTCACTTACTAACGACTCTAAGGTAGTAGGGCGTTACACTGGTGCTACACATTCTTTTGTTGCTAGTAGAATTATTGATAGACTGTGTAGACCATGTGATTATTATGCTGTGGGGTTCGGGACCTTATTACCCACTTGGGAGTTAGTAGTATCTAGGAGATGGGTCAGATCTTTGCCAGTGACAGTGGAGGGCAGAGAGTTGTCAACATATTTGATAGAGTTAGTTATGACTTACTTTGACATGATTTTGGGTATGGACTGGTTAGTGAAGTATGGGGCAACCATAGATTGCAGAAGGAAGATGGTCACTTTTGAGCCTGAAGGTGAGGATCCTTTTGTTTTTGTTTGTACTGTGCATGGACCTCGCATGCCTATGAGTTCTATTTTGAGTGCTAGAGATCTATTGCAAGGAGGTTGCATTGGATTCATAGCCAGTGTGGTTGACACCACTCAGGTCATGCCAGTGAAACCAGAAGACACCAGACTAGTTTGTGAGTTTCTGGATGTGTTTCTAGAAGATTTACCAGGGTTTCCACCACACAAAGAGATTGATTTTGTGATAGATCTAATATTAAACATACTAATATAAGATAACCAAGAACATGCTTCTAAAATTGAATTCAAAGAGAAATAATGATAAGAATACTTACATTATACACAGCGGAATGAATGAGTCATTCCTTCAGTTTCTCTAACCCTTGTATCCTTTCTGTCGCAGAGTATTACCAAGAAACTGATCCGTTCTTCAATTGTCTTCATGTCTGATCTTATCTACTTTGCTAATGTTCTGGAAAGAACATAACACTACAATGTGTAAGTAGATCAAATCGTAGATTGGCAAGTCAGTGTAAATCCTATGTGCTTACTAATCTTAGGACTAACTTATTTTGAACATATAATCATATTTATATTCCACTGTGATTACGTCACTATAAATACAATTATCTATATGCTCGAGATTTAATAGAAGTTTATATTAAACAAATAATCATGAAAATAAAACATGTGGGCAAAGTAATTGACCAAGTCAAAAAATGATTTTTATTCTTTTATTAATAATAAATGAGAATATAAAGAAATTAGGTTTTAATTAGGGCATAAAACCCCAACACTCACGACACTGCATGGCATAGGAAAATGTGCAACTACCCTTATGACACTGTCAGTGTAACACCCTACATCCAGAGCTGTTACACAATGTGTTTAAAGTAGTGCTTAGCTCGTTAAGCAAGTTATTTAGGATCAAAAGTGTAATTAAAATTAAATAATAGTTGAGGTACTCAAAATTTTTCCAGAAGGTTATAAAGTTTTCATTAAAATTTTAAACATTTACCTGGGATCCCAATAGAGTAAAGTAAAACATAATTATAAACAACGTTTACAAAATAGCCGACCTAAGCGAAAAAATAGAACTTAAACCCTAAGTCCCTTAAAATAACTTGATTATGGTGGCCAAGTAGGCCGAACATGTAGGCATCGCTCTAAAGCCCTCTTACTCATGAATAGTCGACCACTCGTTTGCCCTTACCTCCACCACAGAGCACCCGTGATCCAAGGCCCAGCAAGAAAACCCAACACAGCATAATAATAATGAACCAATTAAACATGAATAGCTAACAATATGCTTCACAGAAATTAGACAAATTATTTCAATACATAAATAGGGTACACAACCTATGCCGAGCAAAGTGCTTCTCGTGACACTAAGAATACAAGCATATGCCAGGCGAATGTGTATAGCACTCCATAGTGTTCTCGCACCATCACAACCTACATTTTTTTATGTATTACCGAATACGACTCATGCCGATCAATCACAAACAAATTCACAATGAAAACAAATGCAACAGATATAATTAAAAAGCATGGGTACATAACTCTAAGTATACTCGTCACACGATTATAACCTCGTTCATAAGTCGAGGAAATGCCCCACTCTTGGTTCGTGTGGAAATTTTCTTACCTCCATTCCAGAAATAGCGACAAAGTGACCCAAGTACAATCCCGTTCAAGCACCTTTAGTGAAACCTAAACATAATCGAACGAACTCGATTAGCACCAAGCTTAGGTCATAATTCCGGCTCCCCAATAATCAAAACTAAATCTAGCTTAGGTGCTAGGACTATAGAGATTCTCAAAAGCTTTCCAACCATATAAAGAACATCCAAATTCGACATTGGGGTAAAAATTATGGCCTAAATACGAAACCCGAAATCCATAACCTAAAATAGGGCAGACACTTCGACGCCGAAAAGAAACTCATTTTGACCCGTGACACCTTCCCAAAGGGCCTCGACCCTACAAAAGTTAGAGAGCCAACCCTGCTCTCGAGGAAATGCATCTGCGCCACGGCACTCACCTAAAGGCGCCGCAGCCCCACCGCTATAAACCCGGAAAATCTGGGTTTCCCTTATGATTTTCTACTTCTGAAATTTGATCCCAACATGCACCAAAGAAAAATGAGTAATGATATGTGCACCATAATTATGCACCAAAACATTACATCAACTGGTGTGGCAGTTTCATTTAACCAATCAAATTTATTTTAGGCGGGATCCATTATTTTAAAAAACAGTGCCACGTCTATTAGTGTAATGTTTTAGTGCATAATTTTTGTGCACATATCATTATTCAAGAAAGTTCATGTCCCAGATCCATACAACACTTCCCACGCAACATATAAACACCAATAACTAACAATCTAGAACCCCAAGATTTTAAGAAGTATCACAAAGTCCCAAATCTCTATAACTATAATGTTGGTCCTAGTGATGGGAAGTTATTACCTGTAATGTCCTCCTAATCCAGGACCGTTACACTATGTACTTTAAATAGTGTCAAAATCTCTAATAAAGTCATTTGATTATAAACATGTAACTAAGGTTAATGTCAGGGATTAGGGTTAAAAAATTTGGTCAAAGGAACTGTTGACTTTTCATTTAAAAAGCTTCATACATACATGGGATCCCAAACTATTACAAGCAAACGTTTAAATGGGTGTATATACGACAAAAGTTACAACCGGCTGACCTAAGCGGCAAAATCATGGATACAACCCTAGTTCCCCTGAGATATCCTCGGCCGTGGTGGATGAGCAACTGCATATGTACACGCTGCCACCGAAGCTCTCCAACTCATGGCTGGTCAAGCTTTCCTTTCCCCATAGCACCTGTGAGCCAATGCTCAACAAGAAAACTTAAACTTGTGCATGAACACTAAATACACGTTCTACATACATATCTGGCATACCCATCAATAATAACCTACTCATGCATACAACAACAAATAAGAATACTTTAGACAATACAAGAATGCATTTGTATTAATGATATAACACCATCAATTAAATGCAAACATAGTAATAACCATGTTCCCTAACGAGGCCGAGCCCTAGCTACGCAAACAAGGCTAACAATCATATAACACTTAGCCAAAAACTGAATATTCCAGTATGTTTAACAAACAAACGCAATCATAACTCAAACACGTACATTCTCAAGGGCCCGTGCCCTAATCAAAGCTATAATGAGCAATCGGGTCCAACCCTGTTCACATATATCACGTATTGGGTGCAGTTTTCTTACCTCAGGTCCGAGTATAGCGTAAAATAAGGATGATCCTCGAGCACGATCCCAGTTCCGAGCCCCTAGAGATAACCTAGTCACAACCATAATATAGGATCCCATCAATAAAGAGAAAATAAAGGCTTCTGGACTGAGTCCTAGCCTCTAGGACGTTAAATTCCACTAAACCAGGTAGTACAATCGACCCTGAGCCACACTCATATTCCGGAAATACAGAAACAATGAAATTTCACGATCGAACTACCAAAATAGAATGGGATAAAAATCAGAGAACTAAATGCTTCACTTTGTAGTGAAAAGTGAGTTAATAGTTTTTGTGAATCTAATTCATTGAAATTTCGTCTAGTAAAATAGAAGAATTATAAATCTCCAAAATAATAGATAGGAATACCACAAATAAAGCCATTGCGATACCCATCAAAGGAGTAGTTCCCCACCCAGGAACTACTTTACCATATTCTGAATTCAATGGTTTCAATAAACTCCCTGCACCAATTCGTCTTGAACCAGATCTATAACTACCCTCAACAGTTTGTGTAGCCATAAATCATATTTTCTATTCATTGAGATCTGTTGACTCCTTAGGTTTAAATTCATGTCACTCAAGACTTATGGTGGCTAAAACAGCCCATGCGGGCCGCGACTTGCCCCTAAGGGCCGCGGTGCGCCTCGCAGATCAGAGGCTCCCTCCTACCAGGAACTGGACATGGGCCGCGACTTGCCCTACAAGGTCGCGGCGCGCCCCCGAAGCATAAACCCCCCTAACCCTAGGTTCGGTTGGGTCACGGCGCCCTAAGAACAAGGCCGCAACCTGACCCTATGAACACAAAATTCCTCTGTTTTTCTCCAGTCAAACTGAATCAAAACCACCTGAAATCCATCCTAGAACAACAACTAAATCCTTAAAGCAATATCAACATAATACCAGGAATAAAACATTGGCTAAACACACTCAAAACTCCACCCAAAAACTCATATTCAAACCTTGAGCCACAAAGCTCAAGAACACCTCAAGAACGCTAAGAAACCTTAACAAAAATCAATTAAAATAAATATTGAAGCTTTACCTTTGCTTGGAATGATGATTTCTTAGCCACAATCAATCCCGAATCCTAACCCGTGCCTTCAATTCCTTGGTTTCCTCAAGATTTTCCATACCAAAGTTGAGAGAGAGAGTGATGAGAGAGAGAGAGAGAGAGAGAGAGATTCAATTGGGAGTGAGGGAGAAGTTGAGTGTTTGTTGCGTTTGGTTTTGCTTTCTTAAGGCTTCTTAAGCTATTCCCGAGGCTCGGGGTACCAAAAACGTCCCAGAGGGAAAAATGTTCAAAGTCCCCGATATCCCCTCCTAATCTCACTAACTCCAAATATATCCTCGAATAATTATTCCCGTTACCCGATAACCCAATAATGTATTAATTACCCACAACACCCCTTGACTCGCCCCGAGTCGGGTATTCAGTCCCATTGTGACTTTCCTACTAACTTGGTCCCTAGGATCATGTCGTGCCGAGTAACCCAAATATACCCACATATTAATGTGGTCTCTCACATATATAACATATATTCACATATATACAATTATATCCATAATGGGCCAAAAAATTACAAAAAATGCTCTTCTAATAAGAAATGGGCCCACATGCATATCTAATACTCCTAAACATGCATATCTATATTATATTATCATATAGCTCACATAATCACATAATTATACACAAATATATCATATAAGCATATAACTCCATAAACTGCCATCTTGGCCCCCTAATCAAGGCCCTAAGCCTTATTAGGTAATTTGGGACGTTACAAATATCCTCTACCTACAGATATTTCATCCTCCAAATTTTACCTGAACAACTCTGAATACTGTGTCTGCATTTCTGCCTCTAGCTCCCAGGTCGTTTTCTCGACCTTGCTGTTCCTCCATAATACCTTGACTAAAAGTATAGTCTTGTTCCTCAGGACCTTGTCCTTCCTGTCTAAAATCTGAACTAGCTTCTCCTCATAGGACAACTCTACCTCTAGTTCCAAATCCTCATAACTCAATACATGAATCCCATCTGATACATACTTCCTCAGCATGGAAATATGAAATACATTGTGCACACTAGACAGTGCAGGGGGTAAGGCCAATGTAACACCCCGGTTACTCCAGGAATGTTACTGTAGACTTTGAACAGTGCTTAACTCGCTAAGAGAGTCACTTGGTTATAAACGTGCACCTAGGTGTCATTAATAGGCCAGGGTGAAAAATCTCGGTCAAAAGGAATGGATATATTTTATTTAAAACATTAAATTGTACATGGGCCCATAAAAGTGTTTACAAAATTATTTACTATCCAAAATGGTCATTATAGTATAAAAGTTACAACCCGCCGACCTAAGCGGCAAAAATAGGGTTAAACCCTAGTTCCTCTGAGAAGCACCATGGCCGTGGTGGTCAAGCGGCCGCATGTTTACACATCATCACCTAAGTCTCCACTCAAGGATGGGTGAGTTTTCTTTCCCTTTACCTGCACCACATAGAACCCGTAAGCCAAGGCTCAACAAGTAAACTTATTACTGCATGTATACAATATCAATAATTGATCTTGTAATCATTCTAGGGATAGCAACCCTAATTAGATAAAAGACTAATGAGTCACTCCCTGGGTAGGTGACTAATGAGTCACACTCTGGATAGGTGACTAATGAGTCACACTCTGTATAGGTCACTAATGAGTCACACTCTGTATAGGTGACTAATAAGTCACACTCTGTATAGGTGACTAATGAGTCACACTCTGGGGTTCCGCACCTTAAGCCATGTGATGTTTCAGTCACCTGAGCCTTTTTGCCCTAGCTCTAAGTAACTAGCCTTTAGACTAGAAAAACTCTTTAGCTTTCTTCGACCTTTAGGTCGGTCAAGCATTTCATGCTATTGTTGATTAGATCTAATCATTTCGGCCTGTGTTAAACACATTAATGCCGCTCTTGAATCTTAAGCCAATACCATACGACCAGTGCTCAGTACTACTGCCGATCATGACTAATGAGTCAAGACTTCACGACCAGTACTAACACCAATGTCGATTCTGACTAATAAGCAAGTACCATTCACAAATAAGCAAAGTTGCAAAGTATTTACAATGCAATAAATGTCCATATATAGAGCACTCAACTTGCCTCATCAATAACCATGCATGTCACATACTGGATGTCGTTATCTTACCTCTGGTTTGAGTGTGAAATAAGAAAACAACAACCCTTGAGAACGATCACTCCTTAAGTCCCTTAGGGGTCACCTAATCATAACCAAATATGAAATCCCATTAATAATATAAATCATAAAAGGTTCATGGTATAAAACCTTGCTCCCAGGACCTCGAATCCTACTAAAATGGTTAGTAGATTGGATCCCGAGCCTTAAGAAATGAAACCTCGAGCCAAAACTCTTGAAAACCCATCCTGGCACAAAAGGGAGGGGCGGGCCGCGACTTCCCCCCTTGGGCCGTGACGTGCCCCAAAGATAGAAAGCCCTCTGTGTGGGATGCCAAGGGAGGGTCGCGACTTGACCCAGCGGGTCGCGGTGTGCTTCCTAGACAGGGCCAGAGGAGACTCTAGAATGGGTTCAAGTCGAGACTTGCATTAACTCGATTAGGACTTGACCCCACGAACCCAGTTCCCCTGCCTATTTCTCAATTCAAAATCGGCCAAAACCTCACCAAACCAATCCAAAAATCAAAACCAAGCATCAACACAACTTATCCACCAGTTTAACAACAAAACCTATGCCTTAAACCACTCAAAACATCACCATATACCCAATTCCATTATCAAAACCTCAAGATTTAAACTAACCTTAAAAATAGAGCAAAACTATGAAACTTCATCTGAAAACCTTACCTCAATCTTGAATTGAACCCCCTTCAATGGCTGAACACAACCCTAAGCTCACAAGCCTTAATCCCCTAGCTTTAATCCTCGAGTTTGCTTCAAAAATCTCAATCCGAGAGAGAGAAAGAGATGATCGAGAGAAGGACTTTATTTTGCTACCTTAACCTTCTACAGCCCTCTAAGTTTTTAATATATCTAATTGTCAAAAGACCAAAATGCCCCTAGGGTCATTTAATTCCTTAACACCCACCCAAGGGCAAAATTGTCGTTTACCGTCTATCCCGTTCATTATAATTAACGTCCTTAAATTCCCATTATTCTCAATATTCTCAAATATTTATTAAATCATATACCATTACCCGTTTATTCTCGGTAATGTACTAAGCATCAAATTACCCCCAGACTCATCACGAGCCCGAAAATTAATCCCGTTATGACCAAACCGCTAACTTGCAACCTAAAATCGTCTCATCTCGAATAGCTCAAACATATCCACATAACAATATGGTCTCACCCTTAAATCACAAACATGCATATAAATATACAATTATGCTCTTAATAGATTAAAATTATGAAAATGCCCTTCTAATAAGAAGTCGACCCACATGCATGCAATTATCATCATATAATAATATAACTCACATAATCATGCATGTATTCACATAATTGCATATTTAATCAATCATGGCCCTCTTGCCTGTTCCTTGTAGGAGAGATCTGCCTTAAGCTCCAGATCCTCGTAACTCAATACATGTGTCACATCTGATACATACCTCTGAAGAGCTGAGATATGAAACATGTTATGCATGGCTGACAAGGCCGGTGGTAAGGCCAGCTTATAGGCCACTCTCCAGGATCTGAAATGGACCTAAAAATCTAGGGCTCAGCTTGCCCTTCTTCCCAAATATTCTCACCTATTTCCATGGCGAGACTCTAAGGAAGACATAGTCTCCCACATGGAACTCCACGTTCTTGCGTTTAGGATATGCATAACTTTTCTGTCTGCTTTGAGAAGCAAGCATCCGCGCTCTAATCTTCTCAATGGCCTCATTGGTCCTTTGAACTGCCTGAGAACCCAAGTATCT
This sequence comes from Humulus lupulus, assembly GCF_963169125.1. Taxonomy (NCBI): domain Eukaryota; kingdom Viridiplantae; phylum Streptophyta; class Magnoliopsida; order Rosales; family Cannabaceae; genus Humulus; species Humulus lupulus. Next base: position 58,092,029 of record NC_084799.1, read on the forward strand.
CATTTCTCCTGTCTCATCCTAATGTATGGGAGATCTGCATTTCCTACCATACAACATCTCATAAGGTGCCACCCCAATGGTAGACTGATAAATGCTGTTGTAGGAAAACTCTATCAAAGGTAGATACTTACTCTAGGACCCACCAAAGTCTAGCACACATGCTTGTAGCATGTCTTCTAATATCTAAATCGTCCTCTCAGATTGTCCATCTGTTTGAGGATTATAAGTAGTACTGAACTTAAACTGTGTTCCCTTGGCCTTCTGCAAACTTCCCCAAAACTTGGACGTGAATGTGGGGTCCTGATCTGACACGATCGACCTTGGTGCTCCATGAAGGCGCAAAATCTCTCTCACATAGAGATCTGCGTACTGGTCAACTGTATAGGTAGTCCTCACAGGTAGAAAGTGAGCTGACTTGGTATATCGATCCACAATAACCCCTATTGAATGATGTAGACCTACATTCCTTGGTAACCCCACCACAAAATCCATCATGATGTCCTCCCATTTCCACTAGGGGATGTCTAGAGGCTGCATTAACCCTGCTAGCCTCTGATGCTCAGCCTTGACCTGTAGACATGTCAAGCACTTAGCCACATATTCCACCACATCCCTCTACATCCCAGGCCACCAATACAATGATCTCACGTCCTGATACATCTTCATGGTGCCTGGATGCAAAGAGTAAGAAGAAGTATGAGATTCATCCAGAATCTCCCGCCTCATAATAGTGTCTAACGGAACACATATCCGACCTTTGTATCTCAACAAGCCCATATCTGACACAAAATAATCTCGGGACAATACAGCTAAAACATCCTCTCTGATCTTGATCATTTGTGGATCACCCAACCGACCTTCCTTAGTTCTCTCAACAAGCGTAGACTGTAGTGTAATGTTGGCCAATTGGTCCACCAGTAATTCTAAACCAGCTCTGGTCATATCCTCTGTTAATTCTCTGGATATCAGCCTCGCACGAACAATCTATCCGGACCCTTCCGACTTAAAGCATCTACTACCATGTTGACCTTTCCTGGATGATACAAGATCTCACAATCATAATCAATTACTAACTCCATCCAACGCCTTTGTCTCATGTTCAGGTCTTTCTGTGTGAATAAGTACTTCAAGCTTTTGTGGTCAGCATAAATCTCACACTTTTCCCCATAAAGGGAGTGCCTCCATACCTTTAATGCAAAGACCACTGTTGCCAAATCTAAATCATTAATGGGGTATCTCTATTCATACTCTTTCAGCTGACGTGAGGCTTAAGCAATCACCTTCCCTAAATGCATCAAAACACAACCCAAAGCCTGATGTGAGGCATCATAGTATAACACAAACTTCTCCTGGTCTGTAGGAAGACTCAGGATTGGAGCTGTAATCAACCTCTGTTTCAATTCCTTGAAGCTGTTTTCACACCTGTCTGACCACATAAACCTCTGATTCTTGCGTGTCAGCTCAGTCAATTAAGTGGCAATCTTTGAGAACCCTTCCACGAAACATCTATAATAACCTGCCAATCCAAGGAAACTTCTAACTTCAGAAGCATTTTTTGGCCTTGGCCAATCTCTGACCATCTCAGTCTTAGTTGGGTCCATTTTAATCCCCACCTTACAGACAATGTGCCCAAGGAAAGTTACCTGAGATAACCAAAATTCACATTTCTTGAATTTTTCAAACAATCTGTGTTCCCTCAATCTCTATAAAACCAACCTCAGATGTTGTTCATGCTCTGACTGAGAATAAACCAGAATATCATTGATGAAGACGATCTCAAACTGGTTCAATTAATCCTTGAACACTCTATTAATCAAATCCATAAAAACAGCAGGGGCATTAGTCAATCCAAAGGACATAACTAAGAACTCATAATGCCCATATCTAGTGCGAAAAGTAGTCTTCAGTATATCTTCCTCCTTGACCCTTAGTTGATGATAACCAGATCTAAAGTCTGTCTTTGAGAATACCCTTTTTCCTCGCAATTGATCAAATAGATCATCTATCCTTGGCAGAGGATACTTGTCCTTAATTGTTAACTTATTAAGTTCTCTGTAATCAATGCACATCCTCATAGAACCATCTTTCTTCTTCACAAACAAAACTGGTGCACCCCATAGTGAGAAACTAGGTCTGATAAAACCTAAATCTAGCAACTCCTGCAGCTGTACCTTTAGTCTTTTAACTCTGGTGGGACCATTATGTAAGGTGCTCTAGACACTGGCTTCATCCCTAGTTCTAGATCTATCACAAATTCAATCTCTTTGTGTGGTGGCAGCCTCGGTAAATCTTCTAGAAACACATCTAGAAACTCACAGACTAGTCTGGTCTCCTCTGGTCCCATTGGCATGACCTGGGTGGTATCCACCACACTGACTAAGAATCCTATGAAACCTCCTTGCAATATTTCTCTAGCCCTCATAATAGATATCATTAGGCCTGTTCAAGGGCCGGGTTGGCCGGGTTGAAAGGTTATTGTTTGGCCGGGCCGAAATAATTAGCTTACAGAAATTATGGGCCAAATAAAATTTTAAAATCTACAAATCTGTAGGTTTGACCCCCCTTTTGGTCTGGGTTGGGTTGATTTGGCCAATCGATTTATGGGCTTACGTTTTGGGCCTAATTGTAGAAGTCTTCGATGTTTGAGTTTCTTTTATTAGTTTTGTCCAAATAATATTTTGACACATTGTCATTGAAAAACATAATAAATATGAAATATAATTTTTTTTTATATAATTTGTTTGTCAATGCAATCTTGTATTTATATTTTATATGATATAAATAATATCATTAATCCTTTTAAAAAATGTCATTAATCAAAAGATATTATTGACAAATATTTTTACAATCATCCAACAAAAATAAAAATACTTGTATAATTTATATTCCAATACAATTGTATAATCTTCAGTCTCCCCAGTTTCGAAGCATTTTGAAAAAACAATGAAAAAAAAAGATTATAAATAAGACTGAAATGTACATATATGATATATGGTGTAAATCCATTAGAGCAATTAATAAACTAAAATATACTTGTACATTTCATTCGTTAATCATTTCAATAGTTTTAATTTGATTATTTTTAAATGTATTCGTTGCCAGGAAGTATTACACTTAATTACTGATTTTGACTATCAAATGTCAAATTAGTAATCAACAGAAAAAAAATAAATGAAACTTGATTAATAAAAAATAAAAATAAAGCACAGATGTATAGTAGAACAAAGCCAAACATGATAAACAAAAAAAGAAAGAGATCTATTAAAAGAAAATAATGAATGAATGTGAAGCATGGCTTAGACCTGAGAGAGTGTGAGACACTCGAAGAGAGAGCATCCCCAAGCTTGTGGTCGTTGCTAGTGAGGGGATGGGAAAATCAATAGTGCAGGTGGCTGAAGTGGCTGAGTTGATGAGAAGAGAGGCACTAGGTTAGAGAGAGTGAGAACGAGAGAAAGAAAACTAAGAGAGAGAGAAAGAGAATATACACATGTGTGGGTGAAAAGTTAAGTGAATAATGTTTTAAATTTCTAGGTTAAGGTTAAGGGTGACAAGGAGTAAAAATAATTATATATAAAATAATAATTTATATATATTAATAAATAGGGATTCGGCTTCATTGGGCTGGGTTGGCCCAAAATCTCTTTAACTCGTAGCCGACCTTTAAGAGGTCAGCCTGCTCTATTTAGCCACCGAAGTGGACTCGGCCTAGTTTTATGTGTGATTTTCGGTCCAAAATCGGGTTGGGTTTGCCGGGTTCCTCGGCCCAGCTATATTTTGTGCACCCCTAGATATCATAGGTATACGATTTCCATGCACAGTGCCAACAAACACAAAAGGATCCTCACCTTCAGGCTCAAAGGTTACCATCTTCCTTTTGCAATCTATGGTTGCCCCATACTTAACTAACAAGTCCATACCCTGAATCATGTCAAAATCAGTCATAACCAACTATATGAAATAAACTAACAACTATCAACCCCGGTGGGTAATACGGTCTTGAACCCCACAACATAATTATCACATGGTCTACACAGTCTATCAATAATTATACTAGCAACAAAAGAATGCGTAGCACCATAATCAATCAAAACAGTATAAGGGGTTCCAGCACTAAGATGTTAACCTGTAACTACTGAGGGTAAAGCCTCAGCTTCTGCTTATGTTAATGCAAACACTCGAGCTGAGGCCGAGCTATCCGCCTTTCTCGGTTCTTCCTTTCTTGCTTTTGGGCAATCTTTCTTGAAATGTCCCACTGCTCCACATAAGAAGCATGCCTTTTCCCTACACTTTCCCAAATGGTGCCTCTTACACCTAGGGCACTCTAGATAAGTCTTCCAGGCCTCATTGCCACCCCGACGACCCATTATAATACCTTGTGATCGCCTATCAGGACCTGGAACTAGGAAGGTATCAAGAACCTTCCTCTTCTGATCATTGAGGCCTCCACCCCTACCAGAAACCACAAATGGAGAACTTGTCCTCCTAAACTTTCTTCTGGCTGCATTGTCTCGCCAGATATTTTTCTCTGCACTCTCAGCTGTGAGAGCCTTCTCCACTATTTGTTGATAAGTAGTAACTACAGCCACAATGGTGATACAAACTTTACGGCTATTCTAGGTTGTAGCCCCTTGAGAAACCTCTCCCTCCTGGTCCCATCAGTGGGCACCAACTACATGGAAAACTATGTAAATCTATCAAATTTCAGAGCATATTCAGTCACTGATGTGTTGCCTTGAAGTAATCTGCTGAACTCTTCAACCTTTGCAGCCCTGGTGGCATCATTATAATACTTTTCATTGAACAGAGTCTGAAACTCTTCCCAACTCAGGGCATTGACATTTCTTGTCTAGGATATCACTTCCCACCAAATTTTGGCATCCTCCTGAAACATATATGTGGTGAAAGCCACCCTCTCATTACTAGAAACCCTCATAAAGTCAATGATGGTGGTAACCATGCTCATCCATTGCTCAGGCCTAGCTGGATCTTCACTGCCCTGAAAAACTAGAGGTTGCAGTTTTCTGAACCTTTCATAAAAAGGTTCCCATTTACTTCCAACCTCTGGCAACTACTCCACTGTTGGCACCATTGCAGGTGGTACCTTTGGTAAAATGTTCCCTGCAGGAACCTATTGTTATCTCAGGAGCCATATTTCTTCTTCCTGCCTCATAACTTAGCTTGCAAATTAGCAAACAATTGTTGCCAGTTATCAAGAGTTGGCTAAGAAATCAGACTGGTCATTTTCTTGGCCCTGTTTATCATTCTTGCCCTGGTATTCCTGGCTAGCTGGTGATTCTCTCTTGTTTTGGAAGCATACTATCAACTTATACCTTGCTGCAATAATCAATGCAGCCAGTTAGGTAGTAATAACTAAACATCTTGCCACCTCACGGTCCAAGAACAAGCAGATATTCATCCATGTTCCACAATCATACAGATAAACATATTGATTCATGATCATAACAAATAACATTTTGCATTTAGCAATTAATGATTGACAATTAATAATGCAAATAAGCATGTTCTAGCAATATCAGTACTAATAAAGCACGTTCTTGCTTATCATGCAGCAGTCAAGGCCTATCATTATTAATGTATCTCATGTAGGCAGGTAAAAAATGTATATTCTATTTAAGTAGTTAAAAACATAACCACATAAATAGTTACCAAACCATGAGTCGAGCATGCCTTCAGTGGCGAGTGTACATGCCCATCCAGTCTACAGGAACTCTGAACCTTGGCCCGCTCTGATACCAATTTGTAACGCCCTGATTACTCCAGGACAATTACTGTGGACTTTGAATGGTGCTTAACTCGCTAAATAAGTCATTTGGTTATAAACGTGCATCTAGGAGTCATTAATAGGACAGGGTGAAAACTCTTGGTCAAAAGGAATGGATATATTTTATTTAAAACATTAAACTGTACATAGGCCCATAAAAGTGTTTACAAAGTTATTTACAATCCAAAATGGTCATTACAGTATAAAAGTTACAACCCGCCGACCTAAGCGGCAAAAATAGGGTTAAACCCTAGTTCCTCTGAGAAACACCTTGGCCGTGGTGGTCAAGCGGCTGCATCTGTACACATCTCCACCTAAGCTCTCCACTCAAGGTTGGGTGAGCATTTATTTCCCTTTACTTGCACCACATAGCACCCATAAGCCAAGGCTTGGCAAGAAAACTATTAATGCATGTATACAATATCAATAAATGATCATGTAATCATTCTGGGGCTTGCAGCCCTAATTAGATAGAAGACTAATGAGTCACTCCCTGGGTAGGTGACTAATGAGTCACACTCTGGATATGTGACTAATGAGTCACACTCTGTATAAGTCACCAATGAGTCGCACTCTGTATAGGTGACTAATGAGTCACATTCTATATAGGTGACTAATGAGTCACACTCTGGGGCTCCGCACCCTGGCTCTATGTACCTAGCCTTTAGACTAGACAAGTGCTTTAATTTTCTTCGACCTTGAGGTCAGTCAAATATTTAATGCTCATGTTGATTAGATCTGATCATTATCGCTCTTGACTCTTAAGACAATACCATACGGCCAGTGCTCAGTGTTACTGCCGATCATGACTAATGAGTCAAGACTGCATGACCAGTACTAACAACAATGTTGTTTCTGACTAATAAGTCAGTACAATTCACAAATAATCAAAGCTGCTAAGTATTTACAATGCATCCAATGTCCATATATAGAGCACTCAACACGCCTCATCAATAACCATGCATTTCTCATACTGGGTGCAATTTTCTTACCTCTGGTTTGAACATGAAATAATAAAATAACGACCCTTGAGAATGATCAATCCTTAAGTCCCTTAGCAGTCACCTAATCATAACCAAATATGAAATCCCATTAATAAAATAAATCATAAAAGGTTCATGGTCTAAAACCTCGCTACCGAGACCTCGAATCCTACAAAACGGTTAGAAGATTCGATCCTGAGCCTTAAGAAATGAAACCCCAAGCTTAAAACTTTTGAAAACCCATCCTGGCACAAAAGGGAGTGGCGAGCTGCAACTTGCCCCCTAGGGCCGCGGCATGCCCCCAAGACAACAATCCCTCTGTCTGGGAGGCTAGGCGCGGGCCGCGACTTAACCAAGTGGGTCGCGACGAGCCTCCTAGATAGAGCCCAGGGAAGGCTCTAGAATGGTTTCGAGTCGCGACTTGACCTCACAAACCCAGCTCCCTTGCCTATTTCTCATTTCAAAACTAGCCAAAACCTCACCAAACCAATCCAAAAATCAAAACCAAGCGTCAACACAACATATCCACCAGTTTAACAACAAAATCTAAGCCTTAAACCGCCCAAAACATGAACACATACCCAATTCCATCATCAAAACCTCAAGCTTCAAACTAGCCTTAAAAATAGAGCAAACCATGGAAACTTCAACTTCAAAAGACCAAAATGCCCCTAGGGTCATTTAACTCCGTAACAGCCACCCAAGGGCAAAACAGTCATTTCCCGTCTATCCCGTTACTTATTTTAACGTACTCCAATTTCCGTAATTCTCAATATCCTCAAATAATTATTAAATCATATTACATTACCTGCTTATTCCTGGTAATGAACTAAGCATCAAATTACCCCCAGACTTACCCCGTGCCCGACAATAAATCCCATTATGACCAAACCGCCAACTTGCAACCTAAGACCGTCTCATGCCGAATAGCTCAAACATATCCATATAACAACGTGGTATCACCCATAAATCATAAACAAGCACATAAATATACAATTATGCTCTTAATAGATCAAAATTATGAAAATTCCCTTATAATAAGAAGTGGACCCACATGCATGCAATTATCATCATATAATAATATAACTCACATAATCATGCATTTAATCACATAATTGAATAATAAATCAATCATGGCCCTCCTGCCCCCCCCCCCCCCCCCCCTCTCCGCCCCTAATCTAGGCATTAAGCCACATTAGGGAATTTGTATGCCACCTCATCGATCCTCTCCATTATCTCAAACGATCCCACAAACCTAGGGCTTAACTTGCCCTTCTTCCCGAATCTCTTCACCCCTCTCAGTGGTGAAACTCTAAGGAAGACATAGTCTCTTACCTGGAACTCCACATTCCTACGCTTTGGGTTTGAATAACTCTTTTATCTACTCTGAGACGCGAGCATTCGAGCTCTAATCTTCTCAATACACTAAGTGGTCCTCTAAACTACCTCAAGACCCAAATATTTCCTCTCACCCATCTCATTCCAGTGAATGGGCGATCTGCACTTCCTACCATACAACATCTCATAAGGTGCCACTCCAATCGTAGACTGGTAGCTGTTGTTATAGGAAAACTCTATCAAAGGAAAATATTTACTCCAGGACAATTCAAAGTCCAATACACATGCTCTCAGACTGACCATCAATCTGAGGATGATAAGTTGTACTGAACTTCAGCTGTGCACCCATCGCCCTCTATAAACTTCCTCAAAACTTGGAAGTAAAGATAAGGTTTCTATCAGACACGATACACCTCGGAGTCCCATGAAGGTGAACTATCTCTCTCACATAGAGATCTACATACTGATTAACCATGTAATTCGTTCTCACTTGTAAAAAGTGAGCTGATTTCGTATATCAATCCATGATGACCCAAATTGAATCATGCTGGCCCACTATCCTGGAAAAACCTTCCACGAAATCCATCGTGATGTCTTCCTACTTCCACTCTGGGATATCCAGAGGCTATAATAGCCATGCTGGCCTCTAATGCTCAGCTTTGACCTGCTAATAGGTCAGACACCTTGCCACGTACTCAGTCACGTCCCTCTCTATCCCAGGCCACCAATATAAAACTTTCAGATTCTGGTACATCTTTGTGGTCCCCGAATGTAAAGAATAAGGGGTAGTATAAGATTCATCCAGGACCTCCCGTCTGACCCCAGTGTCCATCGGAACGCAGATCTGATCCTTATATCTTAAGAAGCCCATGCTTGACACTATATAGTCCTTAGATACTCCAGCTAGGATGTCCCCTTTAATCTGCCCCAACTGTGGGTCATCTAAATGCTTCTCCTTATTCCTTTCCAAAAGAGAAGACTGCAGGGTGATGTTGGCCAACTGGCCCACCACTAACTCAATTCCTGCTCTAGTCATATCGTCAGCCAACTCCTTGGATATCTGCCTGGCACTATACAATTATCCCGGACCCTTCCAGCTTAAGGCATTTTCTACCACCTTGAATTTCCTAGGGTGATAGAGGATCTCACAATCATAATCATTTACCAGCTCTAACCAACGTCTTTGCCTCATGCTCAGATCCTTCTAGGTGAAGAAGTATTATAAACTCTTGTGGTCAGTGTATATTTCACACTTCTCACCATATAAGTAGTGTCGCCACACCTTCATTGCAAAAACCACCGCTTCAAGTTCTAAATCATGTGTGGGGTACCTCTGCTTATACTCCTTCAGTTGACGTGATGCATAGGCAATCACCTTCCGTGTCTGCATAAGGAAACAACCTAGGCCCTTCCTCGAGGCGTCACAATAAACCACAAACTTGTTCTAATCTATAGGAAGACTTAGAATCGAAGCAATGATCAAACTCTTCTTCAGCTTCTAGAAACTGTTTTCACACTTGTCTGACCATATGAACCTATGATTCTTGCATCTCAACTTTGTCAGTGATGATGAAATCTTGGAAAACCCCTCCACAAAGCATCTATAATAACCTGCTAATCCCAAGAAACTTTTTATCTCTGAAGCGTTCTTTGGTCATGGCCAATCTTTGACAGCTTCAATCTTTGCTGGATCCACCAAAATTCTATCCTTATTGACTATGTCACCTAAGAAAATAACATGTGGCAACTAGAACTCACATTTCTTGAATTTCGCATACAACTGGTGTTCTCTCAACTTCTGTGGTACAAATCTGAGGTGATGTTCGTGTTCTATCTCTTAGTGAGAGTATATCAGTATATCATCAATATAGACGATCACAAAATGATCCATGTAATCTTTGAACACCCTGTTCATCAGATCCATAAATGGTGCTTGGGTATTAGTCAGTCCAAATGACATCATCGAAAACTCATAACACCCGTACTTGGTGCAAAAAGCTCTCTTCGGTATGTCCTCCTCCTTGATCCTCAGATGGTGATAACTAGATTGAAGATCTATCTTGGAGAACATCGTTCTACCCTACAACTGATCAAACATATCATCAATCCTTGGCAGAGGATATCTGTTCTTGATAGTCAACTTGTTCAGTTCTCTATAATCGATACACATCCTCAGATAACCATCTTTCTTCTTCACGAAGAGAACTAGTGCGCCTCATGGCGAGAAACTGGGCCTAATAAAACCCAAGTCTAGCTCCTGTAGTTGAACCTTTAGTTCCTTCAGCTCACCTGGAGTCATCCTATATGGTGCCCTAGACACTGACTCTGTCCCTGACTCAAGTTCAATCTCAAAATCTATTCCATTGTGCGGAGGTAACCCTGGCAGATCCTCTAGAAATACATACAGAAACTCACAGACTAATCGGGTATGTCCTGGTCCCACTGGCACGACCTGAGTGGTATCCACCATGCTAATTAAGAACCATATGCATCCCCCTGCAATAGGTCTCTAGCTCTAAGTACAGATATCATAGGTATACGGAGTCCATGCACAGTGCTAATGAACACAAAGTGGTCCTCGCCCTCAAGCTCAAAGGTTACCATCTTCTTCTTACAATCTATCGTTGCCCCATACTTCTCTAGCCAATCCATACCCATTAAATCAAAGTCAGTCATCACCAACTCTACCAAATCAACTGATAATTCCCTGCCATCCATTGTAACTGGTAGTGATCTAACCCATCTCTTGGAAACCACTAATTCCCCAGTAGGCAGTATAGTACCGAACCCCATAGGATAAAAGTCACATAGTCTACACAATCCATCTATAATCCTACTAGCAACAAAAGAGTGTGTAGCACCCGAATCAATCAAAACATTATAGAAGGTTCCAGCACTAGAAAGTTGACCTGTAACAACTGAGAGACTAGCCTCAGCCTCTGCCTGGGTCAAGGTGAACACCCGAGCAAGCGTCAGTCCGTCCACCTTCTTGGGATCTACCATTCGGGCTCTTGGGCAGTCCTTCTTCGAATGCCCCACACTGCCGCAAAAAAAGTAGACCTTCGCCCGACATTCCCCAATATGGTGCCTCCTGCACCAGGTACACTCTTGGAATTCTTTCCAGGTCTCACCGCCACCCTGGCGCCCTATATGTATACCCCATGGCCTTCTATCTGGCCCTGGAGCAAAAATTGTATATGAAGTCTTTCTCTTTTGGTCACTAGGGCCTCCGCCCCTACTAAAGCATGTAAATGGAGGTCCCGACCTCCTAGAATCCTTTGAGGTCACATTCTCAGACCAGAACTTATTCTTTGCGATCTCAGCTATAAGTGCCCTCTCCACAGCCTGTGCACAAGTGGTCCATCCTGGCACAGTAGTGCTACGAACATCCCGAGCTATCATAGGCTATAGCCCCTAGAGAAACCTCTCACTTCTGGTCCCATGAGTGGGCACCAGATCCTCAGCAAACTTTTCCAATATGTCAAATTTCAGGGCATAATCAGTCATTATCATGTTACCTTGAAGTAATTTGCTGAACTCTTCAGCCTATGCAGCTTTAACTACATTGTTGTAGTAGTTCTCATTAAACAAAGTTCTGAACTATTCCCATTCCATGGTGTTTACCACTCTGGTCTGGGATACCACCTCGCACCATATTCAGGCATCCTCTCGAAACATGTAAGTGGCCTAGGCCACTCTCTCATTACAACCTACCCTCATGAAATCAATGATGGTTGTTATCATGGTCATCCACTGTTCAACCTTAAGTGGATCTGAGTTGCCCTAAAAAATGGAAGGTGTTGTTTCCTGAACCTCTCATACATGGGTTCCCATCTATCTCCCCTGCCTGGGGATGTACTACTGCTAGTACCTCTGGCTGTGTCACTGCTGGTATTGTGGGCTATGGGTTCCCTGTTGGAACCTATTGCAGTCTTAAGATGTGAATCTCATCTTCCTGCCTTTCTAAACTGGCTTGCATACCAGCAAGCACCTGTTGCCAGTTTTCTGGAGCTAGTGGTGGCGCTTGGCCCTCATCATTCTCTTCCCTGGTCTGTATCTCTTGGCCAGCCAACCTCACCTTTGAGGAATCATACTGATATCTAACCCACTCTACAGTGATCCAATCGGCTGTTAGGTAAGTAATAACTATACCTCTTGCCGCCTAATGGTCCAAGATCAAACAACCAAACAACTGATGCAATGCAAATAAGCATGCTGATGGGACCCAAAACGGGTATGTTTTAAATATTTATAACTCGCAAGCGGACAAATTGTATATGAAATATAGTGTTCGTGTAAGCACGAGGTTGAACCAAAAGGAGTTGTCTAAAATCAAAGAGAAAACTATTTTAAATCAAAATTAATAAATTGTAACCTAGCCCCAAAGATTGATGAGATTTTTGTATAATGAAAATAATATAAAAGATAAAAATAAAGAAATTAAAGACAATATATATAAATAAATTACTAGTAGAAATCAAGATGGTAAAATAAGATTATTAAGGTATTAGAATCCACAAAATATAAGTTCAATAATATTTATAAGTACATTGATTCCCAAGTTTCATTAGTAGTAGAAATTAATCAACTATCACTTATTCAAATTAGATATTCTATTTAAGCACAAATTATCATGGAATTGTAGGATTTATCTTCACTTTTAAAATTATAATTTCAAAGTATTTAATGTAAATCAATCTAACGAAATAACAAATAAATCAATGAATATTATTTATAAGGCAAAACATAATATTTTGTTCTAAGCATTTGATGTGCACAATTTAATGGCACATCTTAATAAAAGAATATTATGATTTTTCACTAATGAAGAAAAAAGTGCAAATATGTTCTAAAAATAAAAAAATACAAGATATTTAAGATGAAAGAAAATATTTGAAGAAGAAAATCCATAAACTTTATTACACAAAATGAGAAATCAACACACAACATAAATACTATCTAGTTACATATTGTTTCATCATCACCTTAGTAATCTTAAAAAGATTAGAAACTCATAACTAGAATAGAAATTACAAACAAAAAATTACAAACATAAATAGGAAAATTTGGAGAAGGAACCCCCCAATTCTTCATCTAAAAACTCATAGAAAAATGACCAAAAAGAAGAAAAAGATGAAGGAATGCAGTGGTCTTCCAAGTGTATAAATTTTAAAGTGTAAACCCCCAAATTAAGCACACTCCAATGGGCTTGAAAATTCCCTATTTATAGCCAAAATGAGAGTATTAAAATGATCAATTTAAATTGATTAAATTAATTAAATATATAATAATATGGCAAGTAGGGGTCAATTTTAGGTGTAATAATGATTTTGGGGTAAAATGTGTAGAAAAGTTTGGGTAAAAAAAATGGTATTTTTGGACATAAGGGGACAAGGGGACAAATGGATGTTGGGCTCAAGAAGAAATGGCATGGAGGCTTGGTGGCAGGCCTAGGGGCTGCTGGTGGCTACTGGCTGGGTCGAGTGGGCCTGGTAGGCTGAAGAGGGCAGGCCCAGGTGGCTAGGGCAAGGGGCCAGGCGGGCTGAAGGCTACTTGGAGGCAGGGTTGGGCTCGACTCGGCTTGTGGGTGGGCCGGATGGGGCAGGCGGCCCAAGAGCACGGGCTGGGGAAGCTGAAGTAGCTAGGGTCTTCGGGCTGGGCCGTGGGGCTGGTGGGGTGGGCCGAATGGCTGTGTAGTTGCTTTATGCCTTTAGTTTTCAATATTGGCATTTTTTTCTCCTTTCTTTTCCTTGAAAATGCCACATTTTCCTTCATTTTTCTTCCTTTTCAAGAGGAAAAAAATGCAACAAATTCTCTACAAAATAAACATAAATTAAATCATAATTAAATATTTCTAATTATAAAATAAATCATATTAATTCTTTGAAAAATATTAATTAAAAGTTAATTTACTTAAACAATTAAGCTCAAAAGTGCTTATTTTTACTTCTAATTTAACAACAATAATACAAATAATTAAACTACAACATATTATAATAAAATATCTATAAAATCACACCAAAATATATAAAATCATGATAAGACTAATAAATTCAAAATTACTTAAAAAATTAATAAATCAATTAAAAGCTCAAGAACTAAGCAACAATTATCATATAAAATATAGTAAAATAACTCTATTTTGTAGAGTTATCACACCCCCAAACATAAAGTTTTGCTAGTCCTCAAGAAAAAGAAAATTAAAAACACAATATATATTTTTTTATTGGTGATATCTTAAGTATTTCCTCAAGAATTGCTCAAAAATAATAGTTCTAAAAAAATTTATGAATATAAATTAAACTTATCAAATAATCAATCTTACTTTCTAAGAAGATTTAAGCACTATTATTTTTCATATAAACTTATAAGAAATAGAAGTGTTCTATTATGAAAAATATTTTAAAAAAAACATAGAGAACTTGACTCAATAATTAAAAACAATGCTTAAGAACTATTCATGTTTTTAAGAGAACTATAATAAAAAAAATATCACCCATTTTTTTTTTAATTTTACAACAAATGAAAAACATGCAAAAACACAAAGAAAAACACATAAATACCAAGAAAAATACATACACACTACCCCCAAACTTAAATGAAACATTGTCCTCAATGAGTAATAAAATGGAAAAGGTTAAGAACTACTCCCTTAGATGTATGCTTCCTTGATTTGGCTCCTTTGTTTTCTTCTCTTCTTTTTTGGCAAGAAGTTTCCTTCAAGATTTTGAAAAACATGAAACAAAAACACACAACAAAATTGAAATATAAAATGAAACATAAAAAGTATAGGTTGCCTCCCACAAAGCGCTTTAGTTTATAGTCTTTAGCTCGACTATATATTTTTTTCTTTCAACCTACACTCAATTGATGGTGTAAAATTTCATTACTAGAGTGAGTTATGACTTTGATGCAAATGCCATAAATAATAATTGATAACATCACACCTACAAGAAAATTATAAATATGCATTTTTAATGGAATATCAATAAAATAAGAAAATTGCATATCTATATTAGACTCATTTTCATTTTGATAAATATAAAAATTTGTTCATTTATGGGCTCTTGAGATATAATTATATCTTTTTCATTTTCCTCATGAGCTTCGAGAATAATTTCATCCCACTCTTTTGTTTCATTAGGGGTTGGATGCATATTACAAGTTCTTCAACAACTTCATTCTCCTTTTTATTTTCAATTTTTCTATTTGGATTTGGAATGGGTTTGTTGGGATAAACTTGTTTTTCCGACTCTATAACAGTTGCAAGTTGTCCTACTATTGTCTCAATTTTTGAGATTGACTGAGACTTGGCTTGTAAGATTTGGTAGGTTGATTGCATAAATTGTTGTAGGGTATCCTCTAAAGATGGGCTCGTTTCTTGTCGAATGGGATATGATAGGTCGGATTCGGCATGACTTTGATTAGGTATGTTGAATTCATGCTCTTGATTCGTTGGAGATTGGGTATGGCTCCATGAAAATTTTGGATTATAGGTGGGGGCAAATGTGATATCAAAGGATTCACCGCAATCATGCATATCATTAGTTTCTCCATAATTTAAATTTGATTGTACATAATAGTTGTACTTAGAATTCCAACTATAATTAAAATGATTCATGTGGTAAAAACTAAATGACAAACTAATTTTCTTTAAATGACAATTAAGGTAAAAAAAAAACAAGAAAATAAAATTAAGAGAACAAAAACAATGTTAAGATATTAAACAAAATTTAGGAGGCACAAGTGCCATCAACTAATAATAATATAATAAAATAAAAAGTTATGAGACACAAATGCCATCAACTATCACAAAATAACAATAATAATAAAAATAATAATAACACAAAATCTAGGAGGAACAAATGTCGTCAACTAACAAAGTTATAAATGAAATAAAATTACAACAAAATTAGGAGGCACAAGTGTCATCAAATATAAAAATTAAAAAGATAGATAGGAGGCACAAGTGTCATCAACTATAAAAATTAAAAAGATAGAAAGGAATCACAAGTGCCGTCAACTAAAAAAAATAATAAATATAAATATATAAGTAAGTTTTTTATGGGTGGTAGAACCGTTCCAAATTTTATTTTTATCTTTCTGTTTTTATAGTTTTAAATATATATTTTATATTTTTGTAAGTGCAAAAATTAAAATAACTAGTAGAAGAATTCACTAACCTTGAGAAAAGTTCGTTTCTTTTCTTGCAACTCCCCGGCAATGGCGCCAAAAACTTGATGGGACCCAAAATGGGTATGTTTTGAATATTTATAACTCACAAGCACATGAATCGTATATGAAATATAGTGTTCGTGTAATCACGATGTCGAACCCAAAGGAGTTGTCTAAAATAAAAAATAAAACTATTTTAAATCAAAATTAATAAATTTAAACCTAGCTACAAAGATTGATGAGATTTTGTATAATGAAAATAAAATAAAAGATAATAAAGAAATTAAAGAATATATATAAATAGATTTCTAGTAGAAATCAAGATGGTAAAATAAGATTATTAAGGTATTAGAATCCACAAAATATAAGGTTAATAATATTTATAAGTACATTGGTTCCCAAGTTTCATTAGTAGTAGAAATTAATCAACTATCACTTATTCAAATTAGATATTCTATTTAAGCACAAATTATCATGAAATTGTAGGATTTATTTTCACTTTTAAAATTATAATTTCAAAGTATTTAATGTAAATCAATATAATGAAATAATAAATAAATCACTGAATATTATTTATAAGGAAAAACATAATATTTTTGTTCTAAGCATTTGATGTGCACAATTTAATGGCACACCTTCATCAAAAAATATTATGATTTCGTACTAATGAAGAACAAAGAGCAAATATGTTCTAAAAATAAAAAATACAAGGTATTTAAGATGAAAGAAAATATTTGAAGAAGGAAATCCAAAAACTTTATTGCACAAAATAGGAAATCAACACACAACATAAATAATATCTAGTTACAGATTGTTTCATCATCACCTTAATAATCTTAAAA
Source organism: Humulus lupulus (assembly GCF_963169125.1). Lineage (NCBI taxonomy): Eukaryota > Viridiplantae > Streptophyta > Magnoliopsida > Rosales > Cannabaceae > Humulus > Humulus lupulus. The sequence goes on from NC_084799.1 coordinate 58,109,149, forward strand.
AGATTAGAAACTCATAACTAGAATAGAAATTACAAACATAAATAGGAAAATTTGGAGGAGGAACCCCCAAATTTTGCCTCTAAAAACTCATAGAAAAATGACCAAAAAGAAGAAAAAGATTAAGAGAATGCAGTGGTCTTCCAAGTGTAAAAATTTTGTAGTGTAAACCCCCAAATTAAGCATACCCCAATGGTCTTGAAAATTCTCTATTTATAGCCAAAATGAGAGTATTAAAATAGTCAATTTAAATTGATTAAATTAATTAAATATATAATAATATGGCAAGTAGGGGTAAATTTTAGGTGTAATGATAATTTTGGGGTAAAATGTGTAGAAAAGTTTGGGTAAAAAAAAATGGTATTTTTGGACATAAGGGGACAAGAGGAAAAATGGATGTTGGGCTCAAGAAGAAATGGCATGGATGCTTGGTGGCAGGCCTAGGGGCAACTGGTGGCTGCAGCTGGGCCGAGTGAGCCCGGTAGGCTGAAGAGGGTAGGCCCAGGTGGTTGAGGTAAGGGGACAGGCGGGCTGAAGGCTGCTTGGAGGCAGGTTTGGGCTCGGCTGGGCTTGTGGGTGGGTCGAATGGGGTAGGCGGCCCAAGAGCACGGGCTGGGGAAGCTGAAGCAGCTGGGGTCTTTGGGCTGGGCCATGGGGCTGGTGGCGTGGGCCGAATGGCTGGGCAGTTGCTTCGAGCCTTTAGTTTTCAGTATTGCCATTTTTTTTCTCCTTTATTTTCCTTGAAACTGCCACATTTTCATTTATTTTTGTTTCTTTTCAAGAGCAAAAAAATGCAACAAGTTCTCTACAAAATAAACATAAATTAAATCATAATTAAATATTTTCAATTATAAAATAAATCATATTAATTCTTTGAAAATATCAATTAAAACTTAATTTACTTAAACAATTAAGCTCAAAAGTGCATATTTTTACTTCTAACTTAACAACAATAATACAAATAATTCAACTACGACATCTTATAATAAAATTTCTATAAAATCACACAAAAATATATAAAATCATGATAAGACTGATAAATTCAAAATTACTTAAAAACTTTATAAATCAATTAAAAGCTTAAGAACTAAGCAACAATTATCATATAAAATATGGGAAAATAACTCTATTTTTTAGAGTTATCTCGCCCCTAAATTTAAAGTTTTGCTAGTCCTCAAGCAAAAAAAAATTAAAAACACAATATTTTTTTTTTTATTGGTGATATCTTAAGTCTTTCCTCAAGAAATGCTTAAAGATAATAGTTCTAAAAAAATTTATGAATATAGATTAAACTTATCAAATAATCAATCTTGATTTCTAAGAAGATTTAAGCACTATTATTTTACATATAAATTTATAAGAAATAGAAGTGTTCTGTTATGAATAATATATAAAACAAAACTTAGAGAACTTGACTCAATAATTAAAAACAAGGCTTAAGAAATATTCATCTTTATAAGAGAACTATAATAAAAAAAATATCACCTTTTTTTTTTTTTTAATTTTACAACAAATGAAAAACATGCAAAAATACAAAGAAAAACACATAAACACCAAGAAAAACACATAAACACTACCCCCAAACTTAAAGGAAACATTGTCCTCAATGAGTAATAAAATGGAAAAAGTTAAGAACTACTCCCTTGGATGTATGCTACCTTGATTTGGCTCAAATGAAAAGTTTCATACATACATGGGATCCCAAACTATTACAAACAAACGTTTAAAATGGTGTATATCCATCAAAAGTTACAACCGGCTGACCTAAGCGGCAAAATCAGGGATACAACCCTAGTTCCCCTGAGATATCCTAGGTTGTGGTGGACGAGCAGCCGCATATATACACGCCGCCACTGAAGCTGTCCAACTCATGGCTAGTCAAGCTTTCCTTTCCCCTTACCTGCACCACATAGCACCTGTGAGTCAAGGCTCAACAAGAAAACTTAAACTTGTGCATGAACAGTAAATATAGGTTCTACATACATATCTAGCATTCCCAACAGTAATAACCTACTCATGCATGTATAAAATTACAAATAAATGATCATTGGATTATTCTGGAGCCCGCTGCCCTAAATTGTTGACCATAGAGTTAACCCTGTGCCCATATGCCCTAGCTATGTGACCATAGAGTCTCCTAGGGCCCTCGCCCTTATCTTTGAGTAACTAGCCATAGAGCTAGCCAAACGTTTTGTTTTTCAACGACCATAGGGTCGCCCATGGTAATAGTACGTTGTTGATTGGGCCTAAGCCTTTCGACAAGCACACATCGCGCTATTGCCACCCTTGACTAATAAGTCAAGCCCTGAACAAGGTATTCAGAACCAACTACAACTAAGCATACTTCAGACAATACAAGTATGCATACATATTAATCATATAATACCATCAATTAAATGCAAACATAGTAATAACCATGTTCCCTAACGGGGCCGAGCCCTAACTACGCAAACTATGCTAACAATCATATAACACTTAGCCAGAAACTGAATACTCAAGTATGTTTTACCAACAAACGCAATCATAACTCAAACACGTACATTCTCAAGGGATCTTGCCCTAATCAAATTTATAATGAGCAATTGGGCCCAACCCTATTCATGTATATCACATATTGGGTGCAGTTTTCTTACCTCAAGTTCCAGTATAGCGTAAAATAAGGACAATCCTCGAGAACGATCCTGGTTCCGAGCTCCTAGAGATAACCTAGTCACAACCATAATATAGGATTCCATAAATAACGAGCAAATAAAGGCTTTCAGACTGAGTCCTAGCCTCTAGAACGTCGAATTCCACTAAAATGGATAGTAGAATCGATCCCGAGCCCTTAGGTTTAAATTCTCGTCACTCAAGACTTATGCTGGTTAAAACAGCCCAGACGGGCCACGACTTGCCCTTAAGGGCCACGGTGTGCCTCCAGGTCAAAGGCTCCCTCCGGTCTAGAACCTGGACACGGGCCGTGAGTTTGGTTGGGTTGTGGCACCCCAAGAATAGGGCAACGACTTGACCGTGCAAAATTATATTTTCTCTGTTTTTCTCCAGCCAAACTCAATCAAAACACCCCGAAATCCATCCTACCACAACAATTAAATCCTCAGAGCAATATCAACATAATACCAACAACAAAACCCCTGCTCAAATTCAAACTTTGAGCCACAATGCTCAAGAACACTAAGAAACCTTAAAAAAACTAAATTAAAACAGAGATCAAAGCTTTACCTCTGCTGTGAATGATGATTTCCAAGCCAAAACCAATCCTGTATCCTAACCCGAGCCTTCAATTCCTTTGTTTCCTCAAGATTTTCCCCATGAAAGCCGAGAAAGAGTGATGAGAGAGAGAGTCGGTTGGGAATGAGGGAGAAGCTGAGTGTTTATTGTGTTTGGTTTTGCTTTCTTAAGGCTTAAGTAATCTTAAGCTAATCTCGAGGACCGGGGTACGAAAAACGTCCCCGAGGCAAAATGGACAAAGTCCTCAATATCCCTTCCTAATCTCACTATTTCCAAATATATCCTCGAATACTTATTCCCATTACTCGATAACCCGATAATGTATTAATTACCCACAATACCACTTCACTCGCCTCGAGTTGGGTATTGGGTCCCGTTGTGACCTTCCCACTAACTTGCTCCCTAGGATCGTCTTGTGTCGAGTAACCCAGGTAAACCTGCATAATAATGTGGTCTTTCACAAATATCACATATATGTACATATATACAATTATTCCCATAACAGGCCAAATTACGAAAATTGCCCTTCTAATAAGAAACGGGCCCACATGCATATCTAATACTCATAAACATACTTATTTAATCATATTATCATATAACTCACATAATCACATAATTATACACAAATATATCATATTAGCATATAACTCCATAAATATCCCTCCTGCCCTCCTAATCAAGGCCCTAAGCCTTATTAGGTAATTTGGGACCTTACATTACCTCTATGAAGAATTCGAAATTCTCAAGGCAAGGATGAGTCCTAGTAGCTGCTAATCCCTTTATGGAGAATGATTTCTCTTTAGAGCTCGTCCAAATCCAAGAGTTTTCGTCACTTGAGAAGTTGAATGAAATGATAGAAATGTTTCAAGAAGAAAGTAGATAACAAGGGAACAAGGGAAAAATAAAAAAATCAAGCTGAAGGAAAAATGAGACCAAATGAAATTTCTCTACTCCTTAAGCCAAATGACCCCTTTGACCTTTCCCATTACATAACCCTTTAACAAGCCGCAAGGGCATTTTAGTCATTGCCTATAATTCCATCTACTCCTAAAGATACATTATTTACTCCCAACTTAATCAACTAATCCTTCTAACACCAATATCTTACCACTTAGTTTTATTCAACCAATGTACTCAAAATATTAAAAATTCCCAAAATACCCCTTGGCTCAACCTGAGCATGGTATTTATCCCCATTTTTTACTTTTTCGTTTAACCGCTCGAATGGATCCACTCATGTCGAAAATCACAAATATGTCCACATAATAATGTGGTCTCAAGCACATAGCACATAAAATTACAAATATACCATCAACAAGTCAAAATTATGAAAAATGCCAATTTTTAACAAAAGTGAGTCTTTAAATACATTTAATACACATAATCATGCACACTCAAACATATAATCTGATAAATAACATAAACCAATTAATTCACACTTAACTACCCCACGTGCCCTCCAAACACGCTAATCAAAACACTAAGTTCTATTAGAAGTTTCGGGACGCTACAGTCAGGAGCAAGATACCTCAAAAAGTAGTGGGCTGAAACCTCGTAATTGGGCCCATTGATATATGTAGGGGCCCACCAGCACATTAGCTTATGGAATTAACCATTTATTACTCATTTAAAGCCCCATTAAGGGAGAATAATTGTAATAAACCCTTATTAGGGAATTAATTTCCCTCGGCCATCTATAAATAGGGTTATGGCACAATTTGTAAAGGATCCCAGATTTTATCTTGTACTCAAAGCATTGCTAAAACGCTGCCTGAAAACCTCCATAGAATCTTGATACCTCCAAGCTTTTATCATCATAATACAGGTGATTCGTGGACTAGGGTTTATTCATAACCTGACCCACGTAAATCTCTGTGTCTCAACTTTCATTTCTTTAAGATTTATTATAATTAGTTGTTAGCGAAAAAACTAGTCAACAATTATTAATCAATTTCTAAAAATCTACCTCTAAAAATTGCTAAAACATTCTAGAAAAAATTTAGCAGCATAACAACTATACAATAATCAAGCCAAAAATTAAAATAACATGTAAATGAATCATTTATATTCCCAGAACAACAACAACAATACAAATATTAAACTTTTTTTCAATAAATCTATAAACACATGCTCAAACATATATAAACTATAATATGAAATGCTAAAGAAAAAAATATTCTTATTATCTAAAATTAATGTCATAAGAATTTAATTTTTTTTTCATCTAAACTTTTTTAACATTCAACACATGCAATCCAAAATTAAATAATTATTAAACTTTGTAGCATTAAATTAATTTTCTACATTCATCTTTTTCATCAAGATACACAAATCTAGAAAAAAAAAATAGTTTATAAAATTAACAAAATCACAACTTCCTAAATATCAAACGTAATACTAACACAATCATAAAATAAATATATATTTAAAAATTCAGAAAAATACCTAGAATTAGTGGAGTGGCAACAAAGCACAGAGAAAAGAACAACAAAGGCTTCAAAACATCAATAACAAAAATTTGAAAACAAAACACAAAATCAAACGTCATCATTAAATTAATATATACATTTTAAAAAAAAATTAAAAATACTCAGAATCAGTGGAGATGCGACCAAGCAGAGAGGGTAGAATATAAAAGGTTCAAAACCTTCAAAAACAATCTGGGAAAAAAAATACAAACCTCCAATACAGTATCTTTTCAACCACGGAGAAGGGAGTACATGCACTAAGAGGACGTTGGAGGGTCGTGGATGAGGCGGAGGGGACCCAGCTGGAGCTTCCCTCGTGAAAATGGCAGAGAACCCTCATTTTTCCTTTATGAAATTTCAGAGAAATTTGGGAAAATGAGGGAAGAAGCCGATGTGCCAGGGATATATCGACTAAACCTATTGTCGTCGCTATAAGGTAACATTTTTTATCTCTAAAGGTGCAACACACTCTTTCAATTACAAATGTTAAACCTATAGCGATGAAAATGTCGTTTGTCGTCGCTATAGACCATCATTTGCTATAATATGTATATGTATTTTTCAGTCCTAAATTTTTTGGAGCGTAGTTTTCTGCCACTTTTTTCATCTCTGTACAACGACGACAAAAACATTATGGATGGGTAAAAATGACATGCAACATGCTCAATGATCAGCCCTAAAGATGATAACATTCCTTTAGTTATGAATTTTTTTTATTTTTTTAACGCAAATTACGTTGCAACTAAAAATGAATTTGTGTTGGCTAAATTAATTTTATTTGTAATTTTAAATGAAATTTATTTAATTGGACACTGGAACCCTCTTCTTTTTCTTTCACCACACATTTCATATTTTTACATTTTGAAGATTTTTTTTGGAAAGAGAGTTTATTAAAGTTTGTGGGATCCATCTTTTATTAAGATTCCACAGTTGCTATGGTAAAATTAAATTAGAATACTCCTTTTGATTTGTTGTATGAAAGATGTTAAAACTCAAAACACGTGATTCATGTAGTGTTAAATTTAATTGATAAAGGGTTTTATACATTCCGGATCTTGTGTTTTATCCTAGTATATGTTTGGATCTTGTGTTTTGAAAAATTACTTCTTGGACCTTATATTTTGTAAAATAGTTCAAATAAACCCCTAAACCCGATTTCGGTCAAAGTATTTTGAATTAAAATCACAAATAATTCACCAAACTGACAATTAGAACAAAAACACAATCATTTTTCCTAATAAATATGTTGTCATATTTAATTTTTTTTCCTTCATTAAAATTGGAGTAATGGGTTTATTTGAACCATTTTACATAACACAGTGTCCAAAAAGTAATTTGTCAAAACATAGGGTCCAAACATGTAATGGGACAAAACACAGAATCCAATAAAGTATATACTCTTAATAAAAATAGGGATTGTACTTGTTTTTCTTGGAGTAGGGATTTTATTTTATAGCACAATCGATATCGAGCAGAAACATTAACAAATGAATTAAAATGCACCATCCAAAGCTCAAATTCCAAACACAAGTGAAAGTAATGTGTGTGTGCGTGTGTGTTTTTTTCATGACAAATATGAAATTCATTAATTAGTTAAACAGAACAAAATCATTGTCAATACAAATTTCACAAGAAAATGATATAAATAAAGGTCAATCAAGCTTATTACACTAATAGAATACATCATAGACATAGAATTTATATTAGCTTTATAAAGATTGACCAAGTCGATTACACTGATAAAACACGTCGTAGGCACAAAACTTAGATTTGAAAATTAATCTCAGCTCCAAACAAATAAAATAATTAGTGAGAACCATCTCGAACCTTGAACAATCTAAGTGTAATATATGCCTTTGCATTGAATGGGTATTGTGGTAATTTTGGCATGTGAGGACAATTTAGTCATTTATGTTGATGCATATGATTTTTTTTTATTTGTTATTTTCATGATAATATGTGAGCTGTTTCATGATTATGATATGTATATGTATGACAGCTATAAAACACGGTTTCTTGAGGTATCAGTGGCTTAACTACCAAAATATTGGAAATTAGGGGTTATATTATAATTGTGAATCTTGTAGTAGAGATTGTAATGTTCATAAGTGAAAAATATTAGTTTAAGGGGAAAATACAAAAAAGACTTGATCCTAATTATGAGAGGTATAGAATTGAGGGCAAATTAGTCTTTTAGTTTTTGGGTTAGTATTTGCAGACTAAAAATAAATTAGGTTAAATCTATCGTATTATTGTCTGTCGATGTATCGATCAAAGCAAGGATTCTGTAACGCCATGGTTACCCCAATACAGTTACGGTGAACTTTGAACCGTGCTTAACTCGCTAACAGATTTCTTTGGTTAAAAACGTGCTTCTAGGTGTTATTAATAGGTTAAGGTGGAAAATCAACCAAAAGGAAATGATATATTTTTATTTATAACATAAAACTGTTTGTAGACCCAAACAAAACTTTTACAAGTTATTTACGATTCAAAATGGTCATTACGATTTAAAATTTACAACCCGCCAATCTAAGCGGCAAAAATAGGGTAAACCCCCTAGTTCCCCTGAGAACTCCTTGGCCGTGGTGGTCAAGCAGCCGCATATGTACACATCGCCACCTAAGGTCTCCACTCAAGGCTGGGTGAGCTTTTCTTTCCATTTACCTGCACCACATAGCACCCATGAGCCAAAGCCCAACAAGAAAACTCAATACTGCAAGAATATAACATCAACCGATGACCATAATAATCATCCAGGACTTTTAGTCCAAAATAGAGGAGTGACAGTTGTAAAAGTCACTAAGGTGGGTTCCGTTCCCTTTACAAATAAGTGATCATTTCACTAGCTTAAACGAGATAGGTATCTGATGAGATAGTCACCAACATAAACCTACCAAGTGACCATAGAGTCATTAACGTGAGATTCCATTCCCTTAGCCATGTGACAAAGCATTCACCTAGGTCTTTGGCCCTGGCTCTGAGTAACTAGTCATAGACTAGACAAGCGCTTATAATTTTCATCGAACTTAGGGTCAGTCCAGCAGTAATGCTCGATATAAGTCATTTAATGCAGATGTCGATTAGATCTAATCTTTTATCGGCTCTGCGTTCATGACGCTTATGTCGTTTCTGACAAACATGCACCAAAATATACAAATATACCCTCAACGGGCCAAATTACCAAAATGCCATTATAGTAAAATGTGGACCCACATGCATGCATTTAACATCATATTATAATATAATTCACATAAACATGCATATAATCATTTAATGGCATAATAAATCAATTATGGCCCTCCCGGCCTACTAATTCAGCCACTAAACCGCATTAGGGATTTTGGAGCATTACAAATTCTCTCTGAGGTTGAGGTCTAGAAGTTTGGAGAACTAAGAATCAACTTGAATGTAAGATCTTATTACTCTTTACAATCTAAGCCATATTTATGATTGTTCATGGGGTTTAAGGGTAGATGTTATGAATTAATTGTCAGAATTTCATTTTAAGGTATTTTATGAATATGTTTTAATGTTATAAACATACTATGAGAGAATCAATGGTGATATAAGGACTATTTTTGTGATATATGTTCATAGCTTGGAGAAGAAGAAGTTTTTTGCTTGAGATTTTTTAGATTTATGAAGTTAGAGGCTTCGCATGAATTTTCAGTATTTTAATGATCTCTAAGAATTTTATGATGATATAGAGAGGTTTAAGAATAGATAAGCCCAAAAAGAATCGTTAAAATCATATTTAAATTGAGAGAGTTATGGTTGTTCGAAGATAAGTCACGATCTGGGTTCTCTGTCGGGCATGACCGCTCCCAAGGGGTAGCGCAACCGCGCTATATGCCCAGAAAACATGTTTTTCCCTCATTATGATGGTATTGGTTGGGGCTTTGATTATATAGTTTAAGGGTTTTCTGTTTGGGGATTTTCTGACTTTCTTAAGGACACTTTAAGGCTATTAGGAGTCCTAGAAGTCCAAGAGAGATTGCATAAGTCTAATATGATATATGGTCTCTAAGTTCAAGCTTGCATGTTGTTTGACTTAGGAATTGCTAAAGGATACTTGAATGGAACAATGAATGTGTTATGGAGCGTTGTTGGACCTGAGGTAAGAAGAGTGATCACTGTAACACAAGGTGTGCATTGAAGGCACAAATGTTATCTATAAGTGATTTAATTATGTATATGTATGGTGAAAGTTATGATTTTGTCATGTATGTTAAGACTTTATGAGTATTGCATGTTTATGTACGTTGTTGCATGCTTACATTGATATGGGTGTGATTATACTTAAGCGGAGTTGCCATGACCTATGTTTATGTTATGGCATTGTTTGATGTTTGGTAAGATGTTGGGCAGGGTAGTTATCAGAATAGGTAAGGTGTCCAAGGCTGCGGAGGTTTAGGGTGGGACGCCAATACCTACTATAAACTGTCAACACTTGCTTACGTTGTTTGTTTGATTTATGCTTGCGTGACATGCTTACGTTGTGAAAATGCATATGTATGTTATGATATAATGCATGCCTACATTTCTCCTGCTTAGTTGCACACTTGACCAGATTAGCACCGGATTACGGCTGGAATGACGCCGGTAATACATGTTATGATTGTATTGTGATATTCTATGATACGCTATGAATATGTGAAATTGTGATAGGATATAGTATGCTATCATTATGTAATAATTATGATATGTTATGGTATGTTAAGTTATGCTATTGGAATGATACGATATGATATGAATTATTATTGAACTCTATATATGTTAAGGTATAGATTATGAGTAGTACATGACTTAAGTTGTGATAACTTAATAGTATATGAATAGGTTGTGATAGTTTGAACTAGGTTATATTTTTTATATTTATATTTTCTGTTTGAGTTTTGGGGTTGTGACCAATTGGAGTATGGTGTCCCACATAGAATAAGTGTAAGAATATTGAGTCATTAATAAGAACATGGGTAACTTCACTAATAACCAATTGGTTTTTAGATTGAGCCACATGATTCTTGTCATAGTATCATGAGCCAATTCCTTTGCAGGCATTCGATCCACACCGATCGAAAGAGTGAGCCAAGCCACACGAGATCCACATAGTGCAAAAAGACACTTGAGATCCAAATAGTGAGCTAAGCCACACAAGATCTGCATAGTGGAAAAAGACACTTGAGATAAAAAAAAAATAAGCGAGCTGAAAAAGAGTCACTTGTGATCAGGTGATTCAAGATTGGTGAGCGAAAAATTGCCACCATCTTGCGGGGGGATATTGGAGTATGGTGTCCCGCATAGAATAAGTGTAAGAATATTGAGCTATTAATAAGAACATGGGTAACTCCACTAATCACCAATTGGTTTTTTGATGAAGCCTCGTAATTCTTGTCATGACCTACATAGCTCTTCTTGTTGGGCGTTAGCTCACGTGTACTCTGTGTTGCAGGTAAGGGCAAAAACGTAGTAGATGAGGCGATGAGTTGTAGCAAGCTCAGTCCGATGTGTGCATGTCATGAATGGTTGACCTGTGGATCAAGGGGTTGCTACTTACGCATTATTGTTATAAAAGTCTTTACCCTTTGGTGTTATGTTGAGTTTTAAAACTTGTATTTTTATTTACATTACACATGTAAAACATGATTTATTTTAAATATCAAGATCTTGAGTTGCATGTTTGTAAAATGTGTTAATTCATGTTTGTTTCAATAAAAGTTTTGTTTTTCTTAAAGAAATTCATGTAAACATTAATTTACTTAAATATGGAGTATTTAGTACATTAATGAGTTTTAAGTCAAGTCGTTACACTATGTGAGGAAAAATATCATATCAAAATTGGTAAAAACTAAAGTCCTCAAATAATATGGGTGATAAAACACCATTATTAAACAAAACAAATTTTTGTTATGGTTATTGTTGACTCTCAAATTGGTCAAAGGTACGGAGTCAGATAAACGATATGAAATGAGATTAAATCAAGAAGAAAAATCAAATGGAAAAATAAATAACACAAACGATTTATAGTGGTTCGGCCCCAATAGGATGGTAATGACCTACGTCCACTTAGTGTTCTTATTGATGTAGAATTCCAATGATGTGATCAATGAACTAAGGGTTCACGAGTTTCACAAGCCTTTAGGGAAATTACAACTTTGGTGAATAATCGCACTATATTTTTCTCTCAGAATTCAAAGATCAAAAGTTCAAAAGTCTCCCTCAAAAAGTCCCCTTCCTTGAGCCCTTTCATTCTTATTTATAGGCTAAAGAAGATTACATGGGCCGATGGGTCTTAATTATCATTAAGACTGGCGTATCTAGGTAATAATATAAATTATAATTAATGCGTAATTATAGATTTGCATGAATAAAAGAAGTAAAAGGAAGTATGCGATTGGGCTGGTCGCATATAAGTATGACGCTTGACAAACCAACAACTTTCTGGTCGAGGGCCGAGCATAATGCATCTACTTAAAGCCACCACGTGCTTGCCGCGTCTAGGTCAATCCTGCCATGTCATCAGAGGCTATTTTTTTGGGTAAATAGTTATTTTCTCAAACCCAAGTCACATGAGCAATTAGACAAGATACACATGCCTCGAGGACACATGTCATGAGCAGAATGCACAAAACCTTAATTCTCGAGGAGCTTCCTTGCACCCATCGATCGTACCCTAGACATGACATCAAGTGACCTGAACAGATTCAACACAAACTCGTTGTTCGGACCACCGAGATATCGAGCATAGATCACAGATGAGTGGGGTCCCACATCCTAACATTGTAGGCAATTCGAAATGTCAAGCCAAATCACATCTGGGGAGCAGTGGGAGCACCTCCACCACCTCTTGTCATTTCCCATGCATAGCAGCACCTTTATACCACCCAAAAGGCACCATACAAAGTGACCAGACCCCTTTTGAGGTTGCTTGAACCTCTTGGTATACTTGTTTAGTAAGCCATACAACCACCATAGTGTCATCATTCTGAATCCCCCTTAATTCGGGATATGAGCATAAAACCTTTATTTAATATTGGTAATCACCCACAAGTGTGTCAAAATAGAATAGCGAGAGTCATTTGTAAACACGCATTCATTTGGAGCAAGCCAAAACTCTACTCATTTGTAACCTCAAAGATAACTTAGCTTTTACAAGTTCTTTAGTTATACTTGAGCTTCATTAACAGTTAAACCACACAAAGTCCCTAGTATCATTTACGCTCTCTTAAGGTATAAAATATTGTTAAAGTAAAAAATAATTCGTGAACATGTATGTCTTATTAGCTTTAAGTTGTGTTTTAAAGAGGCTCCCATTGGGTTGTATCTTAAAACATAAACGAGAGATTGGAATAAAGGAGAATCGAAAGTTGAAATTTCACATGAAACATGGTGGTGGAAAAAGAGGCATATATAATAATAATAGCCTGAATTTGTAAAGCTTCAATTACAACAATTATAAATGTATAATAGGAATTGATGGAGAGTGATTCGGTGGTGTGTGGTCCAAGTGGGTAGTAGTGATGGTGGTGGCCAGGGATGAGGTTGGTAGGTAGATTTTATTCTTAAATATCTTGGAAAACTCGCAGCTAAATTGCAGCTGCTACTGCCGCGACTTAAATCCTCCATTCGCATAACAGCCGCCTTCCTTTTAGGCAATCAACCTCAATATCTGATGATGCTCATTCATGGGGCCATCTCCATATATTGCTGGGAAGTTTGGGGGAAATTCACAAAAATAATTAAGGTTTTAAAAAAAATAATACTAAAAGTACAGAATTGTTAAAAAATTACAAAAATACGGTGAGTTATAATAGTAAATACAGAGTTTTTTTTTTTTTTTTGTAAACTAAGTTTACAAATTTGTAACAATACACTTATTTTGAAACCAAAGTTTACAAATTTGAAATTAAAATTAACAAGTTTGTAACCATATGTTACAATACAGATCCGTAGCAAATCGTTATATGTATTTTTGTAATATTTATAAAATTCCATATTTTTCAATTTTTTTTTTTTTAAATTTACAGTGCTAAGTGTAATTTTTCGTCCATGTGAACCAAATTGGCATACACTCCCCTCATGTCCATTTAGTTGTATCCGAGTTTGAGAAATTAGTGTATTTACATTTAGGGGTTGGTGTAAAATGACACCTACTCGTGTGTGAAAGTAAGTAAATATCCATATTTTTCATTTTGAAGTAAAATAGTCTAACCACCTTTTTAATATTACATATTATCAAATATTCCCTTTAGCAAATTACTATTTTATTTTACATATTTTAGTATTATGGTGTACGTATATTAGTTTTGTTTAATTAATTTTTATTTTAAAGTTGTTGATGCGGTTTTTCGCCAACAGTGAATTATGTAAATAGCTGGGATGGATTAGTACTTAATGGTAAACCGTAATGAGTAAATGGTACTTAAAAACACTAGAAACGAAATATCAAGAACACTCGTCCCTTTATACGTGGTTCGAATGTTAAAATCCCCCTGGTTCACGAGTCTGTATTATTACTATTTATCTCTCTCTAAATTTTGATAGAGTTTTTACATTACATAGAAAAAACCACTATCTTTCCCTATCCAAGGTCTTAGTATTTATAGAGAAAATCCTTTGATAGGCAATGGGGTCATCACGTGAATCCAAATCCCCCAGTGTGACCTGTCTCACACTAATGATAAATATTACAAATTTTATTAAGGTATGGTCTAATCATTAGGTAAAACTGATCATGGGTCATCAGGGATAACCGGACATGTGATGTCTGATCATGCACGATTATATTACGTGTCTGGGATTTCAGGGATTTGTGGACATGTAATGTCTGTCCACACACGTCTACATAACGTATCCAACTTTATAAGGATCCAGGGAAATGGAAGATCTATAGCGTACCCCGAGCTGAGCGTAGCGTCAACTCGTGTCTCGGGTGCTATGCTTCATAAGTGTTTCCAGCTCGTGCCTATCGCTTTGTGTACATCAGCTCGTGCTATTTACCTGGGGAATCGCGCTGTCTTTACAGAGGAAATATGGACTTGTGGATCATCTATTACAGTTCTTGGCTAGCCAGCTGTATCCGAGCTATCTACAAGACTCGTGCTGAATTTCAAGACGTACATTTTCCCTCCAAGTCCCTACTCGTGTTCTATGACGTCATTTTTTGACTTACACGGTGGGGACTTTTACACTTTTGTCGGGATTATCCAGGTTTGCCCATTACTTGAGTACTTGACACGTGGAACGCCGCAATTGGCGTCTATTCGGGTTTCGAGGATTGCATTAATGGACTGGCCAACTTTTTGCCGCCGTTTTCGAAACACTATTCTCGGATCTTGCACTAGTTTGATCGGATGGTCCACGTCATTTTATGCCTTTTACATATAAATAAGGTTGGAAATTTCTAGGATTCACCACCTTTCATTTGAAATCTTTCTACATCTTTTCTCTTTTGCATTTCCAAATCCTTCTTCCTTCTCATAAAAATCCAAAATCCATCTTTTGCAAAAACCCTCAAAAACCCAATTACTCATCACTCAGGAGTCTTTCAGGAACTCTCCCCTGCAAAGTATACTACTTTTATTGAAGAACACACTGCAAGTCTTTTGGTTTTGAAGAAACTTTTCTTTTAATGGTTTTTGTGTTTTTTTTTTTATATATATCAAGCTCATCCGCATTTCACCGTAGTCAATATTAGGTTGTTCTCCACATTTCTTTGGCAAATAGGTTTCGACTTAGGTTTACTGGGTAGGTCTTAAAATATCTCTAGAACTGTGATATTCATAAACTAGGTAATTTTTGGGTAAACCTGGGCAATTTATGGCGAATTTTAGGAAATACCCATTCATGATATAGAAGATGAGAAGTTTTTAGGGTTCGAAACCAGGTTGCTTAGGGGTTACGCTTCTTGGGTGGTTTTGCTCTAAACTGCTTCCTCAAGGAGGGTAGTGGCCTCATTTTCTGACACACGGATCCCTAAACATCAGGGGTCTGTTGGGAGACCTAGGCACGTAGCGTAGGTAGCGCGTGGCATCACACCGCAGGCTGAGATTACCTCGGCTCGTGCGTTAAATGCCTCAGCCTCCCTTCGTGCTTTCTTGCTTTTATAACAATTCTAGGTCGCCTACTAAGTGTTCCATCATTCTTATTCGCCAGGCGATCTAATGGCACCCAAGAAGAGCGTTCCCAAGAAGTGTGCAGCTGACTCATCATCTCAACGAGCCAACAATGGAAAAGAGGTCACCCCCGAATACCCTATCCCTCACTTCGGCCCCGTGGTGGAGGAGGAGGTCGTGGTCGAACCTTACGCATTCTTCGAGGCAAAGAGAATTGTCTCCAAGATCACGACCCAAGGAAGGATCAACAAGATAATATTGTCCCACAACATTGAGGTCGAGACTGGCGTCCTCATTGCCCGACCTCCATATGAAGGGGAACGGAGCTGCACGCCACTCCAGGATGACTTTTCGGCCTAGAGTGATGAGCACTTAAAGGCAGGGGCCTTTCTTCCCCTTGATCAATATTTTGCCGACTTCCTCAACTAAGTGAAGTTGGCACCCTTCCAGCTCCCCCTGAACTCGTATCGACTGCTGGCGGGGTTGAAGTACCTTTTCCTGAAGCACGAGTGGGAGGTCCCCACCCCTGCAGATATTCTTTACTATTTCTGCCTCAAGGCCAGTCCGGATCAATGAGGGCGAGGTGATGGTTTTATTACTTGACCCGATTCCTGAACTCGCCCGCAATCATCAAGCTACCCAGCCATCCCAACGACTATAAAGATCAATTTGTTATGTTGAATGGGTTTCGCAATTGCGAACATCGCTACTTCAATCATCCTCGTGAGTTTTTTTTTATCTTAGCTCGTGAAATTATACCCTTTGTATCTGGAGTTATCTTTCGCGTGTATACTAACCGAGTAGTATCTTCGTGTAGCCATTTTTATGAGGACGGCCAAATCTGTGACCCTCGAGAGTCAGTATGATACTGCGTCGAGGCTTCCGCCTAGCGAGAAGGATTACCGCCAGCTCGTGTCCGACGACATGATGTTGGCGTGTAAATTAATCACTGAGGGCCAGACTCTGGCCTTGAGAAGAACACAGGATAACATCCCGATAGTCCGTGAGCTCTTGCCTATCCCCGAAGAGGGTACTGAGGCTGATGTAGGCGAGGAGCAAGAAGAGGATGAGGTACCTCTAGTGCGGAAGAAGCGAGCTCCCGAGGCTGCTCGGGACCCTGATGTAGAGCGAGTTTCATCGAGGGCAGCAGCCGACCCCTCCGGCCAAGGTAACCCATACCTCTTTAGGGACTTAGATAGGGTTGTCACCAACCTTAGGCTTGTTAGGTTTAACCCAAACCAGCTTGTACATCGTCACCCTAATGACCCCGACCGTAACATAACCATGTTTCAGTGCGTAGATCATTTAGTATTACATCACTACATGGGCAATCCCAGGGGAGATGCAAAACAAGGGGTTCCTGATATCCGCACAATTTCCCCGGAGGGAAAATCCAGCTCGGGGCCACTCGTAAAGAAGCTTCGGTTTACATCAAAGAATGTGCCTCCTACGGCAAGAACGACCTCCGAATCCCCGGCTAAGGAAAAAAGCCAGAGCTCGGCAGCTCCCTCTGCTCAGAAGAAAAGGGGTCTGCCTCCACCTCCTCCCCGATTTCCACCCGCCTCAACTCAGGATCAGGTAGCACAAGTTGCTCCCCCAGCGCCTCCGTACGTATTATGGTCAATGCCCAGGACCTGGAGACCCGGATACCTTTCGAGGGACTCTCTACGAGACGGCTAACCATACGGTGGAGCATTTTTACAAGGCCAATCCGAAGGACCTGACGGTGTTCGAGGAGAGGAGCCCGGAGAACGTTATGGAGTCCGCACTAGGGATGAACCTCACAGTAAGCCAACTTTCCTTAGCCAAACATACTCTTTTGATTTTATACCAGCGTGTGTCTAACTTGCTTCTTTACTTTTTGCAGGTGGTCTTGACTCAGCACCGCAGCATAGCTTGGGCTAGGGCCAAGAATGACGAGCTTCGGGCTGAGCTCCAGGCTGCTCAGACGGCCTTGACTGCCGCCCAGACTGTCTTTACAACTGCTCAACAAGGCGAGTTGGATATCAAGGCTGCTCTTACAGCGTCTTTAGAGGGTGAGCAGGCTACAAAGGCTGCCTTGGCTGCTCTGCAAATCAAGCTCGCGGAGGCCAAAGCCAAACAATTGGAGGCCGAGACTGCTGTCAAGGAGGAGAAGGCGGCCTCGCTAACCTCTATGGAGAGCATGTTGTACCACTGCTGGGCCTTCAACCAGGATGGCAACTTCTCCTTCCTGGCCTCTGAAGTGTGGGATCCCTACCTCAAGAAGTTCAGGGCTTGGATTCAACAAGAGCAGTCCGAGACTGGGGATGCCTCCACCGCTGGCGAGCAGGAGATCGAGGAGGTGACGTCCTCAGAGCGCCTTGGAGAATCTTAATTTTCTTTTGTCTTTGTTCACTTTATATATATTTTTTTGCAAACATTTACCGTGTTCACCCGGTGCGAGGTTATTTTTCCTCAAGACAATTTATTTATAATTCCAATATCTACTTTTTTATCTATGTCATTTCCTTGATTTTTTTTTCTTATGTTTATGAGTTGTACATTCAAAATCTTAGGAAATGACTTTTAGATTAGGATAGATATTTTAAATTTGGTTACAACCAAAATTATTGTTGATTTATATCATACCTGTTAAGTATCAGGCCTTGGACCCATTTATATCCGAAATTTTGAATATTCCAAACTTAGTTCTTGTTAGGTTTTATTGTTATCCCGAGCTTCTGAGGAAGCCATTGGATCTTCAATTTTGCTAACTTCTAAGTCGTGGGCCTGGTCATGTCCAGTATTTTTAATTAAAACTTGGTTCGTGCAAGATTTATTGACACCTCGTGTTTTTTTAAAAAAACATTGGTTAATCAATTTTACTAACTTCCAAGTTTTGGACCTGGTATATCCATGATTTTTAATTTGGACCTGGTTATATCTAGGAATTTTAATGATTTACTGACACCTCGCGTTTCCTTACAAGAAAACATCGGTTAATCAATTTTGCTAGCTTCCAAGTTTTGGACTTGGTTATATCGAGGATTTTAATGATTTAAAACTTAGCTCGTGCTAGATTTATTGAAACCTCGCGTTTCCTGAAAAGAAAACATCAGTTAATCAATTTCGCTAGCTTCCAAGTTTCAGTCCTTCTTGGGTTGTATGCCCCCCAAGTAATCAGAAAGTGAACTTTCTTGGTTGCTTTGGACAAACGTTATCACACGAAATAATACATAAATGAAACAATATGAAAGACAAGAAGTACACAATGATTCCTTTATTTCTTAATCAAATGAATTTTATAACTAAGCCTCACATAGACGAGTGGTATCATCATTGATAATACTTCTTTAGGTGCATAGTATTCCTGGTCTGTGGGACTGTTTCTCCATTAAGTCGAGCTAATTTGAAGGTTCCCTCATGTACGCCTCCACTATTTGATAGGGCCCTTCCCAGCTCGGACCCAAGGCATCGTCTTTGGGGTCCTTGCTTGCCAAAAAGACCCTTTAGAGTACCAGGTCGCCCAAACCAAATATACGCCTCCTGACCTTTGAATTTAAATAATGAGTAATTTTTTGCTGGTAATGCGCGAGCTGTAGCTGCGAATCCTCTCATTTTTCATCAATTAGATCAAGGCACACGCTGAGCAACTCATCATTCCGCTCCTGGTTGAAGGTCTGGAGTCTGTGCGTGGCTATCTTCGTTTCGACAGGAAGGACGACCTCACTTCCGAAAGTCAGGGAGAATGAGGTGTACCCCATAGAAGTTCGGTGGGAGGTTTGGTACGCCCATAATACTTGTGAGAGCTGCTCAGGCCAAATTCCCTTGGCCTTGTCTAACCTCTTCATGGCCTTGACCTCCCCATTGGCTTGTGGATATGCAATCGAAGAGAAACTTTTAATTATGTCATGCCTATCACAGAACTCGGTGAAGAGATCGCTATCGAACTGAGTTCCATTATCCGATAGAATCTTCTTGGGTAGTCTGAATAGACACATAATACTCATGACTACAAAGTCGAGGACTCTTTTTGAGGTGATTGTTGCCAGGGGCTTGGCTTCTACCCACTTCGTGACATAATCAATGGCCACCACCGCATCGCAAACTCCTCCTTTTCCCGCGGACAGAGCTCCTATTAAATCGATTCCACATGCCGCAAATGGCCATGGGGATGAGATCATTTCCAGCTCGACTGGTGGAGCTCGGGCGACTGTGGTGAACCGTTGGCATTTGTCGCACTTTCGGACATCGGAGATGGAATCCTTTGACAAAGTGGGCCAATAGTATCCCTACCTTAATATTCTTAAGGCCAGGTTTTCCCCCCATCATGATCCCCACAGAAGCCTTCATGCACCTCTTGTAAAATAGTTTTGGCCTCCTCTGGAAGAACACATCGCAGAAGAGGCAAGGAATGGCCACGTCAGTACAACGCTCCATCCACGATTATATACCTTGGAGCTTCATAGAGTGTCCTTCTCGCGTCTTTTCGTTCATCAGGCAACTTCTCTGTTGTAAGATACTATATTATGGGAGTCATCCAGGTCGGTCTGGGTTCGATCATCTCAACCTCCATAGGGCTTCCTGCCACACTTGGGCTCTCCAAGAATTCCACAGGTACTATGCTCAAAGTCTCAGCTTCTTTGGAGGTAGCAAGTCTTGCCAAAGCATCAGCGTTGGCGTTTTGCTTGCAAGGGATTTCCTCGACTAAGCCATATTCAAATTCTGATAGTTCTTTCTTCACTTTGGCTATGTAAGCTGCCATCTTCGCCCTCCACACTTGGTACTCCCCTGACACTTGGTTTACCACGAGCTGGGAATCACTATAGCACTAGATGGCCCTGGCCTTCACCTCATTTGCCACTCTAAGCCCGACCAATAAAGCTTCGTATTCGGCTTCGATTTGGATGCCTTGAACCCGAACCGTAGCATGGAGTGGAACCGATGGCCTTTCGGAGAGATCAATATGATCCCAGCTCCAGACCTATTCTCGTTAGATGAACCATCCACGAATATTTTCCACAACGCCTGTACTGGTTCTCTTAAAAGCTCCTCCTGAAACCCAGTGCATTCAGCCATGAAATTAGTCAGGGCTTGGATTTTGATCGTAGTCCATGGTACGTATAGTATTTCGAACTGGCTGAGTTCGATGGCCCATTTTAAGAGACGTCTCGATGCTTCAGGTTTTACAACATCTGCCTTAAAGGTGGGTCAGTCATGTCGTGGATTGAATGGGATCAGAAGTACGGCCTAAGTTCTGTGGAGGCTAGAATAAGCCAGAACGCCATCTTTTCCATTAAGGGATACCGTGATTCAGCTCAGAGAAGTCTTTTGCTTATATAATATACTAGTTTTTAACCTGGTCCTCTTCCCGAACCAGCACGGTACTGGCTGCATTTTCCGTAACAGCCAAATAAAGGAAAAGAGGCTCCCCCGCCGCCAGTTTAGACAATATTGGCTGCTTAGTCAAATGTGTTTTTAGATCGAGAAATGCCTATTCGCATTTCTCAGTCCATTCAAACTTCTTATTTTCTCGGAGCAGGTTATAGAATGGCAGGCACTTGTCAGTGGACTTAGAAATGAACCGATTAAGGGCTGCCACTCTTCCAATCAGACTTTGGACATCTTTACGCGACCTAGGCGAAGGCATTTCAAATAATGATCTGATTTTGTCAGGGTTCGCCTCTATCCCCCTCGTGTTGACTATGAATCCCATAAACTTTCCTGATGCCACTCCGAAGGTACACTTATAGGGATTCAACCTCATGTTATATCTTCTTAAGATCTCAAACATTCCTTCAGATCGGGAACATGGTTATAGACAGTCTTAGATTTGACTAGCATATCATCAACATACACTTCCATGTTTTTCCCGATCTGATCAGCGAACATTCTATTGACCAATCGCTGGTAGGTAGCCCCATCGTTCTTCAGCCCGAAGGGCATAACTTTATAATAGTAAACATTCGTTGGAGTCATAAAGCTAGTATGCTCTTGTTCCGTGGTGTTCATCGCGATCTGGTTATTTCCAGAATACACATCCATGAAGGACATGAGCTCGTGCCCCACGGTGGCATCCACCAACTGATCAATTCTTGGCAATGGGAAGCAATCCTTGGGACAAGCATTGTTTAGGTCCGAGAAATCAATGAAGGTCCGCCACTTTCCATTTGGCTTTGGGACTAGGACAGAATTTGCGACCAAGATCGAATATTTAGCCTTGCGAATAAACCTGCATTTTAATAGTCGAGCTACTTCTTCTTCTAGGGCCTCAGCTCGGGTTGTACCTAGACGCCTCTGTTTATGGGATTTTGCAGGCACATTTTTATCCAAGTTCAGGGTATGCATGATCATACTCGGGGTTATCCCTACCATGTCTTCATGAAACCAGGCGAACACATCTAGATTCCCTTGTAACAAATTTATCAGCTCCGTCTTCCTCTCATCGCCAAGATTTTTCCCGAGCTTAACGACTCTTGAAGCATTCCTGAGATCAATGTTTACTTCTTCAAGCTCTTCAATAGCTCAGAGCTCAGATCTATCTTCACATATTTACGGATCAATATCATTACTCGGAGTAGTATCCCTGTCAACGGATTGCAGAGGATCTTCCATTCCAGGAGCAGTCCTTGCTTCTTGGGATTCCTCGCCTTCGTCCTGTACGACCATCTTTTGCTGCCCGTGTTGTAATTTTCTCTTCATGGAAATGTTGTATCATTCCCTGGCAGCAAGCTGAGTGCCTCGGACAGTACATATTCCTGTAGATGAGGGGAACTTGAGCACAAGGTGGAAGACAGATGTTATGGCTTCGAACGCCATTAACGTAGGTTGACCCAAGATTGCATTGTACGCAGTCGGACAATCGACGACCACAAACTCGAGAAGCTTGGAAACAATTAGTGGTCCTTCACCCAAGGTTATCAATAACTCGATTGTTCTAATAGCTACCGACCCCTCACCGGAAAACCCATACAACATCATGGAGGTTGCCTTCAACTCGGTCACAGACAACCCCATTTTTTCCAGTGTGGATCTAAATAGTAGGTTCATGGAACTTCCATTATCTACTAGTGTCCTCCTAACTCTCCGATTGGCGAGCTGGACGGTTATGACTAGAAGATCGTTATGCGGGAATTGGACATGGCTAGAATCCTCTTCAGTAAAACTGGTTGGTTGTTTCTCCAATCGTTGTTGCTCAGATAAACGCTGCTCCGGGACAAACTCAACTCTGTTCTGGGCAGCTCTTCTCATGCTTGCCAGATGAGGGCCTCCGAAGATGGTTGTTATTTCTCCCCCTATTATCAGAGGAGGGGTATCCCGATTCACATGAGCTCTGATCTAATTCGCCGGGGCCTCCAGAGCTGATGGAATATTTTTTCCAATGAGTTGACCGGGAGTTACATGATTCCGTGCATACTGAGCCAATGGTCCAGACTTGATGAGTGTCTTGATCTCATCCTTCAAGTGCCTGCAATCATCAGTGTTGTGACTGATGTCATTGTTGAATCGAAAAAAATTCGAGGGAACTCTCTTCGCCCTTTGATTCCTTAACGGCTCTGGTTTTCCACGGAAGGCGGGCAAAATTTACCTAGAAGATACGCTCTCTAGTATCCGTTAGGTCGGCATAAGTCGTATAGATCGGCTTAAACTTCTCCACAGGCTTGTTTTTCTTCGAACCACTCTGGCCGACCTCACCATTTCCCTTCCTCTTGTTACCTCCCCCTTGGTTATTCTGGGTGATGGTTTGAGCCGTAGCAGCAACATTCGTTACCGCTCCAACGAGCTGGGCAGGGACTTGGCAGGTTTCTGCAACCGAAGCTTATGCCTCTTCCAAGTTGATCCTTTAAGCCCTGTTCAGGAACTCGTCCATGGTGTTGACCCCCTTTCTTCGGATTTCCTTCCATAGGTTGCCCCCAACAAGAATTCCTATTCTCATCACCATGAGCCTAGAACTGTCTTCTGATTCTCTAGCTCGTGCAGCAATATTGGCGAACCTACTCAGATATGCTTTCAGAGGCTCTCTAGGCTGCTGCTTTACATTTGCAAGGCTGCATTGATGCAAGCTGTCTGCGAAGCTCGAAATGCCCTCTTGAAATCAGCAGAGAAACTCTTCCACGAGCTGATAGAATGTTTCTTGTACTGCTTGAAACATTGTCCAGTCGCCCCGATCAGAGTCGAGGGAATACCAAGCACCTCAGCTTGGGTCAAATATTGTGGGCCATCATCAGGGTGTTGAACATGCCAAAGTGGTCTGGCGAATCTCCATCTCCATCGAATTTTGATAGATGGGGCATCCTGAAACCCAGTATGTTCATCTTTTTCCTTCTCTGATAGGAGTCTTTTCATCAGCTCCTCCATCTGGGCTAACCTCTCAAGGTTTTGGTCCTTGGTTCCGTGGGGCTGTTCAACAGCTCCCATTCGGTCGTATGCGTTTGGCGGGATATTGTCCCTCCAAGTTTGAGCTTGGTTGGGTGGGACATTCCCGTTATCACGTACTTTGGAAGGACCTCCTTCGTGGTGAGTGCCACTGACTCCATCGCGAGCTGGATTTCTCCTTTGTGAATTCAGGCGATCTTGTAGATAAGTCTGTGGACCGACCCGAGGGCTCTAAACCGAACTCAGTTGATTTCTCAAATCTGCGCCGGACCTACCACTTCGACGGCCTTCAGTCCAATAACTTCCAATAGAGAAACATAGAGCTCACGATTGAGGATGAGGATCTGGGATATTCCCACGTGTCTGTGGGGCATACACAGGGGCAGCAGGAGGAGGATTTCTCCTGCTGTACCCATAGGTAGGAACGTTTTGCGCAGAATGAGGTGGTGTAGCATGCCTTATGGGCGACAGGGGATGCCTAACTGATGAGGTGGTTCTTATCCCATCAGGACGGACCAAATTAGCCTGCGGTCCTTCTACTCCGCCATTTCTGACTCTCTGTGTCTGGCGATCTGATCGTGGCACAGGGGGGTCGGCTGGAGCCGTCTTTGCAAGTTTGCGCTAGACCTTCGTCGTGGGTTGCAATGGGCATTTCCAGGTGCATTCGATGGTGTTACTAAACTTGGAGTTTAGTTCCTAACCAACCGGCTAATTTGTTGATGATCTCTGGGCAAGCCATTGAATGGGATTTCTTGGTGATCTTGCGCCATGGGTGTAGAACTTGGGGTTGAGGTTCTAACCGACTGACTTGGTCTGGGTCGACTATCCCAGCGGTACTTATGAGTTCCACCTTGCCTCTTTCCAACGTTAACGTCGGTTGCAGGAGGGGGTAGCCGAGCCAGAACCTCCTCGATTTCTTTGTTTGCTTTTGCTAAATGGCTCCTTAAGTGCATGTTTTCCAACTCTACCGCAGTCAAGTATTCCGGGTTTGGATTCGGCGGAAATGACGCTGAACTCCTGGTGTCGTCGTGGCCCATCGGTTGTTTTCCCGACCGTTGCTAGATCTCAGTGTTTCGTTCATCGGAAACAGTAGTATGGTGAGCCTCCTGCCCACCAGGCTGATCCATCTCATTACCATGTCTCGAGTGAGTAACCACCATGATGAACTCTGATCTAAATCTTTCACAATAGCACTAATCTCCAGCTTTCAATGAATGGATCAAACTGTTGACGCAATTTTTCTCCAACAGTGAATTATGTAAATAGCTGGGATGGATTAGTGCTTAATGGTAAACCGTAACGATTAAACGGTACTTAAAAATACTAGAAACGAAATATCAAGAACACTTGTCCCTTTTTACGTGGTTCGGAGGTTAAAATCCCCTTAGTCCACGAGTCTGTATTATTACTATTTATCTCTCTCTAAATTTTGACAGAGTTTTTACATTATAGGGAAAAAACCATTCTCTTTCCCTATCGAAGGTCTTTTATTTATAGAGAAAATCCTTGGATAGGCAATGGGGTCATCACGTGAATCCAAACCCCCATGTGTGACATGTCTCAAACTAATGATAAATATTACAATTTATATTAAGGTATGGTCTAATCATTAGGTCCAACTGATCATGGGTCATCAGGGATAACCAGACATGTGATGTCTGATCATGCACGATTATATTACGTGTCCGAGATTTCATGGATTTGTGGACATGTAATGTCTGTCCGCGCACATCTACATAGCGTATCCAGCTTTATAAGGATCTGGGGAAATGGCAGATCTATAGCGTACCCCGAGCTGAGCGTAGCGTCAGCTCGTGTCTCATGTGCTATGCTTCGTAAGTGTTTCCAGCTCGTGCCTATCGCTTTGTGTACATCAGCTCGTGCTATTTACCTGGGGAATCGCACTATCTTTACAGAGGAAATATGGACTTGTGGATCACCTATTACAGTTCTTGGCTAGCCAGCTGTATCCGAGCTGTCTAGAAGACTTGTATTGAATTTCAGGAGGTACAAAAGCTATTTTGATTTGTTTTCGTTTTTAATGAGTTATTGAAAGATATCACTATCACAAAATACATATACTGAGTTGAAAAATAATATACCACCAAAACTTACAAAATTATTTCACAAAAATGTATATACTATACTAACAAAATTATATACTGCCATTAAAATGTATATACCATGATACAAAATTATATACTACCATTATGTATAATAAGATATAAACTAAATATTATAACATATATATATACCATACCACAAAAAATATATACACTAGTTGAAAAATAATATATCAACCCCGGCCACTATATTAAAGGTATACACTCCTAAATAAATATAAAAGGACAATTTAAGTAATCAACAATGTAAAATTATCATTTTTAAAATGATTACATTAGCTTTTTGATGTCATAGTTTTGGGACATTTACTCTAATTTCTCTTTAAATTGGGGTTTCATAGAACCACTTATTTGGATGGATTCTGTAACGCCCCACATCCCTATGGTTGCTTCCTGGAATGACGACTAGCCCTACAAACCAACACGAGTGTTTCGAGCGTGCTTTGTCCTCACTCGTACGCTTCCTGAGAAAACTTCCCAGAAGGTCACCCATCATGAGATTACTCCAGGTCAAGCATACTTAACTTTGGAGTTCTCAAGTGATGGGCTACCGAAAAGAAGATGCATCTTGTTACCAAAGGTAGTACCTATCAATCCATTTAAGTCATCTTCAACTGTGTAGTCCCATATGTACACAGTCTTAGAATCATAACACTTGACCTTCCCCAGGCAATGTGGGATTGCACAACTTTTACCCGGTCTTTCTCCCTACGGATCACGGGATACTGACTGTCACAATCACCCTTCCTTAGGGGTCAGACGTCCTCGTCGGCTACACTTCTGGCTTGGTCAAGACTCTGATACCATTTGTAACGCCCCACGTCACTATGGTTGCTTCCTGGAATGACGACTAGCCCTACAAACCAACACGAGTCTTTCCAGCGTGCTTTGTCCTCACTCGCACACGTCCTGGGAAAACTTCCTAGGAGGTCACCCATCATGAGACTACTTCCAGTCAAGCACGCTTAACTTTGGAATTCTCAAGTGATGGGCTACTGAAAAGATGATGCATCTTTGTATAGATGACTATTGAGTCCATCTTTGAATAGGTGACTAATGAGTCACACACTTGGGCTTTGCACCCTAATCAGATAATTGACTAATGAGTCACGCACTTGGGCTGCGCACCCTAATCAGATAAGGGACTAATGAGTCATGCACTTGGGCTCTGCATCCTAAGCCACGTGATGATATAGCCACCTGAGCCTTTTGTCCCTGGCTCTAAGTAACTAGCCTTTAGACTAGACAAGCGCTTTTAGTTTTCATCAAACTTTGGGTAGGTCAAGCATTTAATGCTTATGTTGATTAGATCTAATCATTCCAGCTCTGCGTTCAATATGCTTATGCCACTCTTGACTCATAGGTCAATTCCATACGACTCGTGCCATTTCTGACTAATGAGTCAGTACCACTCACAAGTAAGCAATGCACCCAGGCTTATGTCATATGTCAAATATCCAAATATAAGGCGTTCAACATGCTACTCAGCATTCACTAGCATAATTATGATCATGCACATTTACAGAGGCTCAACCTCTGATCAATCTCACATTCAACATTCAAGTCATGCCCTAATCACATGTATCTTATGCATCACATGCATCACATACTGGGTGTAGTTTTCTTACATTTGGTCCAAGCACAGGTTACCAATAAACGATCCTTAAGAACGATTCTGTTTCCAAGCCCCTAGCGATAACGTAGTCACAACCATAATACAAAACCTCATAAAAAATGAGTAAATAAATACATCCAGACCAAGTCCTAACCTCCGGGACATCGAATTCTACGCAACTAAGTAGTAGGATCGATCCCGAGTCCTTGGGGTTAAGTTCTCAAGACTAAAAACCAAATCTAGGCAAAATTGCCCTTAAGCGCCGCGGCCCCCAACCCTGACCCGCGGCTCGCCTCCAGACAGAAGCCAGACCACCTCTCTGCCTGAACCTCGCGCTGCGGCGCACCTACCTTACGCCGCAGCCTATCTAGCCATCACCCAACTCCATCATCTTCGTCAAGCCTGGGCCACAGCGCCCAAGAACAGGGACGCGGCTCAACCTCAACCCAGCCATTTTTCCTCGTTTTCTTAATTTAAAATCCTTCCAAAAACCTATCCAAACATATCCAAATTTCAAACCAAACATCCCAATTATCCAAAACCATTAAAACCCAAGTCTCAAATCGTGCAAAAACTCATCAAAACTTAAAATCCTATCAAAGCTTAAAAACTTTACAAACTTAGAACTTAAAACTAGGATTACCTCTGATTGAGTCATTTCCCAACTACATTCTCCCACTAATAAGCTTCTAATCTTCCCTAGAAGCGCTATGCCTCAATCCTTGCCTGAATCTGAGTCATAAAACTCAAGTTTCCTTAAAAAAATGCAAACGAGTGTCAAAAAGGGAACAGGAGGGAGAGAGAGAGAGAAAGAACATTCAGAACGTTCATTTTATAACTTTGACATGTTACTTCAATCATAAGTAACCTCAAGCAAATCCTAATGCTTGGGGTCCCAAAAACGCCCCCCGGGTTAAACAGTCAAAATTCTCAGAATTTCTCCCTGATCTCACTTACTCCCAATTTATCATCAAATATTTACTCCCATTACCCAACATCCGGATAATGTGCTAAATACCCCTGACTCACTCCGAGTCAAGTATGGATCCCGTTGTGACCTTCCCATTGGTTTGCCTCCTAGGATCTTCTTGTGTTGAGTAACCCTAGCATAACCAAATAATAATAAAGTACCACACACATACCACATATATGCCAAATATACCCAAAATGGGCCAACTTATGAAAATGGACCAATTAAACAGAAATGGGTCCACATGCATATTTAATACACCTAAACATGCATATCAAGTCATATTATGATATAACTCACATCATCACGTAATGATATACATAAATATCATACAATCATAAAATTACATAATTTGTCATCCTGCCCCCCTAATCAAGGCCCTAATCCTTATTAGGAAATTTGGGACATTACAGATTCAACTTTAATTGTTGTTTAAATTATAAGTTGAAAATAACACTAAATCCCTGAATATTTTATTATAAAGTTAAGAAATGCAACGATCCTGAACATAAATTTAGCAAGAATTCTGTCTTCAATCTAATTAAGTGTATCAGAACCCTTGAATGGATATCGAGTCAACTATTTATAGAGATTTCTATACATGTTAGTCAGATACAACTTATATTACTGATTCTCCGTAGTTATAAATATTTCTAATATAATAATTGAATTATAAAACATGGTAATAAATAATCTATCTATCAAATATAGATACACAATAATATTATAATTATAAATAAATAATTTGTAATTATAATCTAACTAACCATTATAATTAATCTAGCTAACAATAATTAATAATATTATTATAATTATAAATAAAACAATTTATAATTACAATATAACTAACAATTCTAATTAATCTAGAAATTATAATAAACAATAATAATAACAAATATAAAGAATTGAAAAAATTAACTGTTGGTGTCCGAGGTCCGTGTAGCACACAGTTTCCTTAAAATAGCACACAGTTTCCTTAAAATAGAATCCCCGCTTTCTGTTGCTACTAGAGGCTTTCTGGTGTCTATCTCCCAGAATAAGAACAAGTAACTTGGTGCACCAATGAAGTACTTCTGACGTACGTCCGAAATCTATAACACTAGAAAAATCTTAAGAACTCTATAAAGTAATTAGGAATATAAGTATATATATAATAGTCTTCAAAGGAATATTTTATATATAAACTTGATTTTGGGGTAAGTTTAACTAAGACCATCAAGATCTTTATATAGTCCTAATAATCTATGAAAGTTAATTCACGAAAGATGTGGGACTAACCACACTTTGATTCCATTCCGCAAAGTTGACTTACTCAACTTTTTCTAACATTCTCATCATCCATCTTGTCATTAAAGAGCTATGTTTGCTGCTGATATGGATTGCGTACTTCAATACCTCGCTTCTATGTTTTGCCTCTGTTAGAGTCCAAACAAAAGTAGAACGGTCGAGCCTTTAGCAAAGGTGGAACTTTAAGATATATAAAATGGTGGGTATCATTTATCTTGTAATATGTGTTTTTAATAGGAATTAACACTACTACAAAATTGGCCCAAGGCATCATCTGTTTGACTCAATCAAAATTGTTAACTTATACATTTTTAATGTGGGACGCTAAAAAAACAATACTATATGCATCAATATAATACTAATGCTTATAGTGTACAATTATTATATAAAATAAAAAAATAAAAGAGCCGAACCCAAACCTCTTTACCCTAACCCATACACCCACCCTTTCTCTGAAAACAGTCGCCTACCCTCTCTCTTTCGTATACCCTTGATTTGTCTTTTTCCTCTCTCTCTCCCTCACTCGCTCACTCTCACTCTTTCAATCACACCCTTTGCTTTCCCTCCCTCTCACATGGGCATAGGGCTACACATCTGTACCTGAAAACCTACCCACCTGAAAGTCCGGCCCGACCCACACCCATAAAGCCCAAAGAAAATAACAAAATAGGTGAATTGGATCGAATTGGGCTTCACCCGACCATGTTACCTCCCTCCCGACTCGACTCGACTAGACATTCTCTATCGCTATCTCCCTCATCGAGACACACCCACACCATGACCACGACCACCAGGCACCACAACTGTAATGCCCTTCTACCCAGGGACCATTACGGTGTGCATTTAAAGAGCGTAAAACTGGCTAACAGAGTCATTTGGCCATAATCGTGTAACTAAGTGTGATTAACGGTTTAGGGTTAAAAATTTTGGTCAAAGATACAACGTTTCACTAAAACGTATACTGTATACATTGGGATCCCAAAAATATATTTTAATGGTTAATTATAATAAAATATTTACAACCAGCCGACCTAAGCAGCAAAATAGGGTTTAACCCTAGTTCCTCTTTAAACCCTCGACAATGGTGGTCGAGGAGCCGCATATGTACACATCGTCACCTAAGCTCTCCAACTCAAGGATGGTCCACCTTTCTTTTGTATTTACGTGCACCACATAGCACCCGTGAGTCGAGGCTCATCAAGAAAACTCAATATGCTCATGAACAGGTAATAACATGTCACTGAATCATAATAGCATGCCTAGCAATAATAGCCCTATTCATCCATGCAAGTAAGTTCCAGTAAATGATTGTGGGCCCTACCCTCCTATATGGATGACTATCAAGTAAATCCTAAGTGAATATCACTAATGATTCTGGTAATCATAATGGGGCTTGCAGCCCAATCAGATAAGTGGCCAAGGAGTTATGAACTTGAATCAGATAAGTGATTATGGAGACACGAACTTGAATCAGATAAGTGACTATGGAGTCACGAACTTGAACCAGATAAGTGACTATGGAGTCACGAACTTCGGTTCCACATCTTAACTAGATAAGTGACTATGGAGTCACGCACTTTGGCTCTGCACCCTAAGCCATGTGACGTTACAATCACCTGAGCCTTTTGGCCATAGCTCTAAGTAACTAGCCTTTAGACTAGACAAGCACTTTTGTTTTCATCAAACTTAAGGTCGGTCAAGCATTTCATGCTTATGTTGATAATGCTTATGTCGATTAGCTCTAATATTTTCGGCTTGCGTTAAACATGTAATATCGTTCTTGACTCATAGGTCAATTCCATACGACCAGTGCTCAGTACTACTGCAGAACTTGACTAATAAGGCACAACTTCACAATCAATACTGTCACCATTGCCCATTCTGACTAATAAGTCAGTACCACTCACAAATGAGCAAGACAGTTAAGCATTTAATATGCAATCAATGTCCACATATAGAGCACTCAACATGCCTCATCAATAACCATGCATGTCACATACTGGGTGCAATTTTCTTACCTCTAGCTTGAGCGTGAAATAATAAAAGAACAACCCTTTGAGAGCAACCAATCCTTCGGTCCCTTAGCGGTCACCTAGTCATAACCAAATATGGAATCTCATTAATAAAATAAATGATAAAAGGTTCATGGGCTACAACCCTACTTCTGGGACCACTCCTGTGCTCTCGGGACTTCCAGTCCACCCAACGGGGTGGTGGAACCATCCCCCGAGCCCCCAAAGTCCACCCAAGCCCTAAAAATAGGTCTTGCTGAAACAGACCTACCACTAAGGCGCTCATGGGTAGGGATAGGGCGCTGCCCCAAGTCAGAGTGCACCTGAGCTCTCCTTTGCCTAGCCCCGGGGCACCAGATGACATACCAGACAAATTTTAGCTTTCTCCCCTGCGTTTTCCCTTGAATGCAAAGCTTCAAAACCAACATAACCACCATCCAAACTTATAATTTAACCCCAAAACCTCATCAATACCTTAATCTCATCAAAACCTAAGATTTCAACCATTTAAAACCACCTCAAATAGCCACTTCTATAATCAAAACTTCAAGCTCAAAACTAACTTAAAGACAGAGCAACACCAGGAAAACATGGTTGAAAACCTTACCTCAAACTTGAATTGAATCCTCTTCAATGGTTGAACTAATGTCCTAAGCTCCAAATCTTGATCTCCTAGCTTGAATCCTCAAATTAAGCTTCAAAAATCCAAAGAGAATGGAGAAGGAAAAATGATCGTGAGGTAGAGGAAGGGAACTTTGCTTTTTTGCTTCAGCCTAATTCCTTCTACAGCTTTCTAATTTAACATTTAACCTGTGGTCAAAAGACCAAAATGCCCCCAAGCCTAATTTGACTTCTTAACAGCCCCCAAGGGCAAAATCGTCATTTCCCATCTATCCCGTTAATTATAATTAACGTCCTCCAATTCTCGTTATTACCAATATCATCGAATAATTACCAAATAATTTCCCCCATTACCTGATCCATTAATGTACTAAATTACCAAATTACCCCTAGGCTCGCCCGAGCCCGCTATTTGACCCAGTTATGACCAAACCGCTAATTTGCTTCCTAGGATCGTCTTATGCCGAATAATCCAAATATACGCACATAATAATGTGGTCTCACCCGTATATCACATACATGCACATAAATATACAAATATGCAATTATCATCATATATTCCACATAATAATGCATTTAATCAAATAATTCCATAATAAATCAATTATGGCCCTCCTAGCCTCCTAATCCAGGCATAAACCACATTAGAGAATTTGAGACATTACAACTATCCCCTCCTTACAGAAATTTTGTCCTCGAAATTTTCACTGAGTAGCCCGGAATATCAATCCTGCATAACTGAT
Source organism: Humulus lupulus (assembly GCF_963169125.1). Lineage (NCBI taxonomy): Eukaryota > Viridiplantae > Streptophyta > Magnoliopsida > Rosales > Cannabaceae > Humulus > Humulus lupulus. Next base: position 58,142,665 of record NC_084799.1, read on the forward strand.
TCCAGTTCCTAAGTCACTCCCTCAACCTCACTGCTTCTATATAATACCTTAATCAAAGGTACAACTTTGTCTCTCAGAACTATGTTCTTTCTATCTCATATTTGAGTTGGCTACCCTTTACAAGATAACTTAACTTCTAATTCTAGATTCTCATAACTCAACAAATAAGTCTCGTCTAACACATGTTTTCTCAACATGAAAATATAAAATACACTGTATACGGCCGACAGTGCCAAAACTAAGGCCAATCCAAAGGCAACCTGATTGATCCTAATTAGGATTTCCAACGGTCTTACTAATCTAGGGTTCAACCTGCCCTTATTTCCTCACCTATTTCCATGGTGATAATCTAAGGAAGATACAGTCTTCCACTTGGAACTCCATGTTCCTGCATTTGTGATTGACATAACTTTTCCATTTAGTCTGAGAAGCAAGCATCCAAGCTATAATCTTCCAGTAATCTCAATGGTCCTCTGAACCACCTTAAAATCCAAACATAACCTCTTACTCATGTCTTTCCAATGAATGGGCGATATACATTCCCTACCATACAATATCTCATAAGGTGCATCTCCAATAATTGGATAACTCTCTCTCTGATTTACCATCAGTCTGAGGATAATGAACTATACTAAATCCCAACTATATTCTCATTGCCTTCTGCAATCTTCCTTAAGACATGGAAGTAATAACAGGGTCCTCATCTAATAAGATAGACCTCGAATTCCATGAAGAAGTACTACCTCTCTCACAAAGAGATCTGTAAACTAGTCAACTGTATTACTTAACCTTACTGATGGAAGTGAGATGACTATGAACACTGGTCCATAATGACCCAAACCAAATCATGGTAGCCCACTATCCTAGGCAGCCCCACCGCGAAATCCATCGCAATGTTCTCCCACTTCCACTATGGGATATACAAAGGCTAAAATGACCTTACTAGTTTCTAATACTCTACCTTGATATGCTAACAGGTTAAGAACCTTGCCATGTATTTTGTTACGCTCCTCTCCATCCCAGGCCACCACAATAAAGCTTTCAGATCCTGGTACATCTTCCTTGAGACTTGGACGAAGAAAATAAGAGGGTAGTATGAGATTCATCCAGAATCTCCAGTTTAATTTTAGTGTCTATCAGATCCCATGTCCAATCCCTATATCTCAATAAACTCATACCTAACACTGCAAAGTCCTTAGCTAATCTAGCTAAGACATTTCCCTTAACTTTTTCCCTCTGTGGGTCCCTTAACTGTTTTTCCTTTGATCCTCTTTAAAAGAGTAAACTCAAACATAATGTTGGCCACCTGGCCCACCAATAACTCTACTCTAGTTTTGGTCAGACCCTTCAACTAACATGTTGCTTGGGTAATCACCTTTCTATCAATGAGATATCAAAATAATCTATAAACTAGTTATAATCTATAAGCTGACTCAGAAATCTTCCACAAAGTACATATATTATCCTGCCTGTCCAAGGAAACTCCTGACCTCTAAAGCGTTCCTTGACCTCGACAAATCTCCGACTAAGAGTATACCACAATACCGTCAATTAAGACAATCCCAAATCCAATTCAGATAATCTTTAAATACCATATTCATCTAATCCATCAAAACAACTCGACATTAATCAAATCCTCACAACATAACTCAACACTCCAAGTGCCCTCATCTGACATAAAAATTAGTCTTCTACATATCATTCTCTCTGATCTTCAGCTGGTAATAACTGAATCAATGATCCATCTTAAAAAAATATTGCCTTACTCAACAACTGAGTCTTTAGTTCTTAAAACTCTGCTGAAACGGTAACGCCCTACCACCTTAGAGTCGTTACTAAGTGAGTTTAAAATGTGCATTCAACTTGCTAACCAAGCATTTAACTCAAAAGTGTAACTAAACTGTATTAAAATAACATAATTTGAAAATGAGATCATTCATTGAAAATCCTAAGTGTTTTACATTAGGGATCCCAAAAAGAAAATGTTGTTTATAAATATTTACAACCCAAAATGTGTTTAAAGTCGACTAAACAACAAAATGAGATTTAGCAACTCCCAAAAATACCCTTGGCCGTGGCGGCCAGGCAGACCAGACATGTACGCGTCGTCTCACGCCCTCCGTACTCAAGGTTGGCCAATCTTCCATTTGCTCTTACCTGCACCATAGAGCACCCGTGAGCCAAAGCCCAGCAAGAAAGCCACATACAAATAGATAACATATGCACATAAATCACTCAGCATAGAAACAGGCCATCAATAGGCTATACACATACAACCATGCCGTCCTAGGCACTTTACTAGGCCCTGGGTTCACGGTCCACAGGATAAGGATATCCCAGGTATCCTTTAGGGTCTTTCCCTGGCAACTCCCACTCCGCGTGCAAAACGCTGCTCCTGGCCCCTTGCCACTCTCGGCCTTCGCCGTTCTCGGCTCTTGCCGATCATTCACATATTTACATACATAGCATAATTAATCAAACACTTAAACATGCATTAGCATAATCAATGGTCTATGCCCTGCACATAACCATATAGGGTTATGCCCTGCAACACAACTATGGGGCCTCGCCCTGCTCTATGGGTACAGTGGTTTTCTTACCTATGTCCCCAACTTCTTGAGCACCGAAATCACAAGCACGGTCCTCTAACCCGAGCCTCGCTGAAAACCTAGTTACAACACATACATAACACTATCATTACTAACCAATTATAACCATATCCCGAAACCAATCCCGAGCTCTCGGGACCTCCCGGTTCCCCACACAAGGTAGCGGAAGCGTCCCCCGAGACCCCTGGGAAAAAGCCTAAAAAATGAAAATTTCCCCTGCCCAGAAATGGCCTAGCTCCGCGGCACTAACCCATAAGAGCTGCGGCGCCCAGAATGGTACCCTTCCCTTGACGCATCCTAGCGTCGCGGCATGGAAGAATAGGGCTGCGACACCCATAGGCGAACCCAGAAATAAGGGTTTTTCCCAACATTTTCCCTGAGCCAAAATACTCCCAAATCAATACCAAAGCATACCTAAGCCTTAAATTCAATCAAAAACCCCATATAGATCATATAACAACTTAGAAACATCAACAATAAGCCTAGACACACATTCAAACCCATGATTCACAAATTGGTTTAAAACTTTATAAAACTTAAGCCATAACAGAGCTTAACCTCATAAATGCATGGAATTCTTACCTCAATTAAGAATTCGACCTTGAGCTTCCTCCAATTCCAACTCCAAGCTAAGCCCCTTCTGATTACCAAGCTGAATTCTCACACTAACCAGTCACAAATCCAGCTTTCAGCTTCCATTCTCAAACTCTCAAAGTCAAGCTTGGAAACTTAAAGAAAACAGAGATGAATTCCTTACCTCTGAGCTTAACACACCCTTGAGCTAACCCCCTAGTCACAGCAGCCAAAATCCTTCAACTTCCTAGTCCAAAATCCTCAAGACTCAACAAGCTCTCAATCATCAAGGAGGGGGAAAGAGGAAACCGAATGGGAGAAAGGGAGAGCTGAGAAGTTTTGTTCTTTTTCTTTCCTTTGCCTTTCTAAAACGTTCTAAAGTTTCCCAATCCTTTTCTCTTCGTAACCAATTGCCAAAAAGACCCAATTACCCCTTAAGTTACCCTAAGTCCTCATATGCCACCAAGGGCGATTTAGTCTTTTAACACATCCCGCTAAATCCTCGAGTATGCCTAAAATTCCTCATTTTAATCCCAACATGTCTAAACTATTACTATCACTAACCGCTCCTCAATAATTCTCGAACAGTTTATAATAATTCTGAAATACCCCTAAGCTCCTCCCGAGCTAGGTATTTGACCCCGTTGTGACTTTTAGCGAAACGGCTCCCTAGGACTGTCTCGGAACATGGATCACAAATATATCACCATTATATCACATATATCACATTTATGCCCTTAATGGGCTAAAATTACAAACATGCCCATAACAACCAAACGGGGCCCACATGCACATTTAATCACCTAAACATGCACTTCTAATCACATATTCATTAAATTCACATATATTAATACAATATAACAATTATTTCCCTTCTGGCACGCTAGTCAAGGCCGCAAGCCTTATTAGAAAATTTGGGTCGCTACAAAAACCGTTCAATACAGTGCCCTAGACCTGATTCCGTCCTTGGCACCAACCTAATCACCATTCTATCTCTTTATATAAAGGTAATCCTAGCAAATACCTTAGAAACACATCCAGAAACTCACAGACTAATCCAGTCTGTCCTGGACCCACTGGCATGACCTAAGTGGTATCTGTCACACTAGCTATGAGTTCTATGCATCCTTCGGCAATAGATCTCTAGCTATAAATACAGATGTCATATGCAATGTGCCAACTATTACAAAAGTTTCCCACTCTTAAAGCCAAGAGTTATTATCCTTTCCTTGCAAATTAACATCGAAGTTAGTCATAACCAACCCTATCAAATCAACTGACGAGTTCCTTCTCACCATGACCTAACTCATCACAACATAACCATGCAATCTGCATAACAAGTCTATGCCTCTCTAGAAGCAACATGCAAAGAACAACATGGCACCAAAACTAGTAAGCATAATACAAATATCAGAACTAGAAAGCTAACCTACCACCACTGAGGAACCAGCCTCAGTCTCAATCTCCGACTCAGACTGCATCAGAGCGAACACTCGAGCTGAAGTCGAGTTGTCCACCCCATTTTTCACATCCTTCCTTCGCCTTGGGAAATCCTTCTTGAAATGCCATCCCATTCCTCATAAGAAGCATGCCTTTGCTCGACATTCTCCTAAATGATGCCTCTTACACCGAGTGCATTCTGGGTGGGGATCCCAATCCTTATCCTTGCTCGATCCAATAAATGGAGGTATTACTGTCTAAGCTCTGCGCTCTTTAGCACTCTCCTACTCAATCTGATTTCCTGTGCTCTCAACAATAAGAGCCTTCCCTACCACCTGAGCGTAGGTAGACATTTCATGCACTGGGGCGACCCTAACACCCTAAGCTACTTTGGGATCCAATCCCTGGATAAACCTTTCCTTCCGAGCTACAACCATGGGTTCCATATCAAAAGCAAACTTGGCCAACCATTTGAATCGGTTAACATACTCGGTTACTGTTGCATTTCCTTGAATGAAGTTTAGAAACTCATTCATCTTAGCAGTCTTGACTGCATCACAATAATATCTTTCATTAAACAACTACCTAAATTCTTTACAGTCCATCACAACTTTATCTTGTGTCTGCGATACTACTTCCCACCATGTCTGGGCATTATCCCGCAATACATATGTAGCACAGATCACCCTATCGTGCACTACCACCCCCATACTATCGAGGATGGAACTGATCATGCCCATCCACGGCTCAGCTCAGAATGGATCTAGACCATCCTCAAAGACTGGAGGGTAATATTCCTGGAATCTTCCACAAAGAAATTCACACCTTTTCTCAACACTAGGCTGAGCCAAAATTGGGGTCACTCCTAGCATGGCAAAGGAAGAGGTGTTCCCTAACAGAACCTGCTGCTGTTTCCTATACCTAATCTCTTCCTCTTGCCTCTATAATCTTAATTGCACATCTGTGAACACATGTTAGAAATTCTTAGGGGTAGGTGAAGAACTCAAACCCTGGCTGTAATTCCCAGCCCGGTATAACCACCACCATGTCTCATTATTTATCTTGGATACATACATGTTGATTAAATTTGCAGTCAATAACTTGACCCATTAAACATGACGAGCATATTCAAAAGTCTTCCCCACAGGAACAATCATACCACACTACATTCACAAACCACTGTAGTGCTAAAACATGCCCATAGCATTTATTCATCATTTCATAAACCCTGCTCTTCCAACATACACACCTTGCCTCCAACTCCAGCATGCATATAACACATTTATATATTCACTGAGCCTGAAATCATATAATCATATCAATAGTCAAGAGCGAGGCTCTATCAGAATCTCATACTCTCTAAGACAATATGCAGGTAAAGCATTTACATTCTATTTAAGCAGTTAAGCACATAACCACATAAATAGTTACCATACCCTAAGTGAAGCTTGTCTTTAGTGACAAGTGTACATGCCCAGCTTGTCTTCAGGAACCCTTAACCTTGGCTCACTCTGATACCAAGTTGTAACGCCCTACTACCCAGGGACCATTACATTGTGTATTTAGACTGACATATCATGATAATAATAATAATAATAATAATAATAATAATAATAATAATAATATAGGATATCAATTCTATAATGCATTTAAAATTCGCCTAGTTTATGCTGCAAAAAAAAATATATTCGTCTAGTTTATATAGAGTAATGATATGTGCGCCCAAAATATACACTCAAACATTACACACAGTGATGTGTCAGTTTAGTCTAGCCAATCACATTTATTCAAACTGGAACCCACTGTTTTAAAAAGCAGTGACACGTCACTGTGTGTAATGTTTGGGTACATATTTTGGGTGCACATATCATTACTCAATTTAAATATATGCTAAGATCAAATTAAATCTGCAAAAGCTACCATGGACAGGGGCCTTAATCACCTGGGATTCACATGGTTCCACGATAAGAGATTTATTTTATTTTACTTTATTTTTTGACCAAACACGACAGGAGATATTGGATGGTCAATTGGTCATAATACACACAAATGTGTCACTTGTTAGATAACTCCAAATTCGATAATTAGAAAACATTCTGTAGTGATATACTAATAAGTCAAACTAGTTTATTAGATTTATGTTTTTTCTTATTAACATAAAAATAATTAATATACTTTTAATATTTATAATATTTATTTTTTCTAAATTAACTATTCAAGTCAATTCAAATCATTTTCATATCAAGTTTAGAAACTACACAAAACAGCACAGTAAAATCCAATTATCGTTTATGACAACTCAAACAACTCAACAATCTATTCACTTAATAGTCGGTTGAGTCAACTATTAGTTTCAACTAAACTAATATACTACAATTGAGCCAATTAGTATTTGATATATTTTTATTATTATAAGAAATTATATATTTAAAAATTAACACAAAACTATAGTGATAAAACCAAAACTTAAAAGTTGAAAAAAAATGGAAATACATTCTATATCATGCAAAATTATTAAAACTATATACGCATTTGTTGACTGATGATTTAGCCAATGACACGGAGTTACCAAAATGATAAAAGATTTATAAGTTGAATGCAAGAGCTAAACAACACAAAGATATATAGTAGTTTGGCCCCAGATATTGGTAATGACCTACGTACACTTAGTGTTTTTATCGATGTACTCTGAAACCTGCGATCAACAAAATATGGTTCACTGAGTTTCACAAGCTCCAAAAAGGATACAAAAGTTGTGTATAAAAAACACTAGTTCTCTCTAAATACAAATTATTGCCCCCTCAAAAATGAGTCCAATCCATCCTATTTATAGGCTCAAGGAGGCACATAAGGGTCGATGGGCTGTGTTTAAACTTTGTTACAAACGCATTTTAATAATAAGAAAAATCATAATCTTTAAACATAAATAAAGTCAAATATCTCTGACTTATAACTGTATTTGAACTCTAGTTTCATTACTACGATCAGACCTAGTCGCATATGTCAGCATATCTACTGTCGTATTGTTCAACATCTTTCTTGAATCCATCGAGCAACTTCTATTCTGGTTGTTGGTCGACCAGACTGTCATCCTAAATAGCCATGTGCTACCCACATGCACACTGATTGTGCCACATCAGCAAATAAGTATTTTTCAGGGTAAACATTTGCCCCCCAAGTTAATTTTAATGTGATCAGCATTTAATAAACTTACTCGACCATCAATCCATCTGACCTGTCACATCTGTCAGTACTTACTTTTTCAAAAAGGCAAGTAATCACAACCTTTACAATTCCCAGAAATGTTTTGACGGTTATTGTGATTCCCCATGCATCGAAACCCTACTCTCATCATTACCTTCTATTACTGCTCTGAGCAGTATAAATATAAGCCCCTTCACCTTTTTCAATTTTTTTACCCGAACTTTCTCTCTCTTCAAGAACTCAGAAAACCCTTCAAGAAAACCTACAAACTTTAGTGTGATTCAAGATGTCTTCGAGCAACTCTGAGTAAGTTTTCGAATCCATCCTCTTATTTTTGTAGAAAGTTTCGTGTATTCTGGTCTTGATTCACGAGTTTCCATAACTAGGTTTCTACTATTCTTGAGAAATTTCTTGGGTAACCGGGTTTTGGCAAACATACATAGAATAAGTATGCTAGAATAGGGATTTTACGCAATATCAAATATTAGACAATGCTTAAGGAGCAATGTGGGGCATAGGTACACTGATTTCGAGCCCAAAATTGAAGTGAAATTTTGATTTTGACTTTTTCAGAAAAACTTGGTTTTTCCCGTCTGTTTTCGGAGTTGAATAGTGTTTCCGAAAAAAAATTCACATTCACTTTTTGATCTACTTTTCCAATCTGCTTGCATGTTTATTGTGTTTTTATCAGGATGCTACTAGTCGTATAAAATCATAATTTTTATACACGAGTAACGTTATCCTTGCTTTTCTCTTTAATCTATCTATTGGTCGCAGATTCTCACTTCCCCTTAGCTCATCTCAGATATTCATGCATGATCCCTTGGAGGTGAGAGACCAATAGATGATGATCTTCTCGCTTTGCTGTTCGAGGATCAAGAACAGCCTTCTTTGCTCTTTCCTGAGCCTTCGTCTTCACACCCAAACCCTACGACCAGTCCTTCTCACAATCCACCACAGAACCAATTGAACATGGGTCGTGTCAAATACACTGCTCAGAGAAAAAAGAAAACCATAGATTCACCTTCCAACCAGCCTGCAACCAACACCAAGGGTCCTTCAAGCGATCCTCAACCTTTAAATTTTCACCACCAGATATCCAGCTCAAAGCTCGTCCCCGTGATGGCCCTTGAGCAGAGGTTGACTGGTACATTGCTCCTCCTAGCGTCATATCGATCAGGATGGTGGAAAAATATCCTAAGAAGTATGGGTGTAATGCCCAAGATAGCCAAGACCGTTACACTGTATTTATAAAAGTGCAAGACTTGCTAATCAAGTCATTTAGTTAGAAACGTGTTACTGAACTATAATTGAACTAGGGTTAAAAGATTTTGGTCACAAAAGTTTCTTTCCATATATTTAAACATTTTAGTACATGGGATCCCAAAAGAAATAGCATTTCAAAGACAGTTTAGAAAATTTCAGGTTATAGGTACAACTACTAGCCACTCTAAGGGCATAAACAGACCTTGAGGATTTCCTGTCCTGTACCACACCTCGGTTGTGGCAGCCGATCAGCTGACTATGTATATTCAGCCCCAAAGCTCTCCAACTCAAGGCTGGTCCACTTTGCTCTTGCCTTTACCTGCACCACATATCACCCGTGAGCCAAGGCCTAACAAGAAACTAGATAACAGAGCATAATCACTAAGCAATCAATTTACAAATCAACAATCAGACAACTCATAAAGCATAACCACATGCTCAACAATCCATAATAATTACATAATCAGGCATTCTGCATACCAAGTTCATCAATTCACATTTATAACCAATTCAAATAAAATAACCAGGGTCGACACCCTTAGGCCGCATCCCCTAATCATCCCACCGACTCCGGCCCACTTAAACTGAGCTCAGTTAATATTAAGTTGTCCTCAACTACCAGTGGTCGAGCCGCGTCATGTGCGCAAATATTGATTCCAGCACTCTTAGGTAGTTTATCACATGTCCCATGGCATAATACCATCTATGACATCATACTGATATAGGGAGCTCTTAGTCCCACCATTAACACACAACCTGGTGCAGTTTCTTACCTTTGATTCCGCTAACTTTGTTCAATGAAATCAACCCTAAAGCACGATCCTGTCCGAGCCCTAGCCTACAACTAGTCACAGCCACAAATTAGAACCATACCGAACTTCAATTCTGAAACCTAGCCTCGAGACCAATCCCGAGCCCCTGGGAACCAAACGGGGTGATGGAATAAAACCCCGAGCCCCTGGGCAAAAACCCTAGGAAATAACTCAAAAACCCCCCTTCTGGAAGCAGGGTAGTGCTACAGCACAATAAATTGGGCGCTATAGCGCTACAAACAGAGCCAATAGGCACCCAAACACCCAAGCCTAGCGTTGTAGCGCCCTAAGGCTAGCGCTACAACGCTAGTCATAGCCAGACAACACCATGATTTTTCCCCTTCGAACTTCCTCGAGCCAAAACCCTCTAAAATCCTTCCAAACCTCAACCAAACACCAAAACAAGCCTACCATCATCTATAACTCACCTCATATGACCCAACCATATGAAATTTAAGCACATGCACCCCAAAATGAAGAAACCACCATGATTGAGCTTGAAGCTCAAAAACTCAACAGAAAACAACAGAAACTTCAAAACTTTAAAGCTAGAATTTTATACCTTTGATGGAGAATTTTGACCTAGGTTATCTCTAGTATCCTTTTAGCCTCAAGCCCTTCACTTCCTCAAGCTTATCCCCCTTGATTCCATCCAAAACTCAAGTTTAGAAAACCATTTCAGCTAAAACCAGAAATTCAAGAAAAGAAACTTAATACTTACCTCAATTAGATGACTAACTTCTGCTAATCCTCAAGCTTTATCAAGAACCCAATTGCTAAGCTTTGACCTAGCCCTCCTCTGAACCACAACTCCAAAAGGCCCCAAGAAATGGAGAAGAAATCTTAAATCGAGAGAGAGAAGAGACTTCTATTTTTCCTTCTTTCCTTTTCCTTCTTCTTTTCTTTTCTTTAACTTCTAAGTCTTTCTACAACTTCCACTAAAGCTATAAAGCAGTATAACACTTATCTCTGATTCTAAACACCAAAAGACCATATTTCCCTCCCAATTAAAACTAAGCTTTTAAACATCCTAAGGGCATTTTAGTCATTACTCCCAATTCCTGCTAATTCCTCGAGTGTTCCTAACAATTACCGCTTAATTCCCGACACCTAACTAATCACCAATTATATTCCTCAATGTTAAATAGTCTCCAATATTTTTTCTAAATTCCCATAAACACCCCTAGACTCACCCCGAGCCGGGTATAAATCCCCGTTGTGACTTTTCTACTAAATCACTCACTAGGATCGCCTCAAGTCACAAGCTGCAAATATATCCACATAATAATGTGGTATCAACAATTTATCATAGATATTTACGTTTATGCCCTCAACGGGCCAAGATTACGAATATGCCCTTATAACCTAATCAGGGCCTACATGAATACTAGTACACATAGTCATGCATCACATTTATCCAAATAATCATATAAACATGCTTATCACATAATCATGAATTTAATCATTTAAATCACACATAATCCAGTTATGCCCTCCCGACACACTAATCAAGGCCCTTAAGCCTTATTAGTAAATTTGGGTCGTTACAACGGTCTTTGTGAGATTACCTTGTACAAACCAACACCCGACTAGAGGGAAAACGTGCTCGGAGGATCCTACAGTGCATGATCGAGGTATCATATAGAAGCAGAGGAAATCTTGCCCTTGCATGACTTTTTCCGAGGGGTGGCCAATTATTTCAAGGTAGCTCATTTCCACATAACACCCGATGGATATAGAGTACTTTCAGCACTTATACAACCACAAAAAATGGCATGTGCCTACCCTGCATGAGATCAACTACCTATTAAATTTCAAATCCTACCCCAATCAGAAAAATACAGGGGTTTTTCCATTTTTACCACCAGGAATCTGCTCACACATTCCTGAGTGACATAACCCATAAATCCAATGTAGTAAGGTACTTCCAAGAGTACTTCCTTACAACCGACTTGGTTGTTGACAACATGGCCTTCATATGAGGAGGTAAACTTTCAATCTCTAGTCGACATTTAACTGGTCATATTTCATCTTTCCTTGTCAATAGTTGTTTTGTGCTGCATCTAGGTCCAAGGTACCGACCAGACCTTACTTTAGAAATGGAGATAAGAGCTGCAGCTCTGGCCAGCATGAAAAATGTAGAAAAAAGCGTTAAGGAGCTGGTCATGGAGAGTTATTTAAGGCTGGTCGGCATTCTAGAACCTCACCAGGAAGTGAGAGAATCTACCGTGGGGAGGGCCACTGGAGAGGGCACTGAAGGACAAGAAATCCCCGAGCAGCAGCAAGATGTGTCACAACCCCAAAGGCGACGAACAACGGGAGTGACCATTCGAGAACTTTCCCCTAATACTTGAGCAGCTAATACCTCTACCCAACATAGGAGGGGAAAACAAAAACTACCAAAATACACCGACCGTATACTCGAATCTTCAGACGAGAACAATATAGATTTGTCACTTCTAAATAACTTTCCCATCCCTTGTCATTTATATGATAGGGAGGGAAACTTTAAATTTACGACCAGTAGTTTTATCTTGTACTTTTTCGAGACAGATAGTGAGTGCAATAGTAGCTCTTTAGATAATGTAGTGTCCAGTAATAATATTTCGGGTATACTACTTAGAATGTCTCTTTATTTTGTTCCTTTATTGTGTCAAACTATTTTTTGACATATCTGCTTGTTTGTTCTTGTTTGTAGTCATGCCATTTGACGATGCCTTCGATATCTATGCTTCTGCAGATGCCCCGCCAAGCAGGAAGAAGTCGAGCAGAAAAAACCTGGAGAAGGCGGTGAGGAGCCTTCAAGAAAAAGAGCTCAACCAGAGGACCCTACTGCTCCCATTCCTTCTAAATCAGCTACGCCTCCTCCTCGCAGTGCTCCTTTAATCGACCAGGCAGGAAGATCTTTGGCTGCAGATTTATTGAGCAATGCCTATAGTTGAACAAATGAAAAATTGTAGAAATTGTCCAAGCACCATCGCAGCCAGAAGGCCTTTGCTTGTCTTCATGCATGGAAACCCAGCTAGGTCCTTGCTCGTGGGTTCAATGAACTCCTCAGTGTAAGGTTCTTCTGTATTGTGTTTTAGTCAAACAACATTTCCTTTGATTAGCTCTAAAAGCTTAATTCTTCTACTGTTCGCAGGGTATCTTGACCATGAACAATGGCTAGCGTCGCTCTTAAGAGGATGATGCAAAACATACAGAGGAGATCAAGGCATGGGAAATCAAGGAAAAGGTAGTTACCGAGGAGATCAATACATGCGAGGCCAAAGTTAAGGCGACTGAAGACAAAGTCGCCAATTTAATCGAGGACCTGGAGAGGAGCCAAGAAGATTTTGCCAAGGTTGTTGCTGGCAAGGAGAAGTTCAAGAAAGCCTCCAAGAATAACTACAAGGATGCAGCCAAGCTTCAAGAGGATCTAGAGGCGAGTATGAAGGAGGCCACTGGTCTAGAGGAGCAAGTCAAAATGCTCGAGAAGAAGGATTCCCAAAAGTTGGAGAGGTTCCGAGGAGGTACCTTCAACTGCTTCTACTTGTTTGGGAAGAACAGTCCAGAGTTAAACTTCGATTATCTTCCCGATCAGGTAAAACAAGCTGAACTTTCCAAGTGCACTACTTGCCTAGAGGAGGAAATAAATGCTCAAAATGCCTCAGAGTCTCCTGAAATTTCCTTGGTGATAGGCATTGATGGTGCTGAAGAAGAAGCCGAATGTAATGCCCCGAATTCTCCGATGAGTTTAACGGCATGAATAGTAGGCCGGGAGGGCCATACTTGCTTAAATATGTTGTTAATTGACTAAATTCATGTATATGTTGATTATATTATGATATGATGTGAAATGCATGCATGTGAGTCCATATTTCTCATTACAAGGGTGTGATGGTAATTTGGCCCGTTGAGGGTAATTTGTGTATTTGGGTGCATAACTTGATTTGTTAATGAGATTCCATTATTATGGAGATATATTCGAGCTATTTGTCATGAGACGGTTATTTTTAGTGGATTAGCGGTTTTACCATAATGGGGTCAATTTTGGGGTAATAGAAATGTTCATTTGATGATAAATTGGGAATATTTGAGATCAGGGTGAAACTCTGGAGGTTTTGACTATAATGTCCCCGGGGGTGTTTTCGGGACCCCGAGCATTGGGTTTTATTTGAGGTTACTTAAGGTTGAAGTTGCTTATCAGATAGAACATACGATAAGAAAACCTTCCGTTCTCCCTTTTCAAAGTCCGTTTTACCGTTTAAGCCTTTTTGACGAAATCTTGAGTTCTAGGAGTCGGAATCGAGTGAGGATCGAGGCATAGCGATCCTAGGGAAGATTAGAAGCTTCTTAACCGAAGGATTCGAAGGAAAACAACCAAATTGAAGGTAATCGAAGTTTAAGTTTTGAGTTTTTCCGAGTTTCTATGCTTTGAATTGATTTTGTGAATTGTTAAGTTTTCGATTCGTTCGAGCCTTGGGTTTTGAGGGTTTTGATGCATGGGGAAGCTTGGGAACTTTGCTTTGATGATTGGGGAATGTTTAGGGATGATTTTTTAGGCTTTGAAGTGTTAGAAACGCGGTTGGGAATGGCCCAGGGTGGAGCGCCGCGGCCCTGTTCTTGAGGCGCCGTGGCCCTTCTTTAAAGAAGCAGGTGGGGAGCTTGTGCTCGCTGGGCGCCGCGGCCCTAGCCTCTGGGAACCCTGGGGGCCGCGGCCCAAGGTGCTAGGGCCACATCCCTTGCCCCGTTTTCGCCCCGTTTTCTCGTTTTGACCCCGGGAACCTAGTTTTAGGCCTCGGGAGTGTCTTTGCTTCTTGGATTAGTTTGGATTGATCTCTTGGAGGTTAGATAATGGTTTGAGAACCCTTGATTATCTTGATTATTGATGGTGTCCCATATGTGTTGTGATTAGGTAACCGCTAAAGGACTAAAAGCTAAACCGTTCTCAAGGGTCGTTCTTATGTTCATTCTAGCTCGAATCAAAGGTAAGACAACCGCACCCCAAGTGTGACATGCATGGATATTCATGAGGCATGTCGATTGTGAGATTATGGACATGGATTGAATATAGAATGCTTAGCATATGTTGCTCACTTGTGCATGGTACTGACTCATTAGTCAGGTTTGGCAAAGGTGCTAGTATCAACTGTGAAGCTGTGACTTATTAGTTAGGTTCGGCAGTGGTACTGGGCACTGAACACGTTGAGCTAACTCATTAGTCAGGACGGCCTTAGCGTGTATTACGCAAGCCAATAAGATTGAATCTAATCGACTCTCAGTATTGAATGACTCAAAGAGCATTAATGCCAGACCGACCCCGAGGGTCGATGAATGAAATAAGCGCTTGGAGGCTAGTGGCTTACTTAGCAGGCACTCTCCCATTTGAAAACAGTGACGTGCTTGTCAGTCACTCAGTATGGTTTACCAGAACCTGTTGAAGGCTAGTGGCTTACCTAACAGCCACTCTTCCATTTGAATTAGTGACTTGCCTGTCAGTCACTCAGTGTGGTTTATCAGGACCTCATGTGATGTTCACTCATTTGATTAAGCTTTATGCTCAGTGTGATTATAATGATAATCATTTGATAATGTTTATGAAAAGTGTTATGTTTTCTTGCTGGGCTTTGGCTCATGGGTGCTATGTGGTGCAGGTAAAGGGAAAGAAAAGCTCACCCAGCCTTGAGTGGAGAGCTGATGTGGTGTTGTGTACATATGCGGCCGCTTGACCACCACGGCCAAGGAGTTCTCAGAGGAACTAGGGGGTTTACCCTATTTTGCCGCTTAGGTCGGCGGGATTGTAACTTTACAACTATAGTGACCTTTTTGTACTGAGAACCACTTGTAAATGTTTTATTTAGCTCTGCAGAGCAGTTTGTAGTAAAATCTCCATTTCCTTTTTATTGGTTTTATATACCTTAACCCGTTAATTACACTTAGAGCACGTTTTTGACCAAAGGACTCAGGCAACGAGTCAAATTTCCGGCCACCGTTCACCGTAACTGTTCTGGGGTAGCCAGGGCGTTTCACCGAACCTTCAGTCGAGCAACAGTCTCAGCAAGACCCTCCTTCAACTACACAGTAATAGTTTTATTTTTTTAATTAAAACATACGAACAACAGTTCGTGATGTTAAGACAATTTGCTGCTTAAGGCATCTTTAATTTCCTTTTAATATTTCTTAATTACATCCGAGCAGCAATTGCTCGTGGTGTAAAGACGTTTCATTGTGATATTATAATATATTCTCATTCCTATTATAATATCTACTCGTATGACCAAACTTATCATAACACTTTAGTAAGATTTCACAAAATTAGCAAAAAAAAAATTGAATTTTTTTCTAAGTGTCATAGTATGCTTTCGCTTATTTTTCTCGTGTGTTTACATATGTCTATGTTGATTTGCTTTCCTCGCTTGGTATCTTATATGCCCCCCAAGTGATTGAGGATCTTAAGGATCTCGATCACTTTCCATGACCAATACCTGTTCGAACATTACTGCTCGCGTACTTATATACAATCAAGGATAATATAGCAAAACAACAAACGTAATGAGCGAATACTTGTAATAAATACAATAATTGGCTAGAATAATTGGTTGCGCACAGTTCCTTTTATTTCTCATAATGAAATGGACAAAATTCGTGTATGTACGAGTGATAAAAAATTGTTCTTACACTTTTAAGCGACCAACATCTAACTAGCCAGCCCTTGTTCACAAACTTGCAAAAAGTAAAATTAATACAAGCCAATTCATCAAACAAAATTGTTCATTGGTAATACTTGTGCATGTGTTCTCCACTCCAATAGCAAGGAACGATATCTCCATTTAAGTGAGCAAGTTTATATGCACTTGGTTGAAGGATTTCTTCAATTTGATATGGACCTTCCCAGTTCGGTCCTAGTACTCCATCATTATGGTCGCTAATGTTGAAAAAAATTCTTCTAAGTACGAAATCTTACACGTCAAACTTTCTTTCGCATATTTTAGAATTAAAATATCAAGAAACCTTTTGCTGGTAAGCTACAACTCTAAGTTGAGCCTGCTTGCACCTTTCATTGACCAAGTCCAAAAACTCCATTAATAACTAGTTATTCATGCATTGGTCGTATGTCAGCCTTCTATGCGATGGTGGATCTAACTCAACGAGTAACATGGCTTCATATCCATAGGCCAAGGAAAGTGGTGTATGGCCTGTTGCTCTTCGGTGAGATGTTCAATACGACCAGAGTACTTCTAGAAATTGCTATTGCCACGCTCCCTTTGCTTCTTCGAGCCTTTTCTTCAGTGTGTCCTTCAGAGTTTTTTTAACGGCTTCAATCTGTCATTTGGCTTGTGGATGAGCAACTGACAAAAAACTCTTCATGATACCATGCCGTTCGCAGAAATCTGTGAAAAGGTCGCTATCCAATTGTGTGCCATTATATGAGACAATTTTTTTTGGCAACCCATATCGGCATACAATGTTTTTGACGATGAAATCCAATACTTTCATGGTTGTGATTGTTGCGAGTGGCTCAGCTTCAGCCCATTTAGTAAAGTAGTCAATAGCAACTACTGCATACTTTACATTCCCTTTTCCTGTAGGCAGAGATCTGATTAGGTCTATTCCCCAAATCGTGAATGGTTATAGATTGCATCTGTTTAAGCTCATTTGGGGATGCTCGTGGTATCTTGAAAAATTTTGGCACTTATCACACTTCTTAACGAATTCCATAGAGTCTTCAATCATGTTAGGCCGAAAATATCCTTGTCGGAGAATCTTTCTTGACAAACTTTGCCCCCTAGCGTGATCTCCACAAAAACCTTCATGTACTTCTTGCATCAATTCCTTAGCCTTTTCCTAAGAGAAACACCGTAATAGAGGCATTGAGTATCCTCTTCTATATAAGACTCCATCGATCAAAACAAACCGAGCTGATTGCCTTTGAAGCGTCCTTGCCTTATTCCTATATGCTGGTAATAATCCTTGTTTGAGATATTGTATGATGGGAGTCATCCATGTGCCATACACTTGTATAATTAGCAAGGATTCTTCCGCTTGAATGCTCGGTCCCAATAAATGTTCGACCAGTACTATGCTCAAAGCATCAGCATCTTTGGCGCTTGCTAACTTGGCTAAGGCATCAGCGTTTGAATTTTGATCGCGAGGTCCTTGCTTGAGGGTATACTTCTCAAACAGCGCTAATAAATCTGTTACCAAGTTCAAATAAGCAACCACCTTGAAACCCCTAGCATGATATTCTCCCATAATCTGATTAACTACTAGCTGGGAGTCACTATATATTACTAGTGACTTTATATTCATATCCTTCGCTAGAATTAATCCTGTGAGCAGAGCCTCATACTCGGCTTCATTATTTAAGGTCGTAATGTTGAATCTGATCGCACAGTGAAACCGATGTCCTTCGGGTGTAATTAAGATTAGCCCTGCCCCTGCGTTGTGCTCATTGGAGTATCCGTCTACGAATAGCTTCTAGATAGGGGCTTGATTTTGATTATCGGTCTCCATTATTGGTTCGCTGGCAAGGAGTCAGTTGAATTCTGTAATGAAGTCTGCTAGTGCTAGTCCTTTTAAAGTTTCTCATGGCGCATAGGACATTTCAAACTGCCCCAACTCAACTACCCATTTTAGTAGTCGACTAGCGGCTTTGGGTTTTTGTAAGACTTGCCGTAGTGGCTGGTCGGTAAGCACAATTATGGGGTGAGACTGAAAGTAGGGTCATAATTTTCTAGATGCCAGTATCAAGCAATAAGACAATTTCTCTATGGGTGGATATCGTAGTTCTGCTCCCACTAGACTTTTCCTTACATAGTATATTTCTTTTTGAATGTTCTCTCCCTCTCTGATTAAAACAGCACTAGCAACGTACTCTATTATTGCTAAGTAGATGTACAAAGTATCTCCTTCGGCTGACTTGGATAAAATAGGCGGTTGCGACATGTGGGCTTTGAGCACCTGAAAAGCCTGTTCGAACTCCTATGTCCATTCAAATCTTTTGTTTCCTCTGAGTGCACTTTTCCATAGACTTAGATATGAATCTACTAAGTGCATCAATTCTTCTTTTCAAGCTTTGTCCATCTTTAGTTTTGGCAGATGACTGCATCTCGATCAGTGCTTGAATTTTTTTAGGATTAGCTTCGATTCCTCGTGAGTTTACTATGAATCCCAGAAATTATCCCGATCCTACACCAAAGGAACACTTTAGAGGATTCAGCTCCATCTGATATTTTTTCAAGATGTTGAAGCATTCCTGTAGGTCCTTGATATGTTCAAGGGCCTTTCTCAACTTGAACAGCATATCGTCGATGTAGACTTCCATGTTATTGCTGATTAGTTCTGTGAACATATGGTTTACTAGTCGCTGGTAAGTCGCACCAGCATTTTTCAAACCAAAGGGCACTACTTTGTAGCAGTAAAGTCTCATATCTGTTCGAAAGCTAGTGGCATCTTCATCAGGTGGATGCAAACTAATTTAATAATAACCAGAGTACGTGTCCATGAATGATAAAACTTAATGTCCTGATGTAGCATCGACCAGTTGGTCAACTCTTGGAAGCGGGAAACAATCCCTCGAGCAGGCTTTATTAAGGTTTGTGAAATCCACACACATCCTCCACTTACCATTTTGATTGGGAACTAGTACGAGATTAGAGACCCAATATGGATAAAACGCTACAACGATGAATCCATTTTCCTTCAGCTTCATGACTTCTTCTTTTAGGGATTTATCTTTGATGAGCAGCCTTCTTTTTTGTTGTACATGTGGATGGTTTTTGTCTATATTCAAGACATGGCCGATCACCGCTGGGTCTATTCCTAGTGTCTCTTCAAAATCTCCACCAATTTTTTTTTCGTTGTCTTTAATTTTTTACTGACTTGCACAACCTTAGTTGGATCTTTCTCTTCTAGTTGTACCTCCTCGAGGTCCTCGAGATACCCAATGTTTTCTTCAAAATACCCAAAGCGAGGATCTAAGTCCCTATCCTCACTTTGGGTAACGCCCTATTTGGTGACTTGTTCACCTGATTGGGCTTGCGTTTCATTTACTACCAGCAACATTTCTTTGGCTCCACTTCCCGATCCACCTCTTCTTGTTTTTGTGATCGAGAAATTGTAGCATTCTCTTGCTTCTCGCTGATTTCCCAACACGCATCAAACTCCTGCATCGGTTGGAAACTTCATGGCCAGATGCCAGACCGAAGTTATGGCTCATAGATCGATGAGTATAGGTCTTCTGATCACAACAATATATGCATATGGACAATAAACTACTATAAAAGTAGCGAGTAATGTCAAGTATGCAGGTGCAATTCCTGTTATGACTGAGAGTCTGATTGACCCTGTCGGTGCTAGCCCATCGCTAGAAAAATCATAAATGGTTTGGTTGCATGGCACTAAATCTTGCACTGACAATTTCATTCTTTCCATTGAAGACTTATACAAAATGTTGACCGAGCTTCCTATATCTACCAACTCATTTTACCATCATGTTGGCGATTTGAACATCCACGACCACAGGGTTTGAGTGGGGAAATCAGACATGTTGTGCGTCCAGCACGTAGAAAGCTATTAATTCTTCTTCTGTTCAATCTTTTTTTGAGAGTTTGCTCCTCGAAATTCAGCATTTCGATATCCTGATCATGATGTAGGATTCTGGTATATCTCTCCCTCACCTTACCACTGTCACATGCTGTATGTGGTCCCCGCAGATGGTCGACAATGTACCAGCGACCGGAGCTATTTGTTGAGGAGGTGAGCGCTGGCGTACAAGAGCCTACTCGTTACCTCCGTGAGCCTCCAACTGAGAACCTACACCTGCTCATACATATCTCCTCAGATGTCCTTGTCAAATAAGGTACTTGATCTCGTCCTTGAGTTGTTTACACTCGTTGGTATCATGACCATAGTCGTTGTGAAAATGAAAAAACTTGGGTGTATCCCTTTTGGATAGGTTTTTTCTTGTCGGACATGAGTAGCTGATATACTTCAGCTCAGCTATCGACCAAGGTAGTGTAATTGGTGAACCTTGGTTCAAATCTGTTCTGTTTGGGTCGCTTGCTATCAGATGTCGCTGGTTCGTTGTTCGCCCTTTTTCCCCATTCTTTCTGTTACTTTTGTTGTTGTTGTTGGGCTTACCAGGCCCATTGGCGACTTTGGTCGGGTCTTCTTTCTTGCCCTGGTCGTCCTTTGGAGACTTTCCTTCACTGGCAATGGCCTCCTCGAGTTTGATATACTTGTCTGCTCGATCCAAACATTCTTGAGGGCTCTTGACTCCATTCTTTTGCAGACTGCTTTAGAGAGGAGAATGGTGTCGCACTCCAGCTGTGAGTGCCATCATCTTTCCCTTGATTCCAACAGTTTTGGCCCGAGCAGCCTCTCGCATGAACTGCTGAATATACTCCTTGAGAGATTCTCCTTCCTTCTGTCGAATGTCGGCTAGCTGATTATCCTCTGTTGGATGTATTCAACTAGCATAAAACTGTCTGTAAAACTCCTTCACGAACATCTCCCTGGAATCTATACTGGCTGGAAAGAACTTGAAATACCATTCTTGAGCAAATTTAGACAGAGTGGGAGGAAAAATCCTGCACCGAGCATCTTTTGACACCTTTTGGATATCCATTTGTATCTCAAACTATTTCACGTGAGAAACTGGATCTTCCCCTCCTATGAAGTTGGGTAGAATTGGTATTTTGAATTTTCTTGGAACTTCTACCACAACAATTCTATTAACAAATGGGGTGCCCTTCCTTCGATCAAAGTCTGCGTCAAACTTTTGATTCCCAACTAGATGTTGCATGACCTGATTTAAGGCATCTATCTGGGCCTATACAACATCTGGTATTGCTGGAGAGACCGGAGCTAGGGGGAAGTACTCGTCGTGTCTTTCTCTTAGGTTATTAAGCACATCCCTTAGATCTTCATCCTTACGCCTCTGCTTACTTGCACCTAGTCGGTCAAAGAAATTGGGCTATTCAGTATGCCCCCCAACATTTTGGCTTGTTGGCCGAGTCTCCAATGGCGGAGGATTTTGTTGTTCGCCTCTCTCATGCTGTTGCCGACCATCGTTCCTCTTGCCAGAGTCGACCTCATTATAATCATGGCCATCTCTAAATTGTGACCTATGAGTGTGAGATCTGCTGTATGTACTGTTCCCCTCTCTTCAAACTAAAACGTCTCGATAAACAGGGGGAGGCATGCGTTGGACGTTAGGTCCTCTGACATTATTATGTCGTGGGGGATCCCGGACCGCAGAGTTTTAGTCCACTTGTCTTATGCTTCCGAAGGGAGATTGTGCCCTACAATGAGGGTTCTGCTCCCAAGCTGTCTGGCGTCTAGGGCTTCTAGGATGTTGCTCGGCCCTATTCTGCTCGTGCTTCTGAACGTTATCTCGAACAAATCGAGAGGGTTATTGATACTCGTTGTTTCTGTCAAGATTTTGGGCTGGTCTTTCTTATTGATCAGCGAGAGGTTGTTCTGGTGCTTGAGGACTCCTTGGTTATGGTGGATTGTGATGATACTGGGGACGCTCTGACTGTCGATTTTGTTGAGGGTGAGAGCTGGGTGGCAAATCTGGTGGGAGGTAAGTGCATGTTGTCCTCGAGCCAACTGGATGGCCTCTTCTAAAGTTGTTGTGGCATCTCTTTGCCGGCGATCCATGTCAACTTGCTGCTCATTTAGCTCTCGGCACTGCCGGTCAATCTCCCTTTGCTACAGCACCATCGTTTCAGCCACATTCTCTTGATTGGCTCTCATAGTAGCTAATTCCTCTTGCAATACAATCAAAGTTGTTCGCAAGGTTTTAGCATCCATCTCTTCCTCTTCCAGTTCTTCCAGTCCTCTGCTTCATCTGGAGGAGGTAGATATTAATGTCGGAAAGAGGCAAAGTGGGTCTCATAAGTCCCATAGGAATAATTGGTCTAAACCTAGTCATTCTATTAGAATCTCCACTTCGAGTTCTATGCCTTCAAAGCAAAACCAGCGGAGTGCTCAGCCCACTAGTCGTCACAGGGGTCATCACCAACCTGTCATTTGGTCGGTCAGGACTGTGACCCCCAGTACTGTGCCTTCTTCACAGAATCCCAAGAGTGCCCACAAAAATCCACCAGGGTAGGATGGAACAAGTTCATGGAGGCCAAATGCTCCAGCAAATCCTCATGTGCCACGATCAAAACCCCAGGCACAGAGAACTTGGGACATTGGAGTAGAGCCTAGGTGAGCTAATTTAGTTTATCTTGATGGAACGAGGATAGCCTCGCCAATAAGGCATCCTCCATCACTGATTAGACATCCTACACCACCTCGCCCACAATGAGATGCTTCAGCTCGTGGGAACAGTAGGAGAAATCCTCCCCCGTCGGTAGACACTTACGCCCCACAGGCACATGCTGAGAATCCAGGTCCTCGATCTCAATCGCGGGCTGTAAGTTTTGCAAATGCAGGTTACTGAGCGGCTTGCTAGCATTGAGGCAGGTCTATAAGCGACCTGAGGAGTCATCTTTGCTAAACACAAAGTCTGTTGCATGATCCACAACATGTCCTAGGCGATCATTTGAACTCATAAAGATGGTCTCTAGCTCAAAACGAGGATGTTAGTTACACCCGACATGAGGGAGGTCCGTCTATCTTACGTGACAATGGGAATGTCCCACTTAACCAAGCTCGGACTTAAGGGACAATAACTCACCAAACACGTAAAATAGGATGGGAGTTGTTGAACAGCCCCCAGCTAACCTAAAGACCAAGGACCTAACCCTTGAGCGACTAGCCTTGATGGAGAAACATATGAAAAGGCTCTTATCTAGAAAGGGGATAGATGATTGCAACTTAGATTAAGAGCTCGAACCTTTTGCTCCAAACATTGCTATAGCTATGTATCCTATTGGTTTTAGGATGCCGAACATGCCAACATTTGATTGAAATACAGATCCATTTGATCACCTCGAGATGTTCAACACAATGATAATGGCCCACAATGCCGGGCTCGACCTAAGATGTATCTTGTTCCCCGCGACTCTGGTCGTACCTGCCAGACAATGGTTTAAACAATACAAGACACATTCTATAAGATCGTGGAAGAAATTTTCTTCAGATTTTAAGAGAGCATTCCGAGCATCATAGGAAACTCATGTACAGGTCGGCTCATTGGCCAATTTAAAATAACAACCTGGTGAGTCACTGAAGGCATACCTGAGTAGATTCGCCAATGTTGCAGCATAAGCTAGGGAAGTTGATGATAGCTCCAAGCTCATGGCGATGAGGACAGGAATCGTGGTGGGAGGCGATTTGTGGCAAGAATTCCAAAGAAAAGGAGTTAAAAGTGTAGATTAATTTTTGGCCCAAGCTCAGGAGTGGATAAACCTGGAAGAGGAGCGATCTGCTATCGCAGGAACTAGCTAGGCCCTTATCCAACCTGTTGGAGCGGTGGCAAATGTTGCAGCTATGACTCAACCTGTTACCCATTGGAGGGGGCATGGTGAGGGCGACCAGAGCGGGATGAAGAAGAACAAATCTGTGGAGAAATTCAAGCATGTTCATGCCACCTACACCGACCTAATTGACACCCGAGAACATATCTTACTGCCAAATTCTCATTTCCTCCCATGGAAAAAGCCAGAGCCTTTAAGGCATCGGAGGGCGAAGAGAGACCCCTCAAAGTTTTGTCGATTCCACAATGACTTTAGTCATAACACTATTGATTGCCGATAGCTGAAGGATGAGATTAAGACTCTCATTCGGGCTGGACCATTAGCTCAGTACCCCGAAAATCAGGTAGTCCCCAATCAATCAGCCAAGAGGAATCCTCATCCAGCTCAGGAAGCCACTAGAGGATAGCCTGGAGGTTAGATGAATCAGGTCGACCCACCCCCGATAGTAGGAGGAGATATAACTACTATTGTTGGAGGACCTCATTGGCAGGCACGAGCAGCGGGGCCCAAAAGAGGTATATTAATGAGTTGAAAACTAATAATGGCGTGGAGTTTTTCTTGGAGCAGCGGTTATCGAATCAACAAAGGTTGAAAAAACAATTAATCGTTTTCATAGAAAAGGATGCTAGCCACGTTCAATTCCCGCACAATGACCCATTGGTGATAACCGTGCAACTAGCTAACCAAAGTGTATGGAGAATATTGGTGGATAATGGATGTTCTATAAATGTGCTTTTCATGTCAACCCTAGAAAAGATGGGATTGTCTGTAACTGATTTAAAGGCGACCTCAATGACTCTGTATAGGTTTTCGAGTGAAGAAACAATGGCCATAGGCATGATCGGACCAGTGGTGACATTGGGAGATGAGTCACAATTTTTTTCTAAAATACTTTAGTTCGTGGTAATCGATTGACCGGCCGCATATAACATGATTTTGGGACGACCTACGCTGATGGATTTTGATGCCATCACTTCGATCTGACATCTGGCAATGAAGTTCCCCTCAACCACGAGAATATGCACAATAAGAGTAGACCAGCTCACCACCAGGGAATGCTATAGCATTGCTATGAAGGGAAAATCATAAACCGGGCAGCAAGCGATGGTTATAAGTGTAGGAAATGAGGAGTCCTAAGAAATAGAAGTTACCCGTAGGATGGTAGAACCTTGAGAAGAACTGTATCAGATCGTAGAGGTCATGCATGAAGGAACTTTCAAGCTAGCCCGTCGAAGTGGGGAACTAATCCCATGAACCTGGAATGCCCTACACTTTAAAAAGTATTATCAATAGTTTTGTTGTATTTAATGTTTTCTGAGTTACCGTTTATGTAAAGCTTATTTATAAAATCCATTTCAGTTTAATAACAGTTGTATTATTAAATAACATATTTTATCGTATTTGTTATCATGAGCTCGTGTTGTAAAAGCAACCAAGAGCGTTTATACGTTTTGGTTGCTTGGGGGGCACATTACCGAAGAATTCCTAAGAGATTTCAACTTATTTGGATGAGCATTAAAAAACTTATAGTTTGGAGAAGTTGATTATTCAACGGCTTTTTAAAGCTCAAATCTTCAATAAACCTAATGTGAACTAAGTTTGAGAAATCACCAAAACCTTGGATATAACCAGGTCCGAGGCCTTATTCCTAACAGGTATAATGCTATTAAGCTTATATAAAAAGGATTATAAAACTTAGAGTTTGGAGAAGTTGATTATTCAACGGCTTTTTAAAGCTCGAATCTTCAATAAACCTAACGCAAACTAAGTTTGAGAAATCACCAAAACCTTGTATATTATCAGGTCTGAGGCCTGATTCCTAACATGTCTAATGCTATTTAGCTTATACAAAAAAAGTTATAAAAAAAAACTGGACATAACCAAGTCTAAGGCCTAATTCTTAACAGGTATAGCACAAATAAGTGAGAAAAATCTTGGATATAACTAAGATATCAATAAAATCTATCTCGATCTAAAAGTCAACCCCTAAGATTTGGAATGTACGAGAATCTAAGGATTCATAAACATGAGAAAATAATAGACTAAGGGAAACATAAAAGGATCACAAGTTAGATGTATATTCAAAAATATATTGTCATCTCGAGGAGGAGAAACCTCAACCTAAGCCCAAAGGAAATTATTTTGGTCCCACCTCGACCTAAGCCCGGAGGCAATTGTTTTAGTCCCAAGGGACCTAGTTACAAAAGTTTAAAAAATTATAATAAAAATTGTGAAAATAAAAAATCACTGAGGTCCGTCAGCTTGCTCCAGAGAAGTCACAGCTCCAGAGGCTTCGCTGGTCTCAGATGGTTCCATGAGAACTGTATCTTGAACCGAGCAAGAAAGGGCTCCCATAGCTCGGGTTGCGTGAAAGAGAAATTCCTGTCCTGGTAGAAGGCCAAGCAAAGGTAAAGTATCTCCTCCATTTGAGTCGATGACTTTGCAGCTTCCTCCTTGGCCTTAGCCTCAACCTTCATCAGTTTCTTCTTGAGTTCTTCATTTTCGACCTGAAGCTGATCAACACAATGGCACACCTCCACGACATGATTATGGGAGGCAGACAAGGCGACTTTTACAAACCACTCACCCTCCTGAGAAGTAACCAGAGCAGATTTGGCAGCCTGTTCGCTCTCTTGAGTAGCGCCCAGGGCAGCTCGGAGCTCCTCATCGCTGGCTTTAACTCGAGAAATTCCTCGAAAGTGAGGCAAGATAGACTACAAAAAAATGAAGCAAGTCAAAAACAGTTTATAAAGAGAAAGAAAATGTTAAGAGAGCAAGAAGGACTCACAGTGAGGTTCATCCCCATGGCAGATTCAAGGACGTCCTCAGGAATGCGCTCCTTCATAGCCCTTAAATCTCTGGCGTTGGCTCTATAAGTGTGGTCGACCATGTGGCTTGCCATCTCGTACACAATACCCTGAAAAGCCTCGGGGATCTTGTCCAGGTCGTATGGCATGACGGAGATCTGAATGGTGGGAGCCTCGCCTTGGATCACTTGAGGATTTGAAGGAGGTATGTGTCAAGGAGGAGGAGGGGGAGCTTGTTGAACCATAACTGTTGTTACCAGAGCTGGGGGAAGTTCCTTTTGTGGCTGCTCCTTGGTGGATCTAGCACCCTTGTCCTTAGATAAAGACTTAGTGATACCCCCCATCTTTGGATTTATTTTCTTTGTTACCCTGGACCTCTTCACCACGGGACTAGCTCCATCCCCAACAGCCTTAAAAGCACCCCTCACCTCTGGGCCCCTAGCAGCTCCATCTCTTCACCTGAAAATGAGTGAGCAGAGGATTCAGTTTAAAGAAAAAATTATACAAAAGTACTATAAACACAAGTAGAAGAGCAAGAACCCTACCTCCGGGCTAAGGGAGGAATCTATTACGATCAACTCCGGGTTATTGACCAGTCTAGGCCCAACCTCTACCTATTGGATTAACAGATACAGGGGGAATCTATGATTATGACCTCCTGGGCCCTAGAGGGTTTAGGTCCTTCCTCAAGGCTGGACTCATCTACATACTGCCTGAAACCAGGGGCATATACACCCTGACACATGGAAGGCCAAGTCCTACAGTTTATCCCATACTCCTAAAAAATGGTGGACCTAAAATACAGAGTGTTGTCAACTATCATAGCACCTTTGGGATAATTGTGGTCATAGCGTACCGCCAAATGGTCCACGCACTGGAGGAGGGTTGTATTTAGGTCTGAGACAGCGAGGTGATGACTAACGAGCTGGTTAGGGTTGAATCGAATTAGTCTATAACTGGCTACAACCTGATCTAACTCTCAATTCAGTATGGGTTACCTTGGCCGAAGCGGGTGGTTGCTGCCCCGGATGCAGCTCGCTCTGGATCAGACTCCTAATTATCTTCAAGAGCTTGCCTTTTACGCACCAGCGATGCCACGTCTTCTTCCTCCTCGGCTTCCTTAGTGGATTGATGGGCCTCTTGAGGAGGAGGGAGCTTGGGGATGGCAGGAAGACGAGCTCAGATCCTAAGAGATAGCATCTGGCCCTTGCTAATCAGATTGTAAGACATCATGGTAGCATCATTCATGATCTGATGATAGTCTTTCTCCCACAGAGGAAGACTAGACAAGGTCTCGTACTGACCCCCAAGGGTCACAGACCGCTTTATCCTCGCGAATATGGATGCACAAAGAACAAACTCAGTCAGAATCCTTAAACAAAAAAAATATATATTGCACAAGTGATAAAAAGTTCATGTGCTGAATTCATAAAGATAGAAGACTTACGAGGACGATTGAAGTACTGATGGTCGTAGTTCTTTAACCCATTGGACATAAAGAACAAATCTTTGTAGTCATTTGGGTGGCTGGGAAGGTCGATGACAAAGGCGGAGTTGGGGAAACGAGTGAGATAGTAAAAACCATCACCTCGCCCCTTCTGGTTGTGACTGGCCTTGCGACAAAAGAAGTACATGTTTTCTGCTTGAGTGGGGACCCACTCGTGCCTCAGAAACAAATACTTTAACCCCGCCAAAATCATGTATGAGTTTGGGGGAAGTTGGAATGGATCCAGTTTGACGTAGTTCATAAAATCTGCGAAATACCGGTCCAACGGGAGGAAAGAGACGTCCTTCAAGTGCTCATCACCCCAAGCCCCGTAGTTATCTTGGAGAGGGGCATAGCTCTGCTCTCCCTCAAGCACAGGTCAGGCAATAAGGCCATCAACTCCCATCTTTATCCTATGACTCAGCAGGATCTTGTTAATTTTCCCAGAGACATTATTCGGAAGGCTATGTGCTCGGCCTCAAAGAATGTGTACTCTCCACCATAGGATCGAAATGAGGGATGCGAGAGTAGGCGACCAAAGATGATTTCTAGCTACAGTTGTGGAGGTACGGAAGTCCAAAGGTTTAAGCGGTTTACTTTCAGGATTTGAAAAAATATACGAGTTAAGCAGTGTCTAGCCTCAACGCGTGATCCCACGCGTGGTCATAGGCCACACGCTTCAATTTCTTAAAATCCCCTGATACTTTGGGATTCGTGTGTAAGATTCGTCAGACCCACTACTTTTCTTTTGAAAGTGGTTTAACAAAAACCGCCTAAGGAATCGTAACCTTTAAGCTACCTAGAACAAAACCTAAAATCCCTTCGTCTTCTACACCCTAAATAGGTATTCATACCGATTTACCAATAGAATTTTATTAGAAAAACCTAGAAAATTTTCCTAGTTTTATGAAAACCTTATTTCTAAATAAGCTTAATATCATTCATTTAGCCTAAACTAAATCCTATCACCTATTCACAAACATACGTAACATAAACGACATTGAGCAAAAGGTGTTTTTCAAAGTAAAAAAAAAAAGCTCACGGGAAAGAAAAGAGTTGAAAAATTCAAACCAAATGAGGAAATACTTACAGTTGATATGATCGATTCAGAGAAAATTTTGATACGTCCATAGGAACCTCCATGAAAGATTTTGAGAATCTGAAACCCGATGGAGGCAATTTTAGAGAAATTGGAGAAGAAAAAGGGAAACTTTGTTATTGAAATGGAAACTTTTTGAATGCAATGGTGGTGAGGGTTCAGATATGATCACCCTATTTATACATAAACTACGGGAATTAATTCAGGCCATCCGATTCGGTTAGCTCATGATCCGAAGGCCAAGATTAAATTAACCATATGGCGGCAAAAAGCTGACAGGGAGTATGTCACAGTCCTCGAAACTCGAACAAATGCCAATTGCAGGCAGCCACGTGTCCAGTACTCGAGTAGTGGGTAGGCACAATTTTACATGGTAGAAGCCTAAAAGCCCCTACTTTCCATGTCAGGAAGAGATGACATCAAGCATGAGTAGAAGCTTGGGGGGCAAATGTTGTACCCTAAAAATAGCACGAGTTCAATTACTCAGCTCTGGTATAGCTACCAAATGAATATGTGGAAAAATGGCCATGTAGGATATTTGGTTAACAATGATGTGAGCAACTCGAGACTTAATCGAGTTCGTACACAATGTACAGGTTATTATCAGACCGCCTCTCAAGATAATAATCAAGTTGTAGTTGTATAATGGCCAGATCCGACTTTGGGCACTCTGAGCTTACTACGAGCCAGGGTTCAGATAGTCCTTGAACACGAGCTCTAGTGAGATATTCAGCTCGTGGAAACCTAGATAGAACGCATACTGAAGGATCCCAAGATATTCGAAGGAACCTTATACGCTCATTAATGTCCAGGTTGTATCGCATAACTATCATTTATTATCCGAGATAGCAGGAGTATATTCTATTCTGTTATCAAATCATATCCCAATGTAATTGGGAATAATATGTATTAAATGTATACCTTATTTATTCATGCAGTTACCAAAACCTGTCCAGGAGATTCCTTTATAAATATCAAGAATAATTGTAACGTCCCAAATTACCTAAAAAAGCCTAGGGCCTTGATTTAGGGGCCGGGATGGAAAATTATGGAAATTATGTGATTATGTGACATATATGTGTATCATTATATGATTATGTGAGTTATATTATTATATGACTTGATATGCATGTTCAGGTGAATTAAATATGCATGTGGGCCCATTTCTGATTAAAAATGCAATTTTCATAATTTGGCCTGTTATGGGTATATTTGGCATATATGTGATATATGTGTGGGACCACATTATTATGTGGATATATTTGGGTTACCGAGCATGAGACGATCCTAGGGAGCAAGTTAGTGGGAAAGTCACAACGAGACACATATTGGACTCAGAGTGAGTCAAGGGGTATTTTGGGTATTTAGTACATTTCCGCGATATTGGATAATAGGAATGATTATTTTATGATATATTAGGAGTTAGTGAGAACAGGAGGGAATTTTGTGAATTTTGACTATTTTACCCCGGGGACCGTTTTCGGGACCCTAAGCATTGGGATTTTCTTGAGGTTGCTTAAGCTCGTAATAACCTGTCAGAAATAAAAAAAAAAAGCACGTTTCGTACATTCTCTCTCTCTCCTTCGTTCATATGACACCCGTTAGTATTTTCAAAGGAAAATCGAGTTTTAGGACTCTGATTCAAGCAAGGTTAGAGTCATAACGGTTCTAGAGAACATTAGAAGATTGTTAGCCAGAGGATTTAACTGGGAAACGACTCAATCGGAGGTAATACAAGCTTAAGTTTTGAGTTTTCGAGTTTTTAATCTTTGATTGGTTTATGTTTTGATGAGTTTTTAAGCTGTTTGAATCTTGGGTTTTGATGCAACCATTGAGATGTTTGGGAACTTTGTTTTTGGGATTTGGATATGCTTGGGTAGGTTTTTGGAGGAATTTGAGATGGAAAAAAATAGCGAAAATGGTTGGGTTTGAGGTTAGGTCGCAACTTTGTTCTTGGGCACCGCGACCTGTGTGAACCCAGGACCAAGAGAGGTTCTTCCTAAAGGGTACGCCGTGACTCTAGGGGCAATTCGTGGCCCGCCTCTTGAAGCCCAGGTAAAGGGCTGTCTGTCTGAAGGTGTGCCGCGACCCCCAAGGCCAGGTCATGGCCTGCCTGAGCATTTTGGCCAGGTTTGGTTTTTAATGATGGGATTTCAAACCTAAGGGCTCGTGATCGATCCTACTACCCAGTTTTGTAGGATTTGACGTCCTGGAGGCTAGGACTCAGTCCAGAAGCCTTTATTTACTCATTTTTTATGAGATTCTATATTATGGTTGTGACTAGGTTATCGCTAGGGTTTCAGAATCTGGATCGTGCTCGTGGTTTGTTTATTGGTGACCTTTGCTTGGACCAAAGGTAAAAAAAGTAGACCCAGTATGTGATACATTTGATTATGGTGTGGCCTGAATGTTGAATATAGAATTGATCAGAGCTTAAGTCTATAAAATGTGCATGATTATGATTACTTGTGATTATTTACTAAGCACGTTGAATGCTTTACATATGGATATTTTACATATCATATATGTATGTTCGCATTATCTTATTGAGAAAGGCTTGACTTATCAATCAAGAACGACAATAACACTAACAAGGTTGGCAATAGCGCTTAACGTTAGTCAAAAGGCATTGACTTATTAGTCAAGGGCGGCAATAGCGCTGAGAGCTAGTTGTTTTGGTTAGGTGAACTAGAAGCGTCAAGTACGCTTATATAGAGGGCTTAGGGACTCGGGGTGACTTATTAGTCAAGAATGACCTTAGCACGCTGGGTGATGGTCAGCACCAGGTACGCTTATACAGAAGATAGGGCTAAGGGCCCTAGGGTGACTTATTATTCCCATATCCTATCATTTATTTATTTGTCAAGGATGACATTAGCATGGTGAGTGTTGGTCGTAAAACATTGACTTATTAGTCAAGCGCAACATTAGCACGGCGAGTGCTAGTCGTAAACCATTGACTTATAACTCAAGGACGATATTAACACATTGAATGTTGGTCGTAAGGAATTGACTTATTATTCAAGCAGGGAGATAGCACGCTAAGCTCTTGTCCATATGATCTAGCCTAACCAGGAGCGCATTATACGCTTGATTGATTTATTGGTCGAGGACAACTTAGCGCCGAGTACGCTAGATCAACTCCAAAGATAGTTATACAGAGGACTCGGCAAAGGACCCCAGGGTGACTCATTAGTCCCATATCCTGGGGAATTAAGCTAGAATGATTCCATAATCATTTCTTTATACTTGCCTACATGCATGAGTGGGGTTATTACTACTAGGCATGCTTATTAAGATTTGGTAACATGTTATTAACTGCTTATGAGTATGTTTCTTGCAGAGCCTCGGCTCACGGGTGCTTTGTGGTGCAGGTAAAGGGAAAAGAAAGTTGGATTATCCTTGAGTTGGAGAGCTTAGGTGACGATGTTTAAATATGCGACTGCTCAATTACCACGATCGAGGGTTTAAAGAGGAACTAGGGCTAAACCCTATTTTACTGCTTAGGTCGGCTGGTTGTAACTCTTTCATTGTAATTAACCTTTTAAATGTATTTTGGGATTCCATGTACACAGTAAACGTTTTAGTGAAACGTTTGTATCTTTGACCAAAAAATTTAACCCTAAACTGTTAATCACTTTTAGCTACACAATTATGGCCAAATGACTCGATTATTGAGTTTAGTACTATTTAAAATACACAATGTAACGGTCCCTGGGTAGTAGGGCATTACAATAATGGATAGAGAAAGGGACGACCATTTTGTAGTACTAAAATTCTACAGAAATCGAGAGAGAAAAGCAATAATATTGTCTCGTGGACTAAGTGGATTTAAACCACTGAACCACATAAAAGTTGTGAGTGTGCGAGTGGGTTTCCATTATTTCATTACAGTTTAGGATTTAGCACTAATCTCCCTATTCGATTTCTTAATCTACTATTGGCGAAAAATTACGTACACACCATACAATAGGTCCTCCAAAAGTCAGAGCCTGAAGATTATCATAAAGGGACAGGCACTGGTAGATTTCATCGCCGAGTGCACATGAAACCATGAGAGACCTGAGGATGCCCCAAAGGTTGGGCCCACGTGGAAGCAATATGTAGCTTCTCTAAGCATCTCAGCCCCCAAGGAAGTGAAAGCAGTCCAACACCAGGACGTTTGGATGGAGCCCATAGTAAAATACCATGTCTCTGAAGAATTATTGCAGGATAAGAAGCAGCTCAAAAGCTTCTTTACCAGGCGTCATGGTATGTTGTACAGGTGAGGATATTCATTTCCCTTGCTCCGATGTGTGTCTAAGCAAGAGGCCAATTTGATAATCCAAGAAGTGCATAAGGCTTTTGCGTGGACCACGTCAGGGGGCAAAGCCTAGCCAAGAAGATCTTGAGACAAGGATACTTATGTAACACCATGAACGGAGACGCTATGGACTATGTCAAGAATTGTGACAAGTGCCAATGCTTCGCCAATATACCTCGAGCTCCTCCAAATGGGCTCACCCTGATGACCAACCCTTGGGCCTTTGCTGTCTGGGGAATTGACATTATAGGGTCATTGCCCACGGATAAAAGAGGGGTGAAATATGCAATAGTGACGGTCGACTACTTCACCAAGTCATTCGAAGCTGAGCCACTCACTAAAATCACTTAAAAGAAGGCACTGGATTTCTTCGTCAAGAAGTTTGCCGCTACGGGCTCCTGAGAAAAATAGTCTCTGACAACGGCTTGCGGTTTGACAGCAAGGTGTTCACAGACTTTTGTCAGCAACACGGGGTTGTGAAGAACATTATCTCTATGGCCCACCTACAAGAAAACGGTCAGATGGAAGCGGCCAACAAGACGCTCAAAGCCACCTTGAAGGAAAAGCTTGAACAGGCAAAAGGTGCTTGGCTTAAGGAGCTGCCTAGGGCATTTTGGAGCTACCGCACTATTCCCGGGACCTACATTGGCCACTCACCATTCTCTTTGGCCTATGGGTATGAGGCCATGCTCCTAGTTGAGGCAGCAATCTCCATGCATCAAATAGATACATATCATGCAACCACAAACCATGCTTTACTCTGAGAGTACCTAGATCTTGTGGAGGATCTCTATGAAGCTTCTCAACTTCAAGTAGCATCCTACCAGGAAAAAGTGGCCAAGTATTTCAACTCTAAAGTGACAGATCGAAAGTTTGGGGTCAGAGATCTGGTGTTGCGAAGAGTCTTCTTAGCCATCTAAGACCCCGATGCGGGAGGCTTGGGACCTAACTGGATGGCCCCATACCAAGTCGAGAGAGTTGTATGTCCGAGGACATAAAAATTATCCCAACTAAGTGGGGAGTTAATACCCCATGCTTGGAACGTCGAGCATCTATGCCGATATTACCATTGATATGAGCAATAAATTTATTAATTTTGTAATCTCCTTGTAGCCTCTGGGCATAATTAATGGAAATCCTATAGACAAAACACGGTAAAAAATTTCATGAGATTTTGCTTATATGTGTTAGTTTCCTTTATTTTGTATGTACTACTCGTAGAGCACCCGCTCACTGGCCTGGACAAGTGAATACAGACTAGTCTCTGATCACTTGGGTTGCATGGAGTTAGAGTAGCCTCACAGAGTACTACACCTCGCTAAGGATGACCTAGGACACTAAGTTTATCAAAAGTGGAGCAAGCCTAGTGTCATTATTCCCAAAATAGTAAAACCTAGGAAACAAAAAAGTCTTGTCTCCGACCTAAGAAACCACGCCTGTTCTGAGCGAAGTAGGACTGGATAGTAGGATTCCTACTAGCATGAAAACAGACTTGGGTCACCTCTCGTGGACAATGCACCCGAGGAGCAGTGATCAAGTCCCTTGATCTCAAGATGTGAACGAAAGACCAAGTCACCTGTACTCGGTCCTAAGGCATGGACTTAGGTTACCTCCTGTGGACACTGGGCCCGAGGAGTGCTGATTAAGTCCCTAGTAAGTCACAAGCAAAAATAACATCGGGAAGTCGATGGCTTGGGAAGCTAAGCAAGTCGACGAGTGAAGCGTCCTTAATGTCATGAGACCACGTAGCCAATTGGCCTGAGAAATACCTTGTTTCAAAGAGATCCAAGTAACACGAGATTGGATTTAGCATATTCTCCTAAGGACAGCGCATGCCCGAAGAGTAATAACAAAATTCCAATCCACAAAATCTGAATGGGAGCCCGACTCGTTGCCTAAGTTGCCTAAGACTCAAGCAAAATTCTCTATAGAACCTTACACTAATAGCCCCAAAATAGAGTGAGAGTGGACTTAGGGTTACCTTCTGTGGACTCCATGCATGAGATGTAACAACCAAGTCCCTTGATCTTGAGATGTGAGTGGGGGATCGAGTCACTGGCACTCGGAGTCAAGAATCGACCAAGAGTAAAACAAAGCCAAGTAGCGGGAGAATGAACTTTGGTCACCTCCCGCGGACATTGCGTCCGGAGAGCAGTAACCTAGTCCTATGATCTAAAAATTTGAATGTAAGCCTGAGTCATTGGAACTTAGAGCTAAAATTTGAGTGTCGCAAAAAACGTAATCTAAGGGTGGGGAATTCAATTGCCTGAACCTAGGACGAGGAGTTCACGACATCCACATGATTAGGTCCCGAGTTGTGTACTCGGGGGTAAATTGAAATGCCCAAGCTGACCCACCGGTTGCCACATACCCGAGGGACAGGTGGCTTAGTGTAAACATCCTCCTCGGGACCCGAGTCATTGGGACTCGGTAACACAAGAATATATTAGAGTTACTTTCAAGGACATCGAGCTTGGAAGACAACACCAAATTTCCTAAGCGTCGAGCACTAAGGTAAAACCCTACACTGCAACAGACCTCCTCAAAGCCCGAGTCATTGAAACTCGAAGGTGTAGGATAGTTAAGTGCCATCACTTGTCCCCTCATCAAAGTTACTCTTAGGACTGCAAGCCTAATAGGAAACACTAAATACACAAGCGTCTGGACGCGGCCATGAAGATTCTTAAGCTCTAAGTACCGCAGGCTAGCCCCGTCTTGAGTCATTTGAACTTGAGGATGCAAGGCCACATTAAAGTTACTCTCAAGGATCACGAACCTACAAAGCAATACTAAATGCCAAAAAATTGTCTAAGTACTAAGAGAAGTCGATAATGACTCAAGTTTTTAAGACTCGAGCACAAGATCTAAGTCAGGGACTTGGGATTCTCATGAGTTACAATTATGCGTAGTTGGATTAACAAAGTCCGTGTTTCCTATTTACTAAGCTTCAATTCGATGATAATAGTATAGTCATGGAATAAAGTAGTGCAAGGTGCATGAGTTTTAACGGAAAATTATTTACAATAGAGCTCGGGGGCTTGAGTGTTAATTGTCTATACCCCAATAAACTATGGCATGCAGGCCTAAAGGAAAGACTCACGCCACATGGCCCTCCGGGACCTCCTCCACCAAGTCAATGATTGGGACCATGTCCAGAGCCTTCCCAGCCTCGCGAGCCATAGTCTTAGCTGCCTCTGCAGTTTGAGTTGCCCGTAGACGTTCTTCGAAGAGGAGTTTGTACTTCTCGAGATCTCGCGTGAAGTCTAGGCTCATAATCTGATTATGAAACGAGGCCATGTAAAAGGCATCCTCATAAATTGTCTCAACTTCTTGCTTAAGCTTTTCCACCTAATGGAAAGAGGACATGTTCATATCCATGGCTTCGATGACCTTTCTCTATCCAAGGTCGGCTCTGTCATTGGCTTCCCTGAGTTGCTCCTGAAGTTGGGAGATTTCCAGGACTCCCTGAGCAAACTACGTCATTTCCTTCTTAGCCTCCTCCTTCACCTTTTAAAACTCATTGGAGGTCTTGAGAGCGGCCTCCTTGAGTTCCTAATAGTGTTTCCATTCTAATTCCAAGGTGGTCTGAGGGAGAGTGAGCTCTTCTGGAGGGACTTTGTTATATTCCTTGAGAACAGTTATCTTGTCATGGGCCCACTGGAGTTCATATGACTTCTCCATCATGATATCGCCTAAGGGTTGACAAGCCAAGGTGGACTGCATAAACAGAAAAATTAGTTCAAGACGTGTGGAGGATAAGTAAAGTAAGAACCCGAGAACGGGTGAGTTACCCGGACAGTGGCATATCAGCATGAGGCAATGAGAGAGGCCTCATTACTGTCACCAAACTGGGCAAAGCTATTTGTGGACAACTCGCACTTCGTGGTGCTCACCCCCTGGAGGAGCTCGGCCGCGAGTGGGGTGACAACTTCCCCTAGCTTGGTGCAGAAGAGAGTCTCCAGCTCAACCCAACCTATAGGAGGCACGATAGGTCGCTCTCTTGGAGGCTTCAACTAGCGTAGGGCCTCTTCGATTTCATCCAAGAAGTCGGTTACCATCTTCCATCATCGCATAAAAATGTTGGACCATCACCTAGTACTGCTCCAACAGGTCCCCCTCGTACCTCTCACGGTATACATGAAGTCGGGGGAGAGAAGTTAACTCATATTGGTCCAAGCTTTGGGCCACTTCACCAGCTTCTTGGGGCAAGTATGTCATGGGAACATCTGTAGTTGGGGAGGAAAACCTCTACCTCTAAGCTTGTGTAGGAAATCTGGGATCCTCCCGAGAACGTAATGCTTCTTCGACGACCAAGGGGCTTGGGGGCGCTCTCAATTTTAAGGCTGATTGAGCAATGTCAGCAAGCTCCATGTGTTATGCAAGAACAATGAAATTGTTAGCAAAAATTCCAAAACAGAGACATTAAAAAGATCTATAGGCTTCTCGGAAGCCCACCATAATTTTGGAGGTGTCTAGTTTTATCTCCCATCTCACAACTCCAATCAGTTCAATATTGGGAAAATCAATTGGAGTTGAAGGATGTCATACGGTCTATAGGTATAAAGCCCTGAGGAGATAACTGTCTCCTCGGGCAGTGAAGATAGACGTCTATCATATCTAAGTCATCCTTATACTCTTCCCTAGTCTAATGTCGGTACGTAGTCTGGCCACAATGGAGAAGGGCAGGAGAATCCCAGACATGCTTGGGACTTACCTTGTCCCCTACATGTGTTGCATGGTATAGAGTAAGGGCTTCTCGAGCTGCCTCTATGGCCCGGATATTCTCTAGCCACTCCTCCTTCAACTATTACTTCAGCATCGCCAGGGCATGCCCATCAATATAATTGATGTGTCGGGATGCCAGCTCCTAAGACTTCTTGGATTGGCGATACTTGGCTAGCTCAAGATTACTGATATTTTACCCTGCGCTAAGAAGCCCTGACCCAACGAGGATTTCCTCCGTCACCAAAAAGCTAAGCTCCAGGTCTTGCCCAGGGCGGGATTTCATCTCATGGATATAGTCCTCAAAGATTTGGACATATGGAGTATGGAAGAAGGGACATATTCTACAGTGAATCTGTAAAGAACATGAAGTGATCAAAGAAAAAAGAGAATGGTCGGGAATATACTCACCAACCCTGGAGAAGTTGATTATCAGGGTCAAGTTATTACGGGTCAGAATCTCGTTCATGAAGAAGAAGGCGTCCTTCTAATCCTGAGAATGGTTCTCGTTATGATGGGGAGACTTGTAGTTGAGGGATGAGGCAGCGTACTTTATCAAGGCGTAGAACCCATCCTGGTTGGTCTTCTTCCTTGGGGTGGTGCAAAATCTGTAGAAGTATAA